>NC_057743.1:8116282-8204986 GCF_004010195.1 Chiloscyllium plagiosum | reverse complement strand
CTCCTTTTCCACCTATCCACTCCACCCTCTGTACCCTGACCTATCACCTTCATCTCCTCCCCCACTCACCTATTGTACTCTATGCTACTTTCTCCCCACCCCACCCTCCTCTAGCTTATCTCTCCACGCTTCAGGCTCTCTGCCTTTATTCCTGATGAAGGGCTTTTGCCCGAAACATCGATTTTGCTGCTTGTCGGATGCTGCCTGAATTGCTGTGCTCTTCCAGCACCACTGATCCAGAATCTGGTTTCCAGCATCTGCAGTCATTGTTTTTATCTCATGTCCTCTAAGAATCAAGTTTCAATAAGATTGCCTCTCATTCCTCTAAACATTGTCATTTTATGCTCACTGCCAGCAAATTCCCTGTTTGACAGGCTATCAAACCTAAACTTTTTTTGTTTGGTACAATGTTACTGTGAAATGCAAAACTAGAAAATTGTTCGATTCACAGGCATCGTTCAAACTGACCATAAAATGAACCAAAATTATTTTTGAATTTGATGTTAGTCTGGTGCATTTTTAATTCTTAGTTTAATATTTATTTCAAGATTTTTTAACAAAATCATTATTTGGAATAGTTTAATTGCCTGTCTCAGTTAGAGATCCTGGCAGTGAACGCACCATGATACCTTAAATAATTAACAGATTATCAGAAGTCCACTATACCACTCCCCCCACCCCCAACACACTCCATTGGTTAAGAAGTGACGTGATGTCGTTTTTAATGAACCAGCTTTAATCCTTGGTCAGTGTGAAGTTAATTTATCCACATTATCTGGATAGCAGTGATACAATGAATATAAACCAGATGTCATGATATCTGTCCATTGCATGGACACCAGGTAAAGACACAACCAGTTTTAAATCTGATGCTCAGTACAGTTCAATAGCCTCCTCACTTCCTAGTCATCATAGTATTTGCAGGTTTATACAAATAGAATTGTTATTCAGAGTGAAATGGCACCTTCAAGAGCAGAATGGAGAATTAAAACATTCAATGATTAATAATAAGCTGCTTGAAATAATTGCTTATGCTTTTATAAAATCATTTTATGTAAGAACGAAAGACTAAAATGATACAAATAGCTAATGGAATCTTTTAGGAATTTCCTTTCTGAGTTTTCTGAATTTTACTGTGTGCCCTGAATTTGTCCTCTGGTTCAAAAGCCTTCTGTCAATGTGAACGGTTACCAGCTGTGTCTAGACTCTCATGGTAACATCTTGCTTAAGTCTGCTGATAACCTTCTCTTCTATTAGGAGATCAACCCCAGCATCTGCAGTCCAGCCACCTACTGAAGATCCACATCCCCAAAAACCATGCTTGTAAAAATTTTCTGCACCCCATCTAAAGTCTTCCATTCTTGGGTGACTTTCTGTGTGGAGTTTGCACATTCTTTCTGTGCCTCTTAGGGTTTCCTCCCACAGAACAAAGATGTGCAGGTTAGGTGAATTGGCCATGCTAAATCGCCCACAGTGTCCACGGTTGTGTAAGTGAGGTGGATTGGCCATGGTAAATCTGGGGTTACTCAGATAGGGTCTTGGGTCTGGGTTTGGGGAGGCTCTTCGGAAGGTTGGTATGGACCCAATGGGCCGAATGGCTCCTTGTGCGCTGTACGGAATCTATGGATATGATGAGGCTGAAACCAGTATTTTTTGAAGGCTCGTCATTACTTCCTTGCTTTTGAACGTTATGGACAAACTTATGAAATCAGTCACTGGTGCAACAATAGGACCATTTATGGAAACTGATGGACTTGTTCTTTACTAAAGCAAACCAATTGTCAACCAATTTTCTGACCAAGTGGAGGAGGTAGGCAGAATATGTACCCATTCTGTTAAAGGAAGAAGTTTTAATTAAAGGGAGCATGGCATGCTTCAGAAACGCTCACTAGTGCCTGGACTTTTGACAATACAGAAACAAAAGGAATGGAGAGGGGACAGGGGAAGATTGACCCCCCCACCATTTTCCCAGCCAAACCTGCCTCTCCTGATCTCTCACTCTTATTTGGAGACCCTGCTGCAGGACACAAGTGCTGCAGAGAAGCAAAGCCTCCCTATGTGTAAAAATTCCAATATTTATACATATATACATAGTTCCATAGACAACCCAAACTGGCACTAAACCAGTCGAGAATAGCATGCTTGTACTGATGCAAATAAATAGGACTCTTTATGACTGAGACAATAAAAATGTTTAACAGTCAATGAAGGTTATTAAATAGAGTCACTATTGTTTTGTAATTAAACTTGGGGTTGTGGTGGCATAGTAATAACATCATTGCATAGTAACAAGAGGCCCCACATAAAACACTGGCAACATGCATTTGAATCCCATCATTGGCAGATGGTGAAATTTTAATTCAATAAAATCTGAAATTGAAAAGCTAGCATAATGACGACTTTGTAATGTTTGTCATAATGTATGGCTCACTCATGTCCTTTGGAGAAGAAAATCTGCCATCCATACATTTTTTGACCTGCATATGATTCCAGATCCACAGCAATGCAGTTGTCTCTTAACCACCCTCATAAATGGCAGAGCAAGTAATTTAGCTCCAGGGCAATTAGAGATGGAAGATAAATGGTGGTCAAGCCAGCAACACTCACATCTTATGAATGTTGAACAAATTTTACAAATTGAAGTCCCACAAACATAAGAAGAGAATGATGCCTTTGATAGACTCAGACAAGACAGATATGTCCAGAATACTAGGAGAATGTCCCTGCTCATCTTTGACTAGTGTCATGTGATTGCCTAACCCTTAACTGACCTCAGTCTCACACTGAGTTTCAAAAGAAAAATGAATTAATTTTATGTACAGATCACAGAGGGTTATACAAGATTGCAATACTGCACCTCCAGGGTATATACAGTGAGGAATGTAATGGGCTAAAAAAATCTCATCATCTAAGCAATAAATAAGAAAGGTTTCCAAGTGCTAAGAATAAGCAAAAGTGCCCATATGCAAAGCTAATCTGCCAATAGTGTAAATACCTGTGAATGGGGTACTCTGATCAGATCATCTCCTGACCATCATTTGTAGCATGCTGGATAAAAAATAGCAGAGTGTGTGCTCCTAATGCAGGAGAATAGGGCACCATCATTATAAATGACCACCATGATCATCTGCACACACGCACACACACAGTTGCATGTGTGCGTATGTGACCATTAACAAAAAAATTCATAGATCCCAAAGTTAAAATATTTAATATTTATGACTACATATATGCGATACTGCCTTAACAAAGAAGGAAACCCTAATACAAATTACAAATTCAGAATATATTGTTGCTGTATAACTGCATCATCTTTCAAGCAACTCATGGGACGAGGAAAGCAGCCCGCAAAAATGAAAATGTAGCCCTTGAACAAAGTAATTTTAACCGCTGAACTACAATCACCCAATTCTGTTCCTATCTAGCTAATCACAGCTTGAAAATGACCTGTGATGGCATCTGTTCCTGCTCTTGCACTCTTACTCCTGGTGTCTCCAACAATTTTCCCTTGGTCTCCTCCTGTTTGTCACCTACATGTTGTTCCTCAGGGACTTAGTGCAGAAAGATGTCAGTTTTCACATATATACTGATGACATTTAATGTTGCCTTTAACTCTACAAAGCCTTGCTCAATTCTTTCACTGTCATTTCAAATTAATGGGAGGTTTGTCTAATGTCACAGTGCTGGGCAAGAAGAAATTTCCTCCAATTAAATTTTGTGGAGTCTAAAACCAATTATTTCGTCCCTGCTTTAAATAATGCCAAGTATTTGCCTTTTACTACATAAAGTGGCAATTCTGCACACTGGTCCCTTACT
Source organism: Chiloscyllium plagiosum (assembly GCF_004010195.1). Taxonomy (NCBI): domain Eukaryota; kingdom Metazoa; phylum Chordata; class Chondrichthyes; order Orectolobiformes; family Hemiscylliidae; genus Chiloscyllium; species Chiloscyllium plagiosum. The sequence goes on along the minus strand of NC_057743.1, from coordinate 8,201,170 downwards.
ATACTTTCACCAGTGCTTAGCCCTTCAGTGCTCTGTTCCCTAGCCACTGATTCCATCTGTCCTTACTGTCTGAGGTTGAACCATGGTGTCATATTTGATTCTGGTGAAATTTCCCAACCTCATCTGTGGTATCATTATTACTTATTTTCATATCTATAACTTCATCCATCTCAATACCTGCCTCAGCTAATTTATAGAAACACTAATTCATATCTTTATTGCCTCAGGTTTGACTGTTCCAGACACACCTGGTCAGCAACCTACATTCTTCTCTTTATAATATTGAGGTCATTCCCAAACTCTACAGCCCATGTCCTTACTAAGTTGCTTTCATCAACCATCTCTGACTTGCTGATGCACATTTGCTTCTGATTAAGCAATTTTAAACTTCTCATCCTCATTTTCAAATGCTTCCATGGTCTTAACCCTCCCAACATCTACAGACTCATTCAGCTTTTTAACCCTCTGAGATATCTGCATTTGTCCAATTCCGGCCACATGAGTATCCCAAATTTTAATCACTCCACCTTTGGTGACCATGTCTTCAGCTTCCTTGGTTTTAACCTCTGTAATTCCCTCCCTAAACCTCTTCACCTCTCTATTCTCTGTCCTCCTTTAAGATAAGGCAAGGACTGATTAGGGATAGTCAACTGGGCATGACTTTGTGCGTGGGATATCATGTCTCACAAACTTGATTGAGTTTTTTGAAGAAGTAAAGAGGATTGATACGGGCAGAGCGATAGATGTGATCTATACGGACTTCAGTAAGGCGTTCGACAAGGTTCCCCATGGGAGACTGGTTAGCAAGGTTAGATCAAGTGGAATACAGGGAGAACTAGCCATTTGGATACAGAACTGGCTCAAAGGTAGAAGACAGAGGGTGGTCGTGGAGGGTTGTTTTTCAGGCTGGAGGCCTGTGACCAGTGCAGTGCCACAAGGATCGGTGCTGGGTCCTTTACTTTTTGTAATTTATATAAATGATTTGGAAGCAAGCATAAGAGGTGTAGTTAGTAAGTTTGCAGATGACACCAAAAGTGGAGGTGTAGTGAACAGTGAAGAAGGTTACCTCAGATTACAACAGGATCTTGATCATATGAGCCAATGGGCTGAGAAGTGGCAGATGGAGTTTAATTTAGATAAATGGGAGGTGTTGCATTTTTGGAAAGCAAATCTTAGCAGGACTTATACACTTAATGGCAAGGCCTTGGGAGTGTTGCTGAACAAAGAGACCTTGGAGTGCAGGTTCATAGCTCCTTGAAAGTGGAGTCGCAGGTAGATAAAGAAGGCATTTGGTATGCTTTCCTTTATTGGTCAGAGTATTGAGTACAGGAGTTGGGAGGTCGTGTTGCGGCATAACAAGACATTGGTTAGGCCACTGTTGGAATATTGCGTACAATTCTGGTCTCCTTCCTATTGGAAAGGGTTCAGAAAAGATTTACAAGGATGTTGCCAGGGTTAGAGGATTTGAACTCTGGGGAGAGGCTGGACAGACTGGGGCTGTTTTCCCTGGAGTGTCAAAGGCTGAGGGGTGACCTTTTGGAATTTATAAAATTGAGGGGCATGGATAGGATAAATAGACAAAGTCTTTTCCCTGAAGTCAGGGAGTCCAGAACTAGAAGGCATAGATTTAGGGTGAGAGGGGAAAGATATAAAAGAGACCTACGGGGCAACTTTTTCACACAGAGGGTGGTACATGTATGGAATGAGCTACCAGAAGAAGTGGTGGAGGTTGGTACGATTGCAACATTTAAAAGGCATTTGGATAGGGATATGGGCCGGGTGCTGGCAGGTGGGACTAGATTGGGTTGGGATATCTGGTCGGCATGGACGGGTTGGACTGAAGGGTCTGTTTCCGTGCTGTACATCTCTATGACTCTATGACTATGACATCCTTTAAAATCTACCTCTTTGACCAAGCTTTTGGCCAGCTATTTTACTATCTCCCGATGGGTTTGCTATCAAATGTGACATTCAGTGCAAGTGGTTTAGTAATGTCAGTGAAATAAGTTGTTTTGAGAAGCAATTAATTTGATTAGTCCTTTGAGTTTGAGTTTATAATAAATCCTCTGTCTAACAGACATCTTTCTACCTTAGGCAACCACTCTGAATTTGCAGCTGTGCCGGTTGTTCCAGGTTGCTTCCTGTACAAAATATCGAAGAGAGCAACAGAGCAATGTTTCTGCTACCCAGCACCCCAAACAGGAAACTCACCAAGAATCATGCTGTCCGATATCAACCATTTCTACAAGACGTGCGAGAGAGCGCTATGGAGAAATGGAGGTTTCCTTGAATGTCAGTGCCTTGGTCTCCTTCAAGAGACCATCACGGCAAGAGGAAATCAGATTGTCAGAAGAAATAGTAAGGCAAAATGATTGCATATCTAAGAGATTGACATATTTACAGAACTGTTGCTGTTTTTAACCTATCACAAAAAAACTCAAACATCACGGTAACACTTAGCAAATTTTCAATACATTTGAAATAGATTTATTTTGATAAGATTTATTTTGTCAAGTTTGTCACCTGCCACCTAGAACAGACAAGTCATTCCCAATTGGTCTCAGGCAGAGTTAGACATTCTTGGATCTTATGAATAATATACAACATGACAGGGTAGACAGAAGGATCAGTTTCACACCACCTGCATGATGAGATAACTGCTCTCCAGGAGTCTAACTCCTAAACAAGAAGATAGCAGTCAATCTACTGCCTGTACAGTCACTGAATAACAACATATACTTTTTGGTAAACACTTAAGTTCTCCAAATTCATATGCAAATGTAATCTACTACTTGCAGGATACTGAGGAAACCATTAAAAGTGAAAACTATGGATGCTGTACCAGTAAAACAGTGGCACATGACTCCACAAGTGGTTCTAAGGTACGTGCCATGAAAGATTGTGAATACTTTTTTATCTGAACCCTGCCTTTGACATATGATCCACTGAAAGAGGCAACACAGACAAAACGTTGGTCTCAGTCCATACATTTCACCCAGTGCTTATATTAACGTGAGATTTGTACTTAAAATTATTGTCCCTTTCAGATGCTACTAATCCCTTCAGCAGCTCTCATGAAAACTTACTGATTAATGCAATTAAACAGAGATTCAGTGGGCATGTGCTGAATCGTTTAAGCAATTACTGCAAGAGAGAGCAAGAATGGTGATTAAAGAAGCATGTTCCTTATTCATGCAATATGGGCAAATTACACTTTAAGGAGTTCTTATGATGCATTGATAGTATCTCTACCTTTGGATTAAGAGATCCTGGTTCAAAACCTATCTGTTTGAGAGATGTGTACAGTAATTACATCTCTGAACAGGTTTATTAAAAAACTAGGTTAATAAAAAAATTAAATTACACTTTAACATGTTCTTGAAGAGCAGTGGCAGCATCACTACTCCAGGATCAGGAGGGTTCAAGTCCCACCTGCTCTAGAGTTGTATAATAACATGGTTGTATACATTGATTAGAAAAATAAAGGTAAATTACACTTTAATGGGTAGGGTTTATCACTGAGCTGGGGACCCAGGTTCAAGTCCCATTTGCTCTGAGGTATGTAATAACATGTTTCTGAACATGTTGATTAAACAAAAATTAAACTTTACTATCACCATTCTTTCATTGTTACTGGTGAAATTCCCTTGTTAACAGCACTGTAGGGCTACCTAGACTAAATGATCTGCAGCGGTTTACAAAATTAGCTCACCACCACCTTTTCAAAGTCAACTATAGATTGGCAATAAATGCTGGCCCTGCCCACCATGCCCGCAACCCGTGAACCTTCATTTCTCGTAGAATCCCGACATTGTGCAAGCTATTCAGCCCACCGGGTCCACACTGGCCCTCTAAATAACATCTGTTCCAGGCCCACCTTCTCATGGCTAACCCACCTAGCCTGCACATCCGTGGACACTACAGGCATTTTAGCATAGCCAATCCACCTAACCGACATATCTTTAGACTAGGGGAGGAAACCCATACAGATACAAAGAGAATGTGGAAACACCACACAGACAGTAGCCCGAGGGTAGAATTGAACCCCAGTTCCTAGCGCTATGAGGCAGCAGTGCTAACCACTGAGCCACCCTTTTTGCCATAAATGCGTTTGAATAAGCCTTGGTAATTGTAATGTGTTACAGAAAGATAAAGGATGTTCATGTAAGATTTTACCAAAAAAATGAATCTGGTCTGATGGTTGCAGACAATGTCCTGAATTTTTGGTCTCACATTGGTAGTACATGAGAGTTCAAATCTTATTCCTGAAAAATTCTCCAGAAGGTCCAATCTTCATTTGGGTTGGAATGCAATGGGAGTCATATCTATTGCACTAAAAATAGGTCACAAGCAGACACAGGGACTGCCTTGCCTTGGTGCTCCAGCACTTTGTTCCAGTGGGTGAGAAAGAATAAAACAAGTGCAACCCTCACCCTTCCACACAGTCCCCATACCTCATCTTCGCCAATCCATGCAACCTCCTGCACTACCCATCCCTCATGACCTTTTATAATCCTAATGCAAACCAACCAATGGGTGGCACAGTGGCTCAGTGGTTAGCACTGCTGTCTCACAGAGCCAGGGATTCCCCCCTTGGGCAACTGTTTGCATGGAGGTTGCACATTCTCCCCGTGTCTGCTTGGGATTCCTCCAAGTGCTCCAGTTTCCTCCCACAATCCAAAGATGTGCAGGTCATGTGGATTGGTCATGCTAAATTGCCTATAGTTATAGGTGCATTGGTCGGGGTAAATATAGGGTAGGGGAATGGGTCTGGGTGGGTTACTCTTCAGAGGGTCAGTGTGGACTTGTTGGGCCAAAGGTCCTGTTTCCATACTGTAGGGAATCTAATCTAATCTAAAACTGTTGTACTCATCCACACGGCCTAACATACTATCCAAGTCAACTTATATCTCTCTACATACCACATCCTTCCATGTAAACCTATTCTCTTCTGTTCATTCTCATGTCCCTACATAGTCTCCATGCTAATTTAATAATAATACTCAGTGAGATCTCCCCAACACTCTCGCTGTATATCACATCCCACTGTGACAACAATAGATTGTGAAATCAGTCATGCAATGCTAATCCCATAATGATATCCCTCAGGCAAAGTAAATTACAAGTATTGAAATTTTTAGCATTGCAGTTTTTTTTCAAATGGCAAGATGCTTAATTACCTTAACAACTTGACAGCTCCATTGATTGCTTGCATGACTTGAAGTGTCAGGTCAATATGTTTAGTACAGTACAGAGCCCCTTCCCAATAAATATGAGATTTAGCAATCTCTGATATCCATCAGTACATACACAAGTAATTATGATTTTATCCCCTTTAGAAGAATCAGCACATTGTTGCTAAACATGATTATTGGCAATAGCTTCTAGACTCTCAGAAGTGAATCCCAAGTATCCTGAACAGGTTAGAAACATCACTGTAAACACCTTCCATGCACTCATTCTTCCTGTAATCTACTAATTGTACTTTCAAATAGAAGCCAAGGTTGCTGGAATGACTCCTCAAACACCCAATAAAATGTAGATTAAACTACTGTCTACTTGCTTACACTTTTAGGTCCAATCAAAAGACCTGGAGCCATTTGAAAAATCTTTAGAAGACTGTCCATTCTCTTCATTGACATTAGTGCGAAAGAAAGCTATACGTAATAAAGGGATCAGGTCAGGAGCTTACAGGAGTTCTACCTTCAAGAGACAATTCCAACAAGCACTAGCAGATGGCTGTAAGTACAAACATTTGTTTTTACAGAACTGGATGTTAGACAGTTTAAAGTAGGGGCATCTAGAAGGATGTTCATTATTCCTTTAAGGATCAGATCGTAGTTCTCTGGCAAATAGCAAGTTGCATCATATTCTTTGGCGGACTCCTCACTGCAAGGTTCAGCAAGACTTCTTGATGTAACAAACTAAATGTGCCTCACTACCTTCCTTGCCCCTATGGTGTCCCTTTTATCCAATTCATGTCCCATTTTACCATGTGTCATTCCTGGAACAACTTGACACTTCCCAATATCTGCCAAAAGACCAGCATCTTTTGTACCTGCGCCATCTTTGCAAGGCCAATGTGCATCCAGACAAGATTGGCAATCTTGTGCTGCCCCTCACCAATAGCATATTGGCACAGCAACCATTAAGCCACGATGCTCATAGCACCTAGCTGACATGGCCAACACTCCCTCATAAGTAAAACACCATTTTCACACTTGTTGTCGTTTAACCAGACTATGCAGTTTACCTGCCAATATAAATACCCTCTGTACATGACCACCACTGTTCCCCAATGACCACTAGCGATCCACAACCTGTCGAATAGGAGAACATCATATACAGGTAAGCAGACATGAACTTGTATTTACAGCCACCAAAAGGGAGCACAAACAGAATTCACAGAGGCTGCAGTTTGTCCCTACAATACAAACCAACTGCTGGTATCATGATCAATGACATTCCATTTTCACCAGCTCTGATCTACCAGAACCAGGTGCAGTTAGGGTCTTTTGGGTTTGAGGTGTCTGAATAGCTGAATTCTATCATTGACAAGTAGAGCATCAGGCTCTCCAATGTCTTTGTCCTGTTACTATGAAGAATACTCCTATTCCACTCCCCAACCAGTTTCTTATGATCCAGCACATTGTCTCGTTGCCTGCTCCAATTGTGTAAAGCACAGCGTGGCAGGATAATGTAGCAAACTCTGCCGCAGGTTATATTAGAGGGACCCCCCCCCCCCCCCCAAGACTGGTCTAAGCATTGGGACTGCATCTTTAGTTGGCCTATTTTCTGCTCCACTATGGCCTTAGCTGAAGAGTGCACAGCATCACATCAGACAACAAGACATGGGAGCAGAAATTAGGCCATTTGGCACATCAAGTTTGCTCCGCCATTTGATTATGGCTGATAGGTTTTTCAACCCATTTCCTGCTTTCACCCCGTAACCTTTGATCCCCTTGGCAATCATGAACTTATCTATTCTCTGTTTTAAATATACTCAATGACCTGACTTTCACAGCCTTCTGTGACAATGAATTCCACAGATTCACCACTCTCTGACTAAAGATGTTTCTCCTTATCTCATTCTAAAGCGTCATCCCTTTACTCTAAGGCTGTGCCCTCAGGGCCTTGCCTGTCTAGCCCATGGAAACATCTTCCCAATGTCCACTCTGTATTCTCTAAGTTTCAATCAAACATCCCTCATAAGTTAAGCCTTTCATTCCTGGGATCATTCTCATGTACCTCCTCTGGACCCCCTCCACATCCTTCCTGAGGTATGGGACCCAGATTGTCCAGTAGGAAGCCTCTGTCCCACCATAACCAGCCTTGTAAAGCACTTGGACCATCAAGTACATCAGATACTTGAGAGGATATAGGAGTGGTAGCAACTGCCAGTGTAACAGGCACACATTTCTAGATCACCTGGAAATTAACCAGCCTGCTCCTGTGGGCAACCAGCTGTGTTCCTGAATGTTACTGTCAAGGCTACACCTCAACATTGAGAAGCAAAATGAAATTGTATGATCTTGCACAGATGGCATCAGTCACTGTCCCGATGCATTTATAGAATCATACAGTGTGGAAGTAGGCCATTCAACACATCCATTCCACACTGACCCTCTGAAGGACATACCACCCAGACTCACCATATCCTGTAACCATGCATTTCCCATGGCTAACCCATCTAACCTGCATATCCCTGGACATGAGGAAATTTAGTATTGCCAATCTACCTAACCTGCACATCTATGTACTGTGGGAAGAAACCAGAGCACTCAGAGGAAATTCACACAGACACAGGGAGAACGTGTACACTTCACACAGCAAGATGCTGGAATTGAACTCAGGTCCTTGGCGCTGTGAGGCAGCAATGCTAAGCACTGAGCCACTGTCCCACCCCAAAGGTATAAATGAATGCATGATTGAGAGATCCCACACTGATCCCTGGAAGGAGCCAGTTGCATAGAAATTCAAAGTTTCTGTCACCTTCTCACCCACCAGAACACGATATCTTCTCACTCCTTCAATCCTCAGGTCTCACTCCAGTCAATGAAGTCAGGCCAAAAAGCTCTGGTCCTCTTGTGACAGTGACCTCTCCCTGTGCGAAGAGCTCCTTAACCTCTACAGTAGCCTGCTTACGCTTCTGGGGTTTGCCATTGGTCCAGGTTCTACTTCTTAGGAAGACAGTCACAGTGGCCAAGATCCTACTAGAGGAGGGCTGTAGGATTGTTGGCTGAAATGACCTATATTGGAAACATAAGGAGCAAAAGTCAGGTCATAGAGATGTACAGCATGGAAACAGACCCTTCAGTCCAACCCGTCCATGCCGACCAGATATCCCAACCCAATCTAGTCCCACCTGCCAGCACCCGGCCCATATCCCTCCAAACCCTTCCTATTCATATACCCATCCAAATGCCTCTTAAATGTTGCAATTGTGCCAGCCTCCATCACATCCTCTGGCAGCTCATTCCATACACGTACCACCCTCTGCGTGAAAAAGTTGCCCCTTAGGTCTCTTTTATATCTTTCCCCTCTCACCCTAAACCTATGCCCTCTAGTTCTGGACTCCCCGACCCTAGGGAAAAGACTTTGTCTATTTATCCTATCTCTGCCCCTCATAATTTTGTAAACCTCTATAAGGTCCCCCCTCAGCTCCAGGGAAAACAGCCCCAGCCTGTTCAGCCTCTCCCTATAGTTCAGATCCTCCAACCCTGACTTATACTTAAGGTCCTAGGGAGTATTGCTGAACAAAGAGACCTTGAAGTGCAGGTTCATAGCTCCTTGAAAGTGGAGTCGCAGGTAGATAGGATAGTGAAGAAGGCGTTTGGTATGCTTTCCTTTATTGGTCAGAGTATTTAGTACAGGAGTTGGGAGGTCATGTTGCGGCATAACAAGACATTGGTTAGGCCACTGTTGGAATATTGCATGCAATTCTGGTCTCCTTCCTATCGGAAAGATGTTGTGAAACTTGAAAGGGTTCAGAAAAGATTTACAAGCATGTTGCCAGGTCTTGGGCAAAATATTTATAATATACCCTGGAAGTGAGCACTGAACACTCTCCTCATATAATGTGACATGCTGCTCCCCAATAATGAAGGCCATGTCTTCCCCATTCATTCAATCAACTTCAACCCTCAGTATGTGCCATCATCTCACTCGCTAATAAGTATTATAATCCTTCAAGGAAATTCCATGTTACTAGTCTTGGGTTCTGTGGGTTCTTGATGAACCCGATCCCAGAGTTGTATCGCTGGCTATATTTTGGCAGATGTTTCCATGAGGCAGAAACATTTTTCAGCATGTGCACCAACTTGGTAAATGTGCCATGCCAACTGAAGGACTGGCATATTACATTAAGGAAAGTGCCTGCTCTACTCCATCCTCTTATATATCCTCCTCATTTAACTTTTCATTGCATTCAGTACAGACCATAGTTAAACTTACACGACAGATAATTCAGCAATGTTCTGAGTTCCCACAGCACCTTTGGAAGTTGCATGATTAATGTTTCGCTTTTGGCCAGCACTGGCTTCTTTTCAAGTCATTTTTGCGAACTTCATCATTGAGATGCAAATATTTAATTTACAAAGACAAGTGGCATAGTGCCAATTACCTTGCTGCAGCATTTGAACCCTAAACATGTTCACTCTGCATGCACAGCAAATGGACAATAAAATGATTGCAAATTAAATGTAGCTGGAGTTTGAAATCAAGTGCTTTAGTATTTGCCCCTTTAATGTCCTATTGTACACAAGATGTGGATCCAGCGCTAATTTTCTCCTACGTATGAAAAGTATTGTGAGATTTTCCATAGAGTTGCAAGAGATTTCTCTTCCTTAAACAGAGGACTGATGATGCCGATTCTTTTCTTTCTGAAACAGTAATGGTTTGCCAGAATTATAGATAATTCTCAAGTTTCTGATAATCAATTTTATTACTCAATCTGATGTTTATTCCTGACAAATGGCTCGACAGTTTTCAGCATCTATCCTTTCAACATATTTTGAAGATGGGTATCATGTAATTCCATTTTAAAACTATCAGTTTACTTATAAAATTTATATAACATTTGTCAGCTCGTTCATAACGTTTCAACATCTCTCACCCCTTGTTTCTTTGTTTCTGAACTGTAGATGGAACTAGCCAATTATCAAACCATCAGAGATAATCTCATTTACCATTTAGTCGCATTAACATTTTTTATGGTCCTCATCTCATTCTAGTCTGCTTACTTTACACACTTTTATTTCAGATCCTCTTTGCTCCTCTGATCATCATTTAATGTGATTCTGTTTAATTCTATATTCACCCACTAGTTCTTCAGGCAATGGGATCAGAAATCCTTTATTCATCAAACTCTAAAATCCTTGTTTGAAATACTGTTTACCTGAAGCTAGATTAACTAAAAAAAGTTGTGAATCAAAAAGTGGCAATGGAAAATTATTAACCAATGTAATTCCAGGCCCCAGCCACAAAGGCCAGCAATGATTTTCAGCAAAGTCTTTTCTCACTTCCATCCTGAGACCATTAATCCCAGTTTTGAATTAATCATTAACCCCCCCCACCCCCTCCTCTTTTTCTTAGTTAACTTCTGCGTGTTTTGGTTTTACAATTCGCTGCAATTGACCATTTTCCCTTTGGATTTAATCCCTAAAATGATTTTCTACTTTTGGTCAAACGTTTCCCGCTTCTACTCTTTTTTCTTTCTCAAAATTACTTTGACAATACCTTTACAAAATTGTTATGCAGCACAGAAACATGTTTAAGTCAATAATTATAATCTGTATGTTTAATTGTATAACTAGTTTTCATACAGAAAAATACTTGTGTTACAGGGTAAGTTTGGAATTTTTATAACACAGAAGGGGGTCTTTGAAACAAAAGATGCTGAGATACCTTGATCTAAATAGTAGATATGATTAATAATGAGAAGGAACTTAATGAGATATGAAGGAATAAAACAAAAGAACTGCAGCTGCTGGAGATCTGAACCAAAAATATAAAGATCTGGAGAAACTCAGCAGGTCCGGCAGCATCTGTAAGTGAAAAGTAGTTACGCTTTCGAGTCTAGTGACTCTTTGTCAGTCAGTTCTGGACTAGGAGACACATACAAATTTATGGAAACTGCCTTTTTTATTATGATCACAAATAGTAATTACAGAGAGCCAAAATTGGAAGGACAAAAGTAGGTTTGTGCAATGCCCGCACTTGTTCTAGGTGAAGTTGCAACATGTAAAGTTGGTACTCAAACCTCGGCTTCTATGTGCACTCAGCAGGGAACCCAGCAGTGTTGTGCTATTTCTGTTTAATTCATTCACAGGATGAGAGCATTGCTACCTAGGCCAGCTAATATTGCACCTCCCTAATTGCCCAGAAGATATTTAAAAGTCAACCATATTGCTGTGGGTCTGGAGCTATATGTAGGCCAGACCAGGTAAGGATGGCAAATTCCTTCCGGAAAGGACATTGGTGAACCAAATGGGTTTTCTCCTGATAATCAACAATGGAATTATGGTCATCATTAGACTCTTAATTCCAGATAAATAGTGATAATACCATTACACCATTACCTCCCACTAGTATCCACCTATATTAGCGTATAGTGCAGCTAACCTTCAGTCTTAGAGGCAGGCTGTCTCATTTAAAGGGAAATTGTACTTGAATAACCGGGATTTGCTGGTGAATACTATTTCTGCAATGGCAAACCAGGACAGAGATATGACAATGCAGGTCTTGGTGGTGATGGTGGTGGTAGACAGGAAAAAAGATATGATTCTGTAGGGGCAGGACGCCCTCAAGAACAATCATCAAAATGGATTGAAAAAATGTTGTCAGAGATTGTAATTCCAGGCATCTAGCTCCAAGGATCTGGTAGCAATGCCACAAGATATCTTATATGGATGGTTAAGGACAATGAACGCATATCCTGAAAACTCCTAAGCTATGCATCACCAGCGTCTCTCACTGCTCAATTCACCACATCCATATCACTCACTGATCAGTAGCCCTGAGCATAGGTTTCACACCTAACATCCATAAACTCCACAGGTGCACACATGCCTCAGCTTTCAGACACTCCACCTTTTGCTGCCTCCACTTACATATTGCCTATCACCTGAACACAGTACACGTTGACATTCTTCACTCTGTTCTGCAGAATAAGATGAAGGAAGTGAAGAAAGACAGTAGAAGGGAATGGAGTATAGCTAACAGGGACAAAGATGCCTGCACCTCCTCAGCCCTGTGGAAGATCTGGTTCTCCAAATCTTGGACCATGAGGTATCTGGCAACACTAAGAAACATTCATGATGATATGTTTCTACCATATGTCCCCTTTCAACACCCGGTTCACCCTCACCTTGCCATCTGGCACTTTGTGCAAGGTGCTGATTGTGTCACAATTAACATTTTGCTTTCCACTCTGCCTCCCTTCCCTCACATGACCTTCCCCTTCTAATTTTCTGCTTTCATACATGCATTACTGCCACCTGACCAACTACAGCAGTTCAAATAACTCAAGTAAAAGCAGTGCAACTCCATTAAAGAAGCATTGTCACTTGAACTTGGGGCAGATGACAGCAGAATGATAATATCATCAATGGGCTAATAATCCAAAAGTCCAGCCTAATGCTCATGAAATGTGAATGCAGTTAATAAATCTGGAATTGAAACTACCATTGAATATCTGGAAAACCCACCTGGTTCACTAATGGCTATTAGGAAAGAAAATCTGCCTTCCACACTTGAGCTGGCCTCCATTTGACTCTAGACAACAACAAAGTGGTTGCCTCTTAACTGCACTCTGAAATGGACTAGCATGCCACTCAGTTCAAGGCCAAGAGATTGACAACAAATGTTCGCCTTGCCAGTGGCATCCACATCTTATGAAAGAATAAAGCAAAAAGGAAGACATTCACTGCCCACCAGCTCAATTACTGCAACACTCGGTCATAGTTGGGGTCAGCACATGTACAATTGGGCTGCAACTAGGAAAATGGTAAAAGATGGTTCCCATTTCAGCCTTCTACAATGTAATATTTCTGATGACTTTTACTGCAAAGGTCTCAGATGAAGACCTTGCTGGTGTGTCGTACAGGAGAACGCCGACAGGTATACATACTGAGATGGCTGGGTACAACGGCTGGCCTGCCAAAAAGCTTCCTGTCAAGGGGTATGAAGGTATCCAGTTCCAAAATTAAATAATGCTAATGGGGACCATTAGTAGATGACAATGGGTTGTAAGTTGTAGCAGCCCTTATGATGACCAGGCCTGGTGTGTGGCGGGGAAAAATCAAGGACTGCAGATGCTGGAAACCAGATTCTAGAAACTGCTGGAAAAGCACAGCAGTTCAGGCAGCATCCGAGGAGCAGGAAAATTAACGTTTCGGGCAAAAGCCCTTCATCAGGAATAGAGGCAGAGTGCCTGCAGGGTGGAGAGATAAATATAAGGAGGATGGGAGTGGGGGAAGGTAGCAAAGAGTACAGTAGGTGAATGGGGGTGGGGATGAAGGTGATAGGTCAGAGAGGAGGGTGGAGTGGACAGGTGGAAAGGAAGATAGGCAGGTAGGACAAGTCTTGGGGACAGTGCTGAACTGGAAATTTGGAACTGGGGTGAGGTGGGGGAAGGGGAAATGAGGAAACTGGTGAAGTCCACATTGATGCCCTGAAGTTGAAGTGTTCCGAGGCGGAAGATGAGGCGTTCTTCCTCTAGGTGTCGAGTGATGAGGGAGCGGCGGTGAAGGAGGCCCAGGACCTCCATGTCCTCAGCTGAGTGGGAGGGGGAGTTGAAATGTTGGGCCACAGGGCGGTGTTGTTGATTGGTGCGGGTGTCCCGGAGATGTTCCTGAAAGCACTCCGCTAGGAGGCGTCCAGTCTCCCCAATGTAGAGGAGACCGCATCGGGAGCAATGGATACAATAAATGATATTGGTGGATGTGCAGGTAAAACTTTGATTGATGTGGAAGGCTCCTTTGGGCCTTGGATGGAGGTGAAGGAGGAGGTGTGGGCGCAGGTTTTACAATTCCTACGCTGGCAGGAGAAGGTGCCAGGACGGTTGGGTGGGTTGTTGGGGGGCGTGGACCTGACCAAGTAGTCACAGAGGGGATGGTCTTTGAGGAAGGCGGAAAGGGGTGGGGACGAAATATATCTCTAGTGGTGGGGTCCATTTGGAGGTGGTGGAAATGTTGTCGGGTGATTTGGTTTATGCGAAGGTTGGTAGGGTGGAAGGTGAGCACCAGGGGGGTTCTGTCCTTGTTACAGTTGGAGGGGTGGGGTATGAGGACGGAGGTGCGGGATGTGGACGAGATGCATTGGAGGGCATCTCTGACCACGTGGGAAGGGAAATTGCGGTCTCTAAAGAAAGAGGCCATCTGGTGTGTTCTGTGGTGGAACTGGTCCTCCTGGGAGCAGATACGGCAGAGGCGGAGGAATTGGGAATACGGGATGGCATTTTTGCAGGAGGTAGGGTGGGAAGAGGTGTAATCCAGGTAGCTGTGGGAGTCGGTGGGTTTGTAAAAAATGTCAGTGTCAAGTTGGTCATCATTAATGGAGATGGAGAGGTCCAGGAAAGAGAGGAAGGTGTCAGAGATGGTCCAGGTAAATTTAAGGTCAGGGTGGAATGTGTTGGTGAAGTTGATGAATTGCTCAACCTCCACATGTGAGCACGAGGTGGCGCCAATGCAGTCATCAATGTAGTGGAGGAAGAGGTGTGGAGTGGTGCCGGTGTAACTACGGAGTTAAGGACATGGAAGAAGGTGCTCAGGCCCTAAAATTATTGAACCCAATATTGAGTCCAAAAGACTGCAGGATTCCAAGCAGAAAATGAGGTGTTGTTCTTCCAGATTGCACTGCAGCAAGACTAAGACAAAGACATTAGCCTAGGAAGATGATGATATGTTGAAATAGCAGGCAACCGGAAGCTCAGAGTCATTTTTGCAAACAGAATGTGGGTGTTATGCAAAGCAGTCGTCCAGTCTGTGCTTTGTCTCTCCATTGTAGAGGAGACCTCATTGTGAGCAGTGAATGCAGTAGACTAGATTGAGTGAAGTGCAGGTAAATCACTGCTTCACCTGGAAGGTATATCTGGGGTCTTGGATAGTGAGGAGAGAGAAAGTAAACAGGCAGGTGTTACATTTTCTGCAATTGCATGGGAAGATCTGTGGGGGTATGGGGAGATGTTGGGAGTGGAAGATGAATGGACCAAGATGTCCTGTAGAGAATTGTCCCTGCTGAAGGCTGTCAGTGAAGGAGAGGGGAACATGTGTTTGGTGATGCCATCCTGCTGGAGGTGGCGGAAATGGCTGCTAATGATCCTTTAGACATAGTTGCTGATGGATGGTATTCTATCACTTTTATAGGAGGGAAGAGAGGGGATGAGGACTGAAGTGCAGGAGATGGGTTGGATAAGGCTGAGGTCCTTGTCAACCACAGTGGTAGGGAATCCTCGGGTGAGGAAGAAGATGGATTTTTCGGAAGCCCCATTGTCTAGGTTGGCATCATCGGAACAGATATGATGGAGACAGAGGAACTGGGGGAATGGAATAGAGTCATCACAGGAAGCAGGGAGTGAGGATGTATAGTCAAGGTAACTCTGGGAGTTGGTGGATTTATAATGGATGTTGATGGCCAGTTTGTTCCCAGAAATGGAAACAGATGTTGAGGAAGAGAAGGGAGGAGCCAAAGATGGACCTGATGGAGATGAGGGCAGTGTGAAGATTGGAAGCAAAGTTAGTTGATTTTTCCAATTCTGATTGGGAGTGGGAATCAGCACCAATAATGTAATCTATGTACCAGAGAAAGAGTTGTGGTGGGAGCCAGAGTAGGACTGCAGTAAGGAATGTTCCATGTAATCCACAAAGAGACAGGCGTAACCGGACCCATGTGGGTATCCATGGACACCTCTTGGACCTGAGGAAAGTGGGAGGAGCTAAAGGAGCAGAGGAGTGTGGTGGTGAATGGGGAATGGTTCAGGCCATTTTTCCAGAAAGAATGGAGAACCATGAGACTATCCTGATGGGGGGGGGGGGGGGGGTGGACATATAAATGGATTGCATGTCCATGATAAAGAAGCAATAGCTGAGGCCCACAAACTGGAAATTCTGAAACTGATGTTAAGAATCAGGAGAATCCCAGATGTAAATAGGAAGAGACTAGACAAGAGGAGACAAAAAATGAGTCGAGGTAAATAGAGATGAGTTCTGTTGGGCAGGAGCAGGCAGAAACAATGGGTCTGACCGGGCAGAACTGTTTGTGGATTTTGGGAAGGCGGTAAAAGTAGGCTCTGCGGATTTGGGAGGGCTATGAGCTTGGAGTTAGTAGTGGGATGATCATCGGATGAAATGAGATTAGTGACTGTTGTGGGCACAATGGCCTGGTGTTCCACGTAGGGTTATGGTCTGGGAGAGATAGGAGGGGGGATCTGCAATGTAGGGGGCAGTATGCTAAAGAACAGCACCATTCTTGTCAGCAAGCTTGATTACAAAGTCAGAGTTGGATCTGAGAGCATGAAGTGCAGTCAGTTCAGAGGGAGATAAGTTGAAATGAATGAGGGGGGAGTGCAGAGAAATTGCAGTGACCAGTGTCAAGTTGACAGTTCTCGATTAAGCATTTCAGATTATTTTTAGACAGTTGAAAATTGCACAAGTTCTTCAAAGCTACCTGTTCTGCAATTTGGGTGCCTGCCCCTTAAAGTAACATGAGCGCTAGGCCCCTCTTGGAATTGAACACTTGATCTTTAGTGATATGAAATTTGCTGAAAGGAGTTATGAGGCTGAAGTCTGGTAAATGGGCATCTCATCAGCTGGTAGGGCTGTGTGACATTATGATAGAACAGATTCAGTTTCTTCTGGAACATATAGGGGTGCGCAAACAAGCATCTGACTGTACCAGAATTGAGTGGCTGCACAGAGTGGATCAACTTCAGTAAGTGGTGCTAGTGAATTTTGGTCTAAAACTCTCTAACCTACCACCTAAATAGTTTATTTGAGCAGAGTCAATATAGAAATGAAATATTCTTCTTTCTGACCTGATCCTCATAAATGAAATTGGTGCAGTCAGAATTGATCACAAAACTTGCACGCTCCCCAGCCTAGTTCAATCTGGTGGTTTTCCAACTTGTGCTTTATTGAATATATGTTTAAAATAGATGTTTGAAAGTTGTTCATTTTTAAAATTAAGATTAGATCTGAAAAAAAGACATAGCTCAAACAATGTTAACACGGAATCTGAAATGCAATTTATGTTTTATATTCTCACAGATAGTTGCAGCCTGGGAGATGAACTCATGGAATCCTGGAAAGCACTTGCACCACTGCAACATGAAGAAGTATTAATGGATACAGTTTGGGCCAGCGCTGGACTACCTAGGTTAGTATGTCATGACAGTATAGTAGTAGTTTTTCTAAAGATTAGCTTTTTCAAATAAGAAATATATGGTATGTCTTCTTGAAATGATTAAGTGGCTATAAATCCAAGCAGTTTCTGTAAATAGCAGTTGCAGAAATGATCTCAATGGATTCCATGGTGAAATAAAAATTCCCGCACAAGTATAAAATGCTTACTTTAGTCATGTATTCTGTTCAGGCAGTTAAGAGTGCAATTAATTAGCATCTGGCTTGTTGAAGATGAGATGAAGCCAGTAGTCTAGTTTATACTAATGGGGTAGGCACTACATAGACCTGACAATTTTAAATAAGCCTGGGATTTCCCATTTTTGAATGATGTATGGGGAACAAGAGATCTAGGTGGCGACTAATTTGTCATTAAGAGCTCACAGACATGCATTGGTGAGTTTTTATTCCTTTTGAGGCATCTTGTCAGGCTGAGGACCACTGATTGAGGCCTACAATGGAGGGGATCCAATGGAGAGAAGGTTTCTCTTCTTCCTGTGGGGTAGAGGATGCGAGGAAAAGATCGGTCAGGGAAATTGGAGGCAAAGACAGGGAATTGGCTTTCAGACACTACCCATATGCCCACTTTCCATACCTCTGACTGCCACTAGGTTGGGGCAATTGAAGACCCGCCCCAATCTTGATATGAAGGTTGCCATGTTGGGAATCTAGCCACCCTTCTTGTAATTGGAGTATAGTGAATTGTTGCCCTTAATTTGCTATTAATTGATCACTAAAGGGTCTTAATTGCTGGCAAGTTGAGAAAGTAGCCCATGGACATTTCTTACCCAACATTTAAATGCAAAGGTAGTAAGAATGGGGCAGTTTCTCTCCAGGACAAACTCACCCAGTTATTTTCCCTTCCCTGCACCTCCCTTACCACCTCTATGGAAGGGAAGATTCCATTTTATGTTGCAGTTTGACCAGAAACTCAACTGGACTTGCCACATAATCAATCACTACAAGGGCTGGTCAGACTAGGAATACGGTGGCATGTAACTCATCTCCTGACTCCCCAAACCCTGTGCACCATCCACAAGTCACAACTCAGGCATGTGATGGAATACCCCCCAACTTGCCTGGATGGGTGCAGCTCAAGAATCTTGACACCATACAGGACAAAGCAGTTCACTTGTCTGGCACCACATCCACAAATGTCCACTCGCATCACCACTGATGCTCAATAGCAGCAATATGTACTATCTACAAGATTCACCACAGAAATTCACCAAATCATGACCACTTTCATCTCGAAGGGCAAGCAGAGACATGGGAACACCATCCATGGGAACTGCAAGTTCACCATCCTGACTTGGAAATATATTGCCGTTTCTTCACTGTTACTGGGTCAAAATTCTGGAATTCCCTCCCTGACAGTATTGTGGGTCAACCCACAGCACATCGCCTGTAGCAGACCAAGAAGGCAGCTCACTACCACCTTCTCAAGGCAACCAGAGACAGGCAATAAATGCTGGCTCAGCTAGTGATGCCCATGTCCCACAAATTAATATTAAAAAAAAGCAATTATATTTTAAATACTGAACTTCTGGGTGTGGCCTGCAAGTGCCCTATTAGAACTTTTTTTTACTAAATCAAGTTATGTTCAAGGTGACCCAGCATTTGCAGGTGGAATTTCAAACAGGGCTCAGTATCTTATTTGAATATGTACAGTGCTTAATACGTCATCAGGTGGAACACCTGAGTGCTGCGTTTTTTTGGAGAATGCCAATTTATTGGACATTGTGCAATCACAATATTTAATTGTACCATTGGTTAAGTCATGTTTTTATGTTGCTCTGTCTCTCTTCTCTTTTCCTTTATTCTTTTCCTCCTTAAACCTTTTGTTTCTTCCATTTCTCTTTTGTTTCAAGCTTATGTAGAAATAGCACAGACATGACAGAGGAAATGTCTGCTTCTGGTACTGTAACTGTTCCATGATCCTGGGTGCAAGGTGTAAGACATATGGCATGGTGTGATGGAGGAACTATCTGCTACCAATTGCAGACATTGCTAGGAATACGTGACTGAGCAGTTCCCATTCAACCCTTCTTCCACCTTCCCAATTATATCATCAGATAGCTTATCTCATTTTCTAGGCCTGCTGCTTGACTGTGTTTCTATCTGTTTCATCTTATGGGCTGAATTTTATGTTCCTCCCAGGGGTAGATGCTCCTCCCACTGCTACCAGGATTGCACTTGCATCAGGTGAAGGCTAACACCAAATGTCCAGCTTGTCACATTTAACTGAGTGGACTGATGTCTGGACCAGGAGTTGGGAGATGCCTTCTTCATGGACCCCCTGTGCTACTGGAGGCCTCCCACAGGGTTAACCTCCGCCTCCACATCATTCATTCCTTGTTCACCCCAGACCCCACCTGACAGCCTGTCAGCCTGACTGTAACTACACCCTGATTTTGCCTTTCTCTGTTGCAAATCACACTCTTGGGGACTGCTTCTGGTCTCAGCAGTTGTCACTGCTCTCGACAACACTGTTGGACCAGAGATCTATCAGCTGAATCTTGGAGCTGGGAGTTCATCCCTGATAGAATGGAAGGCCCGATTCAAGCCAGTTAACGGCTTGCCAGATTAATCCCCCATCATAAAATGCAGCTCTATGTTAGTAATAAAAATCTGTCTTAGGTTTGTAAGCATTTATCTTCTATAACAGTAAACAGGTCAGATAATCAGATTTTTTCAAATTTAAATATTACTGCATAGAAACTTGTTTATGAAGGCTGTATCCAACAAAATAACTTAATGGATTAACATAATTGCATTATTGTAAAATGTTTGACTATTTCTTTAAACCTCTATCTTGGATATTAGGAACTTCATTTGTTGAGGAGAAATTGGGAGATTGGAAATTTCAGAACACTTTGAGTTATTTGTAAAAATCAATAATACAATAGTGATCAGATTATATAATATGTTAAGTGTGGCACAAAGTGAATAAGACACAAGGATAGAGTAAGGTATAGAGTTGATGTAGATCTTATCCTTCCTTTTACCTATCATCGGTACAGACATGGGCCACAACCTTTGGCTCCCCCTTCAGAATGTCTTGCAGTTACTCAGTGATGATGAGGTAACATTGCATCCTGGTGCCAAGTCTGGAGGTGCTATTCTTGAAGATCTTAGCTTTGCAGACAATTTAGTGTCTTCAACTGCTGTACTATATCCATAACATGGTTTTCCAGTTGTTGCAGCTGGATAACTGCCTTGACCACTTGACATCATATCGCACATTTCTTAAAGTATTTCTTTCTGTTTACTTCCTCTAATTTAAAAAGTACTAATTATATACCAGGGATCCCGTGTTATTCCTTGTACTGTAAACATTTTTAATTTAAACTAAAGATCAAGTTTTAAGTTAAAGTCTGTACAGTTGAAATATTTCCCCAATCTTGCATGCCAAGGCCACCTCTCATCTTGTGCTGGCTTCCAGTCCCACTTTCCAGTTAATGTTCATCTTAAATGTTTTTAAACTCTAACCCTCTCATCCAGTCTTTCAATATTTTTAAATTTAATCATTCGCAGGATGTGGGCATCGCTGGCAAGGCCAGCATTTATTGCCAATCACTAATTTCCCAGAGGGCAGTTAAGAGTCACATTGCTGTGCGTCTGGAGTCACGTGGGCTGGATCAGGAAATGACGGCAGCTTCCTTCCCTAAAGTATATTAGTGAACCAGATGGGTTTCCTTAAGGCTGAAGATAGTGAAATAAAAAGGAAAAGAGTACCCCCTACTGCTTCTCACCTAACTTGTTCTTATCAAACATGCAGCATTTGCACTCGGCAGCAGATGCCAGTCAGAGTACCTAATCTCTCTTAATTATACCACTGGGTTTCAGAATAATTATCCTATCAAACAGTTACAAAAGCAGTTAAGCCAGTTACTTAATTTGCTACTGTTACTCAATCAAACAACTTTGATTTATTTAATAAACTCTGCCCCCAAGTTTCTAATGTACTTTAGAATAAAAGCAATAAACGTATGTAAAATGCTAAATTAGAGACAAGCAATCCTAGATTTTATACAAGAGTAACACCATAAGTCTTTCCACTCTACACCAGAGAACTTGCTTAAGTTCTTAAAATATTTTTCTGCAATTTCTGGACAGTCAAAATCAACGGACAGAGTTTAAGTGCTGCGAGTTAGATGGCAAAAGACGAAGAATCCCCACTCAGGGTTTCTTCAGCATTTCATTTGTTTGTTCAGTATCTTGCAGAGAGAACAGGCACTTAAACATCCAAAGGGTTGGCTAGCTTGTGACATGACTGTCTCTTACACTGTCTTCAACTGTTCAGTGGCCCAAATATCGTCATGGTCAGTGGTTACACTTGCCTGGCTTCCGCTTGAGTATTTACCAGTTGAGTATTCAGATGATTGGAAGTTTTTTTTAAATGGGGTAGGAAACAGCCTCTATTTATACTCCTTCAAGGGAACTGTTCTTAGTGAGGTTATGAAAACAGCTTGTCTTCATTTCAATGGCTTTGGACTGTCAAAGGCACAATGATGCAAATGTTCAGCCATTTTTGACTGTGATTACAAGCAATTGGAATCTAACACTAGTCTTTTATCAATGTAGTTAATTGTTTCCCGTGAGTAAATTCGTAAAGTCATTTTTATATAGCATTGTTTCACGATATTGTTATTTTTCGTGAATGCTAACAACATCCCTATGAAAAGTACAAGAAAGTCAGGTAACTGATTTAAATTAATAATTTAATGAAAGAATAACTGTAGATGCTTTCCATTCATCTGGATTTTGCAATCAACTGCAAAATGATAGCAGTCACTACTGACCTCATAGATTTCCACAAATATTAATAGATTTCTGTAGTATGGATTTCCTGACATTAAATTGACTATTGAGCCAACTATAGGGATCTTAAGTGGCTTGTAACAATTACATCATCAAGCAGTCTTAGCAATACTGAACAAATTCCGACAAGGAATTTCATTTAATTAATTTACAAAGAGCAAAATAAAGTTTGGGACATCCACATAGATTAAGTAAGAAACTGGAATATGTGTTAAAAATAAATACATGTTAAAAATGAACTTTTCCATTAAAATAAATATCTATGGAATTTTTATCATAATGCAGCAATTTTGTTTTCACAGACTTAAAATATTTTTAAGTCCAAAGGGGTTGCTCAGAAGTAATTAGGGATTTAGTTTGTGGTTGAAAACCTAGTGTGAATTTCTAAGGCTAATTGTCATGTATTTACGAAAAGTGGGAGGGACCTCTGCTGAAGACTTGCAGGGTTATTCCATACAATCACATGTTCCTCAGCTCATTCTGTATGCATGTGCATAGAAAATGCCAAAGTTTGTTTAGATGCTACGCCCTCTGCTGGGCACCTTCTGGTCACCATTATCCAGCGCCATATTTAAACAATACTTCAGTGTGTGAAACCAAAGAACATCAGTGAATCTCTGAAGAGGTCAAACATGTCAGAGACCAGTCAAAAGAAGCACAACACTTTAGCAATGCCTCACTAGAGGTTCTCTTGACTGTGCTAGAGAGGTTTTTTTCTCTATGATTGGTAACAAGAGAACATCCTAACTGACAAAAGCAGATTAAACAGAGGTGACTGCAGAGCTCAATGTCCATAGGTGACTCAGAGAAACTGACTCCACTGCCACAACAGGATCAATGATCTGTGCTCTGCCTCAGTAGGTACCACTGTCTACTTAGTGTTTCATGCCCCTATGAGTGTGAATTAGCATTATAATGTTGCCATTGTAGATGACTGCAAAACGAGAGTTTGGGTGCCAGCCATGTCTATCAGATGCCTCACTGTGCAATCAATGTCTCACTTCATTGCAGCTACCAGTGGAGCCCTACTGACTCTGTAGCGATATTACTTCTCAAATATCTGCTAATGTTGAGACTTAAAACATAAAAGGAGCTACAATCCTCAGCAGTTTACCTTAAGCCCACTGATTTTTTGTCACAGCCAGGAGAAGGTACACATCTGAGGTTTTCACCAAAGGCTTGCATGGAATGAGAACACAATCACAAAGAATGGTTCACCTTGGAGTTCTAACCAAATTGCCTCAGAAGGCGTGGGAGTGTGTAGTTGTTGGTCCAGTCTGGCTGCACCCTGAGCACTACCCATTTATATTGCTTTGTTGTGAAAGAGCCAAATAACTGAAGAAATTTGTACTCACATGAGCATGGAGGAAGAAATTTATCCTGCCATGTCCATATCTCATATCTTATGTTTGACCAGATTTGTGAACAGAATTGCTTCCCATTTATGAATAATGAAATTGCTTCCATTAAAATAATTCCAGCAGACTGGAATAATAGTGAGTATGCAGGCCTAGTGAATGCAAAACAGGTTTCCAATAATGAGGGTCAGGAAACTTAAAAAATTCTGATAAGTTAATGGGAAAACTTAAGCCTCCTATCGGGAAACTGATTTTTTTGCCTCCCAACCAATTACCTTCTTCTGCCTGCCCTTTTAAAAGTTCTCGGTGGGCCCAGAAAATTACCCTCCATCTTCTTCATTCAATAATATGTAATGTTTGAGGGTTTTTACAGTGAGACTAAGTCATAAAAGTGAAATTAATGCAAATTCAAATGAATTCTATCCATGAGGGCTTCAACAGTGCACTCTGTGGAGGAACAGGAAATCTTATTTAACTGCATGTGTGGATGACAGAAGTTGCTCTGTTTCACAGTTGTAGCGATATCAAATGCTGACTGCTTTGCTGTCATTATAACTATAAAATCCAGCTATTGTATAACTTTAGCACTTTATAATGAGAAATCAGATTATTTTCCCTAGCTGTTCACCCACCCTCAGGAATTAAGTAACAAAAGTACACTTTGTATATAGATGTGATTTTCTAGCTGAAATTATATATATGTATCCATGAAAACACTCAAGCTGGGAGAGAAGGAGATAGAAGTTAAAAATAAGATTTTAAAGATAAGGTTAAACCTTTTCTGAATTAATTATCTGAGATATTCATCTATAGACATTTAGGATGAATAAGTAATAAAACTGAAAATCAGACCTCAAAAATGCATTTGTGAAGCAATTTATTTGAAACAATTCTTATACCAATAGATTTTATTCAAAGAATTACTTAATTATCATCTTTCACACAATTATTTCAGAATTTTAATCCCATGTCACACAAATACCTAAATTCATATAAAAATTTTATACTCAAAACATTGGACAGAAAAATTTATTTTCATAATGAATGTACTTTCATTTATTTTACTTGAATTGACTGTAATTTAATGAAATTTACAATTTTTACCATATGATTTCTACTAATCATTCCTTATATTTCCAATGCATGCTCAAAATCCCAAATATCAAAATCTACATCTATTTCCTCAATGTTTTTAATACTCTGAATATTTCATCACATTTGTACATAACTCTTCACATTTGCAGGGTCACTGTCTGCATTTTCAGTATTTATTCAACCATGAAATATTTTATGATGGACAATATTAAGAATACCTTCACTCTTAAGTTAATGTGAATAGATTTCTTAGAGATCCTTCTCAGCCATCATATGTTTTTATTTGAGAAATGTTTTAATTTTGTCATTCTTCATGTGAGAACATTCAGTGAGTCAAGTGGCCCACTTAATAGTTGCAGTCATACTTTATCATACAAGCAACCTCTTTCCTTCTTGTTCTAGCCTCTTAATCTTCACTTTCTCTAATTGCTGCCTATCACTTTCTGACAACTATTTGCCACTTTTCTCCAACCATTTCATCTTTCCTGGCTTTGGGTGTCAACTGTTGCTGTACCTTACCAATAGTAACGTGTCATGTATCAGAACATGACTTATGGGAAACCAAAAAAAAGGGGGAAAAACAAATTAAATATGAAAAATTACAAGTATTTAAGATGAACATTTTTTGTATTCTTTCTTGAAATGTGTGGTTGGCATATTGTGTTAGTGTGGATAGTTTAAGGGCCACAGCAGGAGGCTTTCTTCCCCAGTCTCCCCAACCGATAGCAGTGGTGAGATGATTAGATGTCAACTCCTGCATGACATTCCCCTTCATCAAGGTATTGGCCACTCAAGTTTTGATTGAACAAGGATCTTGGAGGAGTTTGCCGAAAAATAGATCAACACATTTTGCATTGTAAAGACAAATAGAAACTCATTCTTATGGATTGAAATACATGAAGTGTTAAAACTGTAATTGGCATACAAACAAGGAATAAAAGGAATGAAGAAACAGAAAGTGCTCAGTTGTGAAGCCATTTGAAATGAAACAGCCTACCAGCACTTACTGTTAATGTTCACAAATAATAAAAAGATTCTTGGCCAAGTTATGGGGAGACTGCTGTCCTATAAGTTGTGCCATAGCAATGGACACTAGACACAGCTGTTGGGAGTGGAAAGGAATGAAACGAGAGTGGAGTTTTGTTTCCAATTTCCATTCTTCTCTCACTTTCACCTGGTCCATCTAAAACATTTACAAGGATGTTGCCAGGGTTGGAGCGTTTGAGCTACTGGGAGAGGCTGAATAGGCTAGGGCTATTTTCTTTACAGCATTGGAGGCTGAGAGGTGTTCACAAAGAAGTTTATAAAATCATGAGGAGCATGGATAGGGTAAATAGGCAAGGTCTTTTCCCCAGGTGAGGGAGTGTAAAATTAGAGGGCATATGTTTAAGATGAGAGGAGAAAGATTTAAAAGGGACCTAAGGGGCAATGTTTTCATGCAGAGAGTGGTGCATGTATGGAATAAGCTACTAGAGGAGGTGGTGGAGGCTGGTACAATTACACCATTTAAAAGGTACCTGAATGAGTGCATGAATAGGAAGGGTTTAAGAGAGGTCAAAGGCTGGCAATGGGACTAGGTCAGATTGGGGTGTCCGGTCAGTGTGGACTGAAGGGTCTGTTTCCATGCTGTAAATCCCTATGACCCACCTCCACAGCCTTGTATTGTTTGCATCTTGTTTACTTTGAATTTAATAGAGAGGATCAATTTTCTCCCTTTCACACTTAAATTTATACCCTCTTTACATATTTTTTCCACCATTAACAACTCCTTTGTCTTTTGCACTGGACCTCCTTCAGTGTCAAATGTATTTAAAAAATCATTTTCCAACACCTTTCAGTTTTGAAAAAGAATCATACTGCTCTTGAAATGTGAATTCTGTTTTTCTCTGTACGGATACTGCCAGATCTGCATTTCTCCAACATTCTCTGTGTTTGAAAAATGGATGGGGGCAGATTAGTCGGGATCAATTTGATATTTGGGATCTATGAAGTGGCTTTATGCCATTACTGTCTTAGACTTACCAAAGAGCAGGAACATAAAACACTTCTAAATTTGTTCAGACAGGCTGATTCACCACAGCTGTAAACTGATCTGTTTGTGTTTTTTGGAAAAAATCATCAAAGTTGACTGTTTTGTAAGAAGCATAACAGAATGCATTACAAAGTCTGAAAAAAAAAGTCACTGAGTTTCAGGCCATTTACTTCTCTGCATGATTTACCAGTGCTGGCACATTTCCACTGGGTGTGGAAACAAATTAGATGAAGGACCATGGTCTGATTGTCACACTTCTCAGACTGTAGATCAACAATTGATTTGTTAAAGCCCCAAGAGTGGCTTACCAGCTCCCTGTCTTAGCTGTTGAATGGGTAGGAGAGGAAAAAAAGGTCTACATACGTCCAACTGAAAAGGGAATTATTCAGTTTGGCAATAAAATATTAATCTTTGGACGATTGGCTGGAACTTTCTAACTAATACAATCCAGCTGTTTTCCTTAACTCTGGATTGCCATTTGACCAGTAGCCAGATATATACAGAACATTCAATGGAATAAATATCCTTTAGATTTTAAATATACAAAACCCAAGGTGAATTTTATTTGCATTTGATGACTCTGGATAACGTTCAATTTTATAAACTAAAATGATAAAGGAAGAAACAAAAACAAGCTGTTCTGCCCATTATCCGTTTCCAACCACAACCATGGCCAACATCTCAGAAGAAAATTCTCTGTACTCCACACTAGCTACAAGGTAATTCTACAAAACTAAACAATTTAACATCACAATTCATAATTATGATATAATTGAATAGGTGCTTACTTTTGTCATTGAAAGGATTTGTGAGTTTATGGTGAACGTAAATTAGATTAATGCATTAGTGAAATAAATTCACAAAGATGAAGATCTTAATGCTGTAAATGTCATGACTTTTGCCATAAGGCATTTATAGCAATGTTTCATAGAGCTTAATTGGTCAAAAGCTGGCTGCCAGAGTGACTTCTTTTCCAGGTTTGGAAAGGCTATGATTTTAGTTTTACTGCATCTTTTGGAGTTTCAGCAAGTTGATTCTTATCTCAAAGTGAATCAGCTGGGAGGGGATGCCTAGTGGTATTATCATTAGACTAGTAAATTAGAGACCCAGGTAATGTTCTAGGGACCCAGGTTTGAATCTTGCCATGGCCACTAGTATAATTTAATTCAATAAAAGTTTGGAAGTAAGAGTCTAATGAGATCATTGCCAAGTTTTGGAGAATAATCTATCTGGTTCACTAAGGTCCTTTAGGGAAGGAAATGCCATCTGCTGTTGGTCAGGCCTACATGTCACGCCAGCTCCACAGCAATGCGCTTGACTCTTACCTGTGCTCTGGCAATCAGGTATGGACAATAAATGCTGGTTTAGCCAGTGACACTTACATCCTGTGAATTAATAAAAACAAAGCTAGACACAAGCACAGCGGCAAAGTCATTTCATGAATTATGATTATCCCACTGCTTTGCCACATTGTACACCCCTTAATATTTTCTCCAGTTCTGTAATCTTGAAAAGATGTTCTGCATATTGCTGGTGTTTTGT
Organism: Chiloscyllium plagiosum; assembly: GCF_004010195.1. Classification (NCBI taxonomy): domain Eukaryota; kingdom Metazoa; phylum Chordata; class Chondrichthyes; order Orectolobiformes; family Hemiscylliidae; genus Chiloscyllium; species Chiloscyllium plagiosum. The sequence continues at coordinate 8,172,923 of NC_057743.1, read as the reverse complement.
TTTAGTTCGGTGCAGATTATGCATCTTGTTTTATTTTCCAACGGTGTTCTTACTTCATTCTTGGGCTGCTATAAGATGGAAAATCAGGCTTTAGTGCTTCCAATCTCTGTTGAAATTCCCTCTCATCGAGTACAGCAGGCACTCGATGAAGTAGTCTGCTACATCAGGGCCACCAGAGGATTCTTATTTCTTTACGAATGTGAGTTACTGTGTACTTTCAGATCTTTGAATATCTTACCCTGCAACAGATATCGCCAGAAATAAGGTTTACCAAACTGGTTTCCATATGGGATGCAACACATAACAAAATTTGTGCACTCACCACGCATATTATTGAGTATAGGAGTTGGGAGGTCATGTTGATGCCGGACTGGATATTGGTTCGGCCACTTTTGGAATATCATGTGCAATTCTGGTCTCCCTCCAATCTGGAGACCGAAGGGTCTGTTTCCGTGCTTTTCTTTTCATTTTTTGAATTTTTTTCTCTCTTTTTTCCTGTTTTATTTTATTTTACTTACCTCTTGATCCTAGCGATGGTGGGGGTGAGTTCAAGTTCCTGACAGCTTCTATCGAGGCAGTCCTAGCACTGGCTCAACACCTAGTTCAAGCTTTAGATGAGGAAGGAGGTTCTAGGAGGCTGCGCCAATGGAGTGGATCCGACTGTTCCTCGTGGCTGCTTAAGTGGCAGCTAAAGATGAGGTCTTTCAGCATCCTCAGCAGGGTGAGAACGGGTCTGACCTCCTGAGTGTTTGCAGCAGCAGTGGCCGGAGTCCACTCTTTGGGGAGAGCGAGTCCAGCTTGGAGGGAACAAGCCTTTAGGGAGCTCACGATGGCAATGATTGTGGGCCCTGCGGCAATTGATAGCACCAGAGTGAGGCATCTTTGGCATTGGTGGGCCAAACACAGGACTCAGAGCGGGCAGCAACATCAGCTTTCAATGGCAAGTCGGTGTCCTCTGCGGTCGGCAGAGAAAGCGGCATCTGGGGTCGACGTCGGTCAGCTGTGGCCCGAATCGATACTCTGGGTGGATCGACAGGAGCAACAGGTGCTTCAGTGGTGGTGTGGCAGGCCGCGATGGGGACTCCTAGAATGGACTGTGCAGGGAAAACGTGCCAAAGAAGAGGAGATCAAACCTCTGTAGGAAGTGCAGTCCCAGTGTGGCTAAGCATTTTCAAAAGACTGTAATGTCTGACTTTTAGCTTTATTTCTATAGTTTTCTAGTTAAAACTAGGAATTACTGTAATGTTTAACTTTTAACTTAAACTTAACAAGGTTTAACATACCTTGTTCTTATGTTTCTGTACCTAGGTACTTGTACCTAAGATGGCGCTTTGTGTGGCGACATTACACTTCTCACTGTACTCTGGTAGTACTTTTGGACTTGAATACACGTGACAATAAAAAAATCTAAATCCAAAAAATGTCTACATCTAAATCTTCTGTCATCTTGCATGATGAACAGACTGCTAATGTTGTGACCAGGAGCCTCTTGCTTTTCATCTCACCCCCTTCCTCCAGAAGAACCTTGGTCTTCTGATTTCCTGCTTTCAGAAACTTGAAAATTGCTCTTAAGAAAACAGAAATTTCTGGAAATACTCAGGAGGTCAGTTGTTTCAGATTTTCAAATGAATTGATCTGTAACTTTAATTCTGCTTGCCTTGTTGAATATTTTCAGCACTTTTTGTTTTTACTTTATATTTCCAACATCTGCAGTATTTTGCCTTTACATTATTCTTAAAAGTGCTGCTTGCACATCCACAGCAACCCAAGAAGGAAGGCAGAGACAACAGCGCAGCAGTGATGAAGAGGTTCCTTTCCATAATCTGACAACTGCAGTTACCATCATGACTCTAGCACTGCATTTACACTGGAGTCTTGTATATAGTTTAGATCAGCACATAGTGAGTCACTGGGTATGAGTGGGCTGAAAGCAGGTGGAGCAAAAGGATGATTTGCTTCTTAGTTTACCAGAGGGTGAGATAACAGACATATTGCTGTAGAGGACTCTGATGAAGACCTATTTGCAATAGTGTAACTGAAAGTATTGAATGAGCATATAATCCTAAACTGAGTTCATTCAGGGCCTGTTAGAAAGCTGGGAGGAATCTGGCTCCAACTTAGGAAAGTGGATTTTGCAGATCATGTTCTCTGCAGGTTCTGCTACATCTCCCTGTCATGCTGCAAAATCAGCAGCTTTGTCATTGCTTCTCTATACATGCTGCAGCCTTTATGTAGACAGATGACCAGATCCTCTGCCTCTCCTGTGAAGTTGAGGTAAAACACCTCCAAAAATACTTGACAGATCTTTCAAATGTAAGAAGTTCTAACATGTAATTTTACTAACTTTAAGTAACACTATTTCCAGTTCCATCTGACTATACAATTTTTTTTTCCGGAGCAGGTAGTATAGGTATTGTCAGCACTTACATTGTCCAAATTCAGAATCCTGGTGTCACCTTAGCCAGTTAGACTATATGTATTGATGCTACTCTGACATAAGTCTATTTGGGCGCACAGAAGGTTGCATTTCCATGCACTCATATTAATTAAGAACTTCATATTAGTTGCAAAGATAGTAACCCATTGCATTGCCTGCCCCTGAGAAACAAGAAAAGTGTCTTATATCTTACTCCAAGATTTGATAAAAGCCAGAATGGTCCTCTTTATGGGAAGTTAATGTTTGACCACTAAAAGGAAGTCATGAATTGGAGAAAGATAAAGGCAGTTCTATTAATTTTAAAATAGTTATGAAGAGGGCCAAAATTAATCCACAGGTTCAAGTTCTAAATTGGGGCAAGCCCAATTTTGATGGGATTAGACAGGAGCTTGCAGGGGTTGATTGGGGTAGTTTGTTTGCAGGCAAAGTGACTTCTGGCAAGTGGGAGGCCTTCAAAAGTGAGATAGCTAGAGTTCAGGTCTATATGATCCTGTGAGGGTGAAGGGCAACATGAATAAGAACAGGGAACCCTGGATAACGAAATATTGAGACTTTGATCAGAAAAAAGGAAGCATGGGTCAGGTACAGGCAGCTGGGATCAATAGAATCCTAGAGGTATATAGGGGATACAAGAGTTTTCTGAAGAAGGAAATCAGGAGGGTGAAAAAGGGACACAAAATAGCCTTGGCTGAGACGATTAGGGTGAATCCAAAGTATATTAAAGGAAAAAGAATAACTAGAGAGAGAAAAGGACCCATCAAGGACCAAAGTGGATAAGTACGTGTAGAACCGCAGGACATGGGTGAGGTCCTCAATGAATATTTCTCCTCTGTATTTACTATGAGAAAGACATGAAGACTTCGGAACTTGGGGAAGTTAGTGGTATGTTGGGGACAGTCCATATTACAGTAGAGGAGGTGTTGATGTATTAGAATGAATGAAGATGGATATATCTCCTGGTCCTGACCAAGAATATCCAAGAACACTGCAAGTGTCTAGAGAAGAAATTGCAGGGGCCCTGGCTGAAGTTTTTGCATCATTGTTAGCCACGGGTGAGGTCCCAGAAGACTGGAGGGTAACAAATGTTGTGCCCTTAATCAAGTAGGGTTGCAAAGGAAAACCTGGCAACCATAGACCAGTAAGCCTAACATCTGTGATAGGTAAGTTACTTAAGAAGAATCTGAGGGATAAGATATACATGCATTTGGAAAGACAGGATTTGATTAGGAGTAGTCATCTTAGCTTTGTATGTGGGAAGTCATGCCACACAAATTTGTTGGAGTTCTTGATGAAGTGACCAGGAAGGTTGATGAGGGCAGGGTGGTAGATGTAGTCTGTATGGATTTCAGTAAGGCCTTTGATAAAGTTCCATATGGTTGGCTGCTCTGGAAGATTACATCACATGGAATCCAGGGGGAGTTGGCAAATTGGATACACAATTGGCTTGATGATAGGAAGCAGAGGCTAATAGTGGAAGGATGCTTATTGGACTGGAGGCCTGTGACTAGTGGAGTGCCTCAGGGATTGGTGCTGGGCCCATTGCTGTTTGTTATCTATGTCAATGATTTGGAAGAGAATGTGCAAGCATGATTGGTAAGTTTGCAGATGACATGATAATAGGTAGTATCATGGACAGTGAGGAAGATTATCAGAAACTGCAGTGGGACCTTGATCAGCTGGGGAAGTGGGTTGAGAAATGGCAAATCGTGTTTAGTATAGATGATTGTGAGGTCTTGCGTTTTGGGAAGTCAAATCAAAGTAGGAGTTTCATGGGGAATGGTAGGGTCTTAAGGAGTGTAGTGGAGCAGAGGGACCTTGGAGTTCAGGTGCACAGTTCTCTGAAAGTGGAGTCACGGGTAGACAGGGCAGTGAAGAAGGCTTTTGGCACACTGGCCTTCATCGTTTAGGGCAGTAATTATATAAGTTGGGAAGTTATGTTCCAGTTGGTGAGACCACACTTGAAGTGTTGTGTTCAGTTTTGGTCAGCTTGCTATAGGATGTTATTAAACTGGAAGGAGTAAAGAAGAAATTTACAAGGATGTTGCCAGGATTCAACAGGCTGAATTATACAGAGAGGTTGGACAAACAAGAATTTCTTTTCTTTAGAGCATAGGAGATTGAGGGGGGATCTTAACGAAGTGTATAAGTTCATGAAATGCATGGATAGGGTGAATGCACTCAGTCTTTTTCTTAGGGTTCGGGAATCCAATTTTAGAGGGCATCAGTTTAAGATTAGAGGGAAAAGACTAAAAAGGAACCTGAGGGGCAACGTTTTTACACAGAGGGTGGTATGCATATGGAATAAGCTGCCAATGGAAGTGGTTGAGGTGGGTACATTAACAACATTTGAAAGGCATTTGGACAAATACATGAAGAGGAAAGGTTTAGAAGAGTATGGGCCAAGTGCAGAGAAATGGAGTTAGCATGGATGGATATTGTGGTCATCATGGACCATTTTGGGCAAAAGGGCCTGTCTCTGTGCTGTAGGATTCTGTGACTCGAGAACTAAACGTGTATCAAACGTATTTAACCAGAAAGAAAATGGATGAACATATCAAAACTAAAACTAAATAAAACTTGCTCAAAGTAACTGAGTACAAACTTCAAAATTCCTGAATATGTAGCAGCTGAATATACTAAAATGAAATGAAAAATAAATTGTGATATTAATGGTCCCAATTTTGTAGTCAGAGGTGCATGGACAGCATTCACTGCAGCTGTCCAGAATTTTAATAGGCTATTAGTTGCAACTAATTGTTATGTGCAGTGCACTGCAAGAGGAAAAGAAGTCTGCATAAATAGAGCAAACAATGTTGTCTCAAAGAATACTCACCAAGAGATATAGGTTAGAATTCAATGTCCTCCCCAAGGTGAACTTGTGATGGGTGGATACCATATGGGAACCCCACTGCCTTCCAATCACAGTCTTAACTAAGTTAGGGGAAGGAAGGGATTGGATGGCCCTTCTGACCTGTCTAATTGAGGTTCTTAAAGCAAACAATGTCCTTTTAAAGGCTCTTAAGACAGTGGCAGACAAAACAGACACTTCTTTGGGAAACCCAAAAGATAAATGTTGCTTCCAGGGTGCTGGCAGTATAAGTGACCTGACAAGAACCACCCACATCCCTTGATGCTGACCCCACTATTACTTATAGTAGTATGGCCTGAATCCCTCAGTGATTCTAGGCCTCTGCAAGGATGCACTGCTAGTGGCTGCGACCCTGTCGACTGCCTGCATGGGATTTGGACAGCAGAGGACACCAGCTCATACAGGGAAGGCTATTGCTCTCTGTGAGGTCCTTACACTTGGGAAAATACCTGTTTGACACAATTTGGCTGGCTTTCCTCACAGGAGGCAAAAATACAGAGCTCTCACCAGTTCTCTAGCCAATGAGAAAGAGTACCATCATCTTGATTAAATGCCTTGCACAGAGTATATACCAGGAAGTTTAAGTCAGAATGTTTAACTTGATATAAAATCAAGTATTGTACAGAAAATCTAAAAAGCTGGAAATAAAGATGGCATTTGGAGAGAGACAAATAATGATTTTGTTTAATTTATTTTAGTTTTATTATTTTAAGTATCACCACCAATAATTCAAACCTGAAAGAATGAGATTTTACATTTACAAAGTTAATCTTCAATGCCAAAAGTTGGTTGATGGCAATTTTTAAAAAAACGTTGTTCTTAGGATGTGAGCTTGGCATGTAAAACCAGCATTTGCTGCTAACTCAAACAGCCCTCAAGTAGACCTTGGCAAGTCATTTGTAACCAAGTGGCTTGCTAGCTAATTTTAGAGGACAGTTAAGAGGCAACCATATTTGTGTGGGTCTGCACCCATATGTCATCTAGATTGGATAAGGAGGTGTTTTCCTCCCCAGTGGAACATTTAGTTTTTACAACGACATGATAGTTTCATGATCATTCTGTTTGGGACCAGTTTCTCATTATGATTAATTAAATGAATTTAAATTCCTCTTTTGTTGTAGTGGGGTTTGAATTCATGCTTCTAGTATATTATTGTAAACTTCTAGATTACCAGTCCAGTCATATTACACTATTCTACTATTGTTATGTATGTAGTTGGGGAGTGTTGCCCGTTTAAGCGAGCTGATCAGGAGACCAGGAAGGAGGTTGGGGGACCTTGGTTCTAGTATAGAACCAGCTATGGAGTTGTGAGTATTTTCAGTAAAGTGTTGCTGTTCACATTTACCATTTGTCTACTTTGTGTGTAATTCCTGGTTCCAAAGGAAGAACCAACATCACAATTGTCACCCAATTGTTTATGTGAACACATCTTTCTAGTATAGCATGGTCACTAGCAGTTAAGTACTGCGACCTCATGTCCTTACATGGATATCAATGCTATCCCTTGGTGAGATACCCTGAGAATGAAGCTTGTGAACGATGGAGCAAGTCAGAGAGCATCTTGCAGATTTCTGTGTTTATCTGCACATGCGCATGCTACTGTCTAATTGTATTGCTATCAAAAAATCTGGCTGTTATTTGTGTAACTGAAATTTTAAATAATATTTGGCAGAATTATGATTCTCATCAATTCTTCAAAACGTATGTAGAGATCATGGAATCATAGAATGGCTGTAACACAATGCTGGCTAATTGCAAGACCAATTTAGCTAGTCCCAGTTCCCACCTTTTTCCCAGAAGATTTTCGTTTTATCTTCAGTTACCTATCCCTTTTAAAACCAAGATTAAATCTTCCCCACACATTTTGTCAGACCATGTATTCCAGATAGGAAAAGTTGAGGACTGTACATGCTGAAGAGTCAGAGTCAAAACTTGTGCCCCTGGAAAAACACAGCAGGTCAGGCAGCATCCAAGGAGCAGGAGAGTCAATGTTTCAAGCCCGAAACGTTGACTCTCCTGCTCCTTGGATGCTGCCTAACCTGCTGTGCTTTTCCAGTGTTAGGCTTTTCGTCTCATGTATTCCAGATGTAAACCATTTGCTATGAAAAAAAAGTCACATTGTATTCTCAACATCTGGTTCTCAACTTTTTCATAAACAGGATTGGTTTCTCTCCATCTACTCTCTCTGGACCCCTTGGAATTTTGAACACCCTTGTCAACTTTCTCTTCTCTCAGGAGAACAATCTCCAGTCTACTACATGACTGAAGTACCTCACCCTGGAACCATTCCCATAATCACTTCTATGACCTTTTATGGGCGGCAGGGTAGCACAGTGGCATAGTGGTTAGCACTGCTGCCTCACAGCGCCCGAGACCTGGATTCAATTCCCGCCTCAGGCAACTGTCTGTGTGGAGTTTGCACATTCTCCCTGTGTCTGCGTGGATTTCCTCCGGGTGCTCTGGTTTCCTCCCACAGTCCAAAAATGTGCAGGTTAGGTGAATTGGCCATGCTAAATTGCCTGTAATGTTAGGCGAAGAGGTAAATGTAGGGGAACGGGTCTGGGTGGGTTGCTCTTCGGAGGGTCGGTGTGGACTTGTTGGGCCGAAGGGCCTGTTTTCACACTGTAAGTAATCTAATCTAATGACCTCTCTAAAGCCACTCCATCCTTTCTAAAGTGTAATGCCCAGAATTGTCACTATACTCCAGTTGAGGCCAAATCCGTGTTTTTAAAAACTTCCTTGCTTCTGTGTTCTCTGTCTCTACTTATAAAGCCCAGGAATCATATGTCTTTTAACCACTTTCACAACTATAGCCCACCACAGTATGCATATATATCCCCAGCATTCTCTGTCCATGTACCCTTTTCGAATTGTACCCCTTGTATCATGCTCGCATCATACTTTCCACCAAAATGCCTTCTTGATGTCTATTACTATCCTCCCCACAATTAGTAATATTTACAAGTTTTGTGTCATCTGTAATTTTAAAATTGTACCCTGTACACCAATGTTTAGGTCATTAAAATATACAAAGGCAGTGCTCCTGGTGTTGAATCCCACTCCCCCACCCCACTATATATCCTCTCCCAATCTATGGTCTGAACAACTAATAATGATAACTAAAAAACATAACTTTTTTCAGTGCTTAGATCAAGTTAACTATTAAAAAGTTTTTTTCCAGGAAAACTTTAAAAATGAGTTTGTTTTTCACATTTTTATTGTTTTTTTTATAAAGGGATTATGCCACAGCACTCCTAAAACATGATGTAATGGGAGCCTTCTTACTGTGGGTGAATCCTGGCCCCCTACAGTGTTGGACACTAATGATGCGAACCCCATTTGGTGTGGTCAACTATCTTATCTGTAAAAATGATGAAGGCAAATATTATTTGCAGGTACGATCACAAAAACTTTTAAAACTATGAAATGACCTATTTTCCACTATAGCTTTAAACATTTATAATATGTATGTATTCTCTTCCAGCAATTGAACACACTAATGTTTCCCAGTATAAAAGCCTTGATAGAACATTACACAGCAAATGAAGATGGTCTATTTTGTTGCCTAAGTGTTTCAAGGGTAAATCACTGCTACGAAGAGCATGATTCTCCTGAACATTATCGTTTGCACCCAGTCCAAAGTAGACCAGAGGACAGGCAGACCGCTTCAGATTAATGAAGCTGAATTTCCAAGAATGGGTAAGGCTGCTTCCTGCAGGTCATATCAAGAGGCGAGCTGCAAGTTGTGATGTGCAGGGTGGTTGAGGAAAATTTAATACAATAAATTTGAATCTTCCACAGATACTGTCTTGTGTTCAGTGGTATCAGACACTGCTGCAGTGGAGCCAGAGTTTACTGTTATGGGGATTGACTCACAATAGCATGTTGGAAGTTGTAATAATAATGCTGTCTTGTGATTCCAACAGCATACTTATATATACCACGTATGCGTTCCTTTAGTCCCTTCTATGGCAGACTATGCTAGCACTTAATGAGTTGAAGTTTGATACAAATCATTCAGCTGCTTTACTTCACAGCAAATGCACAGACACACCAACAGTTATGATCAGATTAGAAAAGCTCAATTAATATCACCCATCATAGCATAAAGATACAAAATAGAAACACAGTTCACCATCAGTAAGATGTTTTTAATTAATGAAAGAAAGGCGATTTTATCCTCCAACATTTTTAACTTTCACATTCAAGAAAGCACATCTTTATGTGCTTATTTTTCCTGATTTGGAAGAGCTTAATGGTCAAAGCTTTAAAACATAGTCTGTGGTTATCCTTTGATTACCCAGATGGTGTACCAAATTTCTAGTCTCTGTTTAGCCTCTTAAACAATTCATGAAAATGTGCATTGTTCTTGTAAACAATATGAAAATAAATAAAATCCTTTCTGTGGAAATATTGTCAAAAATACTAAAATGTAACAGCAATCCATGCAAGCCGTGCAAGAATAATGGTTAAATTAAAGCTTGAAGCCAAGTCAGAGATATTGTATAAGCAAATTAGTTTATGAAAATGTTTTGAGGTACTATCAATTGCAAGAGCTAAATTATCCTAGGTTTTTCTCTTCAGCTGCTATTCTGCAAAAACACATTTTAGACTTTTTGTTGACTTCACTGAGATGCTACTAGGAGAGAGGAGGTGAAACTTAGAACTGCCCACAGCTCAATCCAATTTCTTTCTGTGCCTGTGAGAATGTGCAAATTCTGAAGTTTCTGATATATAATCGAATATAATACTTGTTTACTACTTGTAGCATGAAGCTTTTGCTGGAATGTTGTTTAATAATATGGTTGCTAATTAACAGGACTATTACTTTGGATTTATTTTTCATCTGTTAGAATTAAGGAAAAGTTGATAACAACTAGATTTTGTTTACATTTAGAACTCTTTTGGTCCTCAAGGTCCTGAATTGCATCATCAAAAAGAAGAATTTTAAATGAAATTTGAATGATTGAAAGTAAAAAAAAATACTGTAAAGCCTGTGCTTAGGCTATAAAAGAGATTCAACTTGCTGTGCCTATAATTGGTAGATTTCTCTAGTTTTTGGAGTACATTCTAGTGGGTCTAGACATTCACATGGTAGAAGGACCAAGATAAAAATCATACAGTTACAGACATGTAAGTGAATATGGGGAATAGGTCACATTATCTACCCAAGAGACTATCAGGAGTACTCCATTTTTATTTTGTTCATTGTAACTGCTCAAATATTAAACTATTATTAATTACATGTGCTTAAAAAAAAGGCCGTACTGCTATGAAGAAGGAGTCAGCTTGAAACATTGAGCAAACAGTAAAGAGACTTTAAATTTATTACAGTTGATCAGCTTTAACAAGTCTAGGCACTTAGACCAAGTATCAGATTTGGCCTCAAGAAGATACAAGAGTGGAAATTTAAAATGTGCTACCTTGAAAGGAGAGCTACCGTTTTGCAGCTTTTTGCATATTATGGCACCAACCATTACCTCTTCAGCTTCAGTCTGTGTGAAACAAATTCTAATTAATTACTGTATTAAAATGTTATTTTTGATTTGATTGTCATGAAATCATAAAATATTGCAGTGAGGATCTCAAATGGATTCAAGCTGACTTAAGTCATTAGATAATCTTAGCAAGTTTGCCTTTGTTTTATTAAAGTTATGATGCTAATATAAGGAGAAAGTGAGGACTCGAAAAGTGTGGTGCCAGAAAAGCACAGCAGGTCAAGCAGAATCTGAGGAGCAGGAGAATCTACATTTCAGGCATAAGCCCTTCATTAGGAATGGTAATGATGCCCAAAACATCGATTCCCCTACTCCCCGGATGCTGCCAGACCTGCTGTGCTTTACCAGTGCCACGTTTTTCGATGCTAATATAAGGTCAATGGAAGTGATACTTAATAATTTGTTTATATTCTGCACATGGGTATTATGTATAATTCCTAAACAGAATACAAATATTGAATACAAAATAAGTACAAATTTGATCCAGTTATGCATTTTGTTAAGATGTGGTCTTAATGATCCAGGGTCTTTAGAACTAATTCATTCTCACTGGTCTTCATTATCCTTATGATCTCACAAAAAACAAAACAAATCTCCAACTGTTATATCTAAATCCCTATATTGTGCTTTTTGACTTTGAATGTATTATATTGAGTTAAAGATGTGTATTTTTTATTTTTTTAAGTTGTTTATGTTATAATACCATTCATTGCAGAAATTTCATAATAAAGAGCATGTGAACATGACTTCTAGCAGCTAATTTTTTTTCTGGAAGTGAGTGAAGAAAATATTAAGATTATTGCACAAGTCAAATCTTCTCTGGTGTCGCTTAGCCAAGCAAGCCAACTGCAGTTGAGACAGTAGCAATAAGACCAGCTGCCAATAAACCTGGTGATATCATAGTAGTTTGATAACTACGTATTTCCTTCATTGGCACCTTCCAGCCTTCAGCACCCAGCCCTAGAATGGAGAGCTGCCTATTTTCAAAGTCTCTCACAGGTGTCTGTTACATATTGTGAACTCAGGGAATAGGTGAACATCTACTTCTCCACTTGGTGGTGCTGCATAGATATCAGCATTATATTCTGGGTCTACTAAAGTAGCATTATCTTTGCACAATAAATTTTAAAATTTATGTAAATTCCAGTTTCAAATTAATAAGTCTAGAACATTGAATGTTACAGTGCAGAACAGGCCCTTTGGTCCACGTTGGTGCACCGACCTGTGGAACAAATCTGAAGCCTGTCTAAACGACACTATTCCATTTTCATCAATATGTTTCATTCAAATGCCTTTAAAGTTGGTGAGTCTACCACTGTTGCAGGCAGTGTGTTCCCCGCCTCTACTACTCTCTGAGTAAAGAAACTACCTCTGACATCTTTCTTATATTTATCACCCCTTAATTGCCATCACCATCCAAGGAAAAAGGCTCTCACTGTTCACCCAATCTAACCCTCTGATTATCTTATATGTCTCAATTAAGTCACCTGTCCAGCTTCTTCTCTCTAACAAAAACAGCCTCAAAGTCCCTCAGCCTTTCCTCATAAAACCTTCCCCATCATACCAGGCAACATCCTAGTAAATCTCCTCTGAACCCTTTCCAAAGCTTCCATATCCTTTCTATAATGCGGTGACCAGAACTGTATGCAATAGTCCAAGTGCAGCCATAACAGTGTTTTATACAGCTGCAGCATGACTCGTGACTGCGAAACGCAATCCCTCTACCATTAAAAGCTAACACACCATACGCTTTCTTAACAACCCTATCAACCTGAGTGGCAACCTCCAGGAATGCACATGGACACTGAGATCTCTCTGCTCATCTACATTACCAAGAGTCTTAGCATTAGCCCAGCACTCTTTATTCCTGTTGCTCCTTCCGAAGTGAATCACCTCACACTTTTCCGCATTAAACTCCATTTGCCACCTCTCATCCTAGCTCTGCAGCTTATCTGTGTCCCTCTGTAACCTGTAACATCCTTCAGCACTATCCACAACTCCACCAGCCTTAGTGTCATCCGCAAATTTACTAACCCATCCTTCTACGCCCTCATCTAGGTCATTTATAAAAATGACAAACAGCAGTGGCTCCAAAACAGATCCTGGGGGTACACCACCAGTAACTGAACCCCAGGATGAACATTTCCCATCAACCACTACCCTCTGTCTTCTTTCAGCTAGCCAATTTCTGCTTCAAACCGCTAAATCACCTTCAATCCCATGCATCCGTATTTTGTGCAATAGCCAGATGTTTGGATTGAGTGGGATATTGGCTTAAAATAGAACAGCTCATCCAAACTGTGATAGAAAGGAAGATTCAAAGTAAACTGCACATCTGAGGATTTTATTTACAAGCTGCTGAAATCATTCAATCTTAATTCACATTTTGAAAGATATCTTAGCAAACCACTTAAATAAATTTAAGAGTCCAAAAATCACTTGATAAGATCACAGGTAAGTGCATTAAATGTTTGTATTCTCAAGTTCTTCTTGTTTAATTTGACTGACTATATGGGCAAGAAATTAGGTTTACAATCTCTACGTATGTGTATCGCCATGCCCATGCTATTATGGCAGTTCCAGATGATTTGATGCTCTTTTAACAAACTTGATCTGCACCATGCATACTGAACTGCAGTGCTGATCACAGCTGAATGAATGTGTGGCATGGTGGACTCCTACTGGTGCTATTTAATGAGTTCAGACACCAACTTGCAAGTGAAGTGTTTTTTACTTCAAACTTAGACACATTTAGTGGAAATTCAGTGGTGTACCTTCTGAAGTATTTTGAACAGGAGTCCTGCTGGGAATTGGTAATCTTTGGAGGCAGTGGTTGCATTGCTATGGGTCTGCAACACATTCAAGCAAATACATCAAAGAATGCCAAGAAGGAGGAGGAAAAAGGCTCTTCACCCACCAAGAGATTTTCAAGAGTACTTTACTTAACTAAGGCTGCTGAGGTTGGACAAAGAGGAGTCACATAACTCTGCCATCTCATTCAATCTAATTTGGAGTCTTGAAGCAGGAGGTCAACAATGCCAATGGCCTTTAGATCACAGTTGCATTAATTATTTCGGAACTTTCCCAGCAGAAATCACTAACATCTCAAACTCCTGTAAGTACATCATCCATCTGGGAGGTAACCTAGATCATAGGAAAGATGAGTACACCATTTTTCTCCATTACCAAGTCAAGGTAGAACAAAGGGTAAATGGCTTTATCAGGGTCATGGGTTCACTGATGGTGCAGAGTGCCATAACCTTCATGTACAAGGCTCTGCATGCCTCATTGTCAATGGGGAGAGGCACAGCAACAACTCACAAAACAATGCGTGGGTTACTATTCTGACAACATCCGTTCTGAACAGTTAGCTATTCCAGCATCTTTGGGCTTCTGTGGAACTTGGCTGCTTGGAGACAAAGACGATCTCATATGATGATGCACCCCTTCCATCACAATAACAACAAGAGCCAAGGAGTCACAAAATTGCATAGGACAGGCAATGGCTATGCTGAAGCAATGCAGTAATGCCTAGACTGGGGTTTGGGTTGGGGCCCTTCAGTACGTGCAGGAGGAGAGTGTTCAAGTGTTCTGTTACGTACTGCACAGCATGGCTTTAACGAGAGTGCAACCATTGCCTGCAGGAATGAAGAGGGTCAATTTGAGAGATGGATTAGGAAGAACAGGGAGGATGCACCAGGTTTTCTGCAATGATCAATTTTACAGTGAAACAACTTCCCTTAGCCTCCTTGGATCCAGCATTCCCACCATTACATTCATGTTAGATGTCCCATCATATTTTCCCTTGGCTCTACATGAAATAGTCAAGGACACCTTCAAAAATCTTCTTATTAACATCCTGTTTTGGGATGCTTTTGGGATGTCTTAATATTCCTGGACAGTAATACCAGAGTGGCTGCAGAATGGCTGATAGAAGAGCTGGGTTCCTGAGCTGCATGGTCAATTACTAAAAGTCTTAACAGTGAGGAAATACCCAGTGGTTGACATTGTATAACTACCTGATGAAGGAGCAGCGCTCTGAAAGCTAGTGCTTCCAATTAAACCTGTTGGACTATAATCTGGTGTTGTGTGATTTTTAACTTTGTATAAGCTCCAAATCATAAGCTACTCACGTTTTGTTCTGATCTGTGAACAGATTTAAAATAAAAAAGCGGAAACTCCCTTAATCTATCTATGAAAGAACAGCATCACGGAGCACTGACCAAAGCTCCCAATTGCTCTGTCTCTATAGCAACGGTTGGCAAGCAACAAAAACGGAAGTGACGGACACCCTGCCGGAAACTGGGATCGTCAGTGGACCTGCTTGTTGCTGAGCAACCGACGCTTGGCTGCCAGATCCCGGTCCTAGGAATGGTGGAAGGGGGCTGGGATGGGGGACCTGTAAGAGGGGACCGTCGTTGATAAGGAAACTAAACTGCATCAGGCTCGGGAGAGGAGGAGGAGGAGGAGAAGGACGATGGCATTGGAGACAGTGCGAGTGGTGGTACGCTGCAGACCCAGCAACAGCCGAGAGAAGGACCTGAACTGTAAGGTGGTAGTGTCCATGGACTCTGCCCGCGGCCAGTGTTTTATTCAGAAACCCGGGGTCCTCGGAGAGCCGCCCAAACAGTTCACTTTCGACGGTGTCTATTACATAGAGAGTACCACGGAGCAACTGTACAACGAGATCGCCTATCCGCTGGTGGAGGTAAAGCAGACGCAACATATCAGAACAGGGCTTGGGAAAGGAGGGGAGGTCGCATCACAGAACAATTTTCACACTTGTTCTACCAAGACACTAACAGTGAACAGGCCAGTGATGCTGTTGCTGGGTCAATACCCTGGAACTCCCTCCCGAACTGCAGAGGAGTGTAACTAAACCCCAAAGTCTACAATCATACAAGTATGCACGTCTCCTCTCTCTCTTCATCTTCATTAGGAATGGGCACTAAATGCTAAGCCAAATTAAATTGAGCAACTGTCTTGGGGGGGGGGGGGCAGGGTCACTGCAACAAAAATCAAAGACTTTGAAAATTAAATTGATATAATCAAATTCACATATTATTTTGATCATTAACAATATACTCTAGCCCCTGCATTGCCCATCGTCAATTGAAGGCCTCAAACATGCTATTGGACTGTGCATACTCCCTCTCCAAGGAGAAGTGGGTATGATCATAAACACTCAAGTCACAAGAAAGAATAAAACACACTAATGGACCATTTTAAGGAAATGCAAGCAGGAAGAGAATGAGTGACCACTAGACAGATAGGCAGGTAATAAGATTATGTATCACTCACTAACTTTTTCGCCCTTGGAAAGCAATGAGAGTGAACATTTTAAGTCAGTATATAGAAAGCCCATAAAGGAAGGGAATGATTCTGGGCCTAATATTAAGAAATTACCCAGACAGGAAGAAGGACTATCAGTAATGGAGCATTTTGGAAATAGTGATCATAGCTCAGATTGTAAGCTGGTAGATTTGTTCTCAGACATGATCCACAACCTGAGATTCAAACCTTCTCCAAAACTGCAATCATAACTCAGGCTTTGATTGTTAAGAAATAGATAATGATGATCTGGGAATAAAATCTGTAAATTTGGGAGAGGCTAATTTTACTAAGATAAGATATTATTTGGTTCAAGTGAACTGAAAGCTGTGTAAAACTGTGTATGACCAGTTGAGCCATTAAAGGAGGAAATAGTGAGAGTTACAGGGCAAATGTGTCCCCATAAAGAAAAGTTAAAAGTCACACAACACCAAGTTAAGGTCCAACAGGTTTATTTGGAAGTACAATACTTTGTCAGGTGGCTAGTGGGGCAGGATCATAGGACACAGAATTTATAGAAAAGGTCAAAGTGTCTTACAACTAA
The DNA here is from genome assembly GCF_004010195.1 of Chiloscyllium plagiosum. Classification (NCBI taxonomy): domain Eukaryota; kingdom Metazoa; phylum Chordata; class Chondrichthyes; order Orectolobiformes; family Hemiscylliidae; genus Chiloscyllium; species Chiloscyllium plagiosum. Next base: position 8,156,244 of record NC_057743.1, on the reverse strand, counting down.
TGTGATGTGTAGAACAAACCTAGTTTGCTGTTAAGTCTTTAATCACTAAGAATTAGGATGGAGGTTTTTATTGATTAATATGTAAATTCCAGAACTTCTTTCAAATCATAGTCCAGAGATAACTTAAGATTTTATTCAAAAAAAAGGTGACATCTTAGCTCAGATAATACATTAAAGGTATGAGGTTAGAGTCTGTCTGTACTCCAGCCTTGAGTCTGACTGGTTATGTTTCCAAAGTAAGAATTTATAAAATGGCACATAAACTGACCCCCTACAGATTGTGTGCTCTTTGGAAAAAAAAAGAGTGTATCTGTAAATACAAATCTGCAAATGCAAATTCACCTCAAAACATTATATGTGTATACGCATATGTGTGTGTGGGAGAGAGGGAGAGTGCATGTGTGCGCGTGTGATCATATGTAAGACTGTGTGTTTATGTGTGTCTCCGTGTAATGTGACATTACCCCAAGATCCCAGTTGAGGCCGTCATCATGTGTACCAAATGTGGCTATTAGCCTCTGCTCGGCGACTGCGTTATTGTATACCCCAAAATTCGTCTTGAAAGGCCGTCACCTGAACTCCCAAGGCCAAATGTCCTTGACCGCTGAAGTTCTCCAAGCTAGAGAAGTGCAGCATCATGAGGGAGTAATTGAAACAACTACACAGTGATATCAACAAGTTTCATCCTACCATCAGACTTACCATGGACTATTCTTTAAAATCAGTCTCATTCTTGGACACATGCATCTCCATCAAGGATGGGCACCTCAGTACCTCACTCTATCGCAAACCCATGGTTGCACTTCTCTAGCTTCCACCCTAAACATATTAAAACTGCCATCCCCCAAGGACAAGCCCTACGAATACACAGGATCTGTTCAGGTGAGGAGGAAACATGACGGACACCTGAAGGTTCTGAAGACACTCTCATAAAAACAAGATACGATGCTCAACTCATCGATTGCCAGTTCTGATGTGCCACAGCGAGAAACCATAATAACCTCCTCAGGAGATGGACATGGGATATGACCGATAGGGTACCTTTCATTGTCCAGTTCTTCCCGGGAGTGGAGAAACTACGCCATGTTCTTCATAGCCTGTAACACATTATCGATGAGGATGAACAGCTTGCCAAGATCTTCCCTATGCCTTCAATTATCTCCTTTAAACAACTACCAAATCTTAAATAGACCATTGTTCACAGCAAACTGCCCAGCCTTCAAGACAACAGCAACCACAACACCATACAACCCTGTCATGGCAACCACTACAAAATGTTTCAGAGTATCGACATGGATATTACCATTACACATGGGGACACTATCCACCATGCACGTGACAGGTACTCATGTGATTCGGCTAAAGTTGTATACCTCATACTCTACAGGCAAGTATGCCCCGAGGCATGGTATATTGGTGAGACCAAGCCGACACTATGACAGAGGATAAATGGACACCGCGCAACAATTGCCAGACAGGATGTTCCCTCCCAGTTGGAGAACACTTCAGCAGTCAAGAACATTTGGCCTTGGATCTTTGGGTGACTGTCCTCCAAGGGGGACTTTGGGAAATGTAACAATGCAGAGTCACTGAGAAGAGGTTGATAGCCAAGTTCAGTACCGATGAGGATGGCCTCAACCTGGATGTTGGGTTCATGTCACACTACAGGTGACCCCAATACACTATGCACTCTCTCACGCACACAAGCACACATGCATGCACACACACACTCTTACACATGATCACACTCCCACACTCACACAGATCTTCTCTCATATACGCTGTCTCTCTCAGACACACACAAGCTCCATCCCCTCACAGGCGTAGATCCATCACATTCGCGCACAGATTATATCAAGCACGCAGACACACACTCTCACACATACATACACACACTCAAATGCACACAGTCACACACTCGCACATATATAAGTCTATGGGGTGAATTTGCATTTTGTTCAAAAAGCACACAATCTGTAGGCAATCAGTCCATCAGAATTTTATAAATTCCTACTTTGGACATAGAACCAGTTTGACTCAATGTTGGAATACAGACAGACTCTAACCTCACACTTTTAATGCATTGTCTGAGCTGAGAGGTCACTTTTTTTTAAAATGAAATTTTAAGTTATCTCAGGACTGTAACTTGAAAGAAGTTCTGGGATTTACATATTAATCAATCAAAACCTGCATCCCCATTCTTCATAATTAAAGATTTAACAACAATCTGGGTTTGTTCAATACATTGCATCAATCGTATGAGACTTTGATATTTTATTATAAATTTTGTGTCCTATGACCCTACCCCACTAGCTACCTGATAAAGGAGCAGCGCTCCAAAGCTTGTATTTACAAATAAACCTGTTGTACTACAACCTGGTGTTGAGTGATTTTTAACTTTGTCCATTCCAGTCTAATACTGGCACATCCAGCCCATAAAGACTATAAAGTGGCATTAAGAACAAAGAACCTGGATAACATGAGTATGTCGATATTGTGGTTTAAGAGGGGAATTTTTTCTGTGATTTTTCTTAAGAGAGGTTTTGAGGCATAGGTGCTGAGCTGTCTCCTCCAAGCTAATAAAATCAGCTAGTGAGCCTTGGCATTTTTAAAAAGTTGAAACAATAGAAGCAGCATGAACGGGTGGAGTTAAGCTCTCACTTGAAAGACTGCTAACGTCCCATTATTAAAAAGGGAGGAAGAGCCAGATCAAGAAATTACAGGCCAGGAAGTTTACCTTGGCAGGTATTGGAAATAATTCTGATGAACAGAATATTTATGCACTTTGACAGATGTGGATTAATCAGGGATAGTCAATTTGGATTTGTTATGGGTCATGTTTGACAGGTTTGATCAATTTTTTTGAGAACATAACCTGGAGTGTCAATGTGGGTAATATATTTGTGATCTGCCGTACTTTCGATAAAGTCTATCATGGTAGACTGGTAAAAATAATAGAGCCCATGAGGTCCATGGCAAAGTAATATGTTGGATCCAAAATTGACTGAGGGTCAGGAAGATGGTAATGGTAAGGGCATTTGACACTCAAGCCTATTTCCTGTGGGGTTCTGCAGGACCCAGTGCTGGGACAATTGCTGTTTATGATTAGACATGATTTTGACATAAATGTAGGAGGTGTGATCAATAAGTTTGTGGATTACACAAAAGTTGATTGTATGGTAAATAGTAAAGAGGATAGCTTTAAATTGCAGAGAGATATCAAAAGACAGGGCAGGTGAACAGAGGAGTGGCAAATGGAATTCAATCTGGAAAATTGTGAAATAATGCACTTGGCGAAGGCTGACAAGGTAAGGGATTATTCTACGGGAGGAAATGGGAAATTACTGTAGATCTGGGCATTTTTGGTATGCATATCCAGAGATTGCTGAAGGTAGAAGGGCAGATAGATTAGCTGGATAAGATTGCATATGGAGTAATTGTCATTATTAGCAAGGCATAGAATTGAAGAGCAGGGAGGTTATGCTGGAACTGTATACAATGTTAGGCCACAACTGGAGTACTTCAGTTCTGGAAGGATGTGATTGCATTGCAGAGGGTGCAGAGGAGGTTTACCAGGATGCTGCCTGGTCTGGATGATCTGAGCCAAGTGGAAGATTGGAATAACTGCTATTGTTTTCCTTAGAGAAGCAAAGGTCAGGAGAGGACCTGATAGAGATGTATAAGATTATGAGGGACATAGATGGGGTGGTTGGGAAGACACCATTTTTCCGTTAATAATGGGGTCAATAGCCAGAGGACATAGATTTAAAGTAACAGGTAGAGGCTAAGAGGGGAGTTGAGAATTTTATCACCCAGAGGGTGATGAAAGTCTGGAACATACTACCAGAATGAGTCAGAAATTAATAAAATTTAAGCAATATTCACATATTGTATTCACATTACCTTCAGAGCTTTAGGCCAAGTGCTGGAAAATGGAATTAGTGTGGTCAGATCTTTGTTGACCAGCATGGACATAATGGGCTGAATGGCCTTCTTTTGTGCTGTAAATGTTAGCGCCTATAATAGGTATCACCTGACAAGAATCAGTACCACAAATACCCTGTCTGGTAACTACTAATATTATTTTAAAATGTTAATGAACCTGATACTTAAAATACCAAATGCCGCTTTTGTCAATTAAATTGGTATGTCTAAAATACATTATACAACTACAGATCCCACTGGTTCCAGAAAAGAAACAGTTACCATTTCCCTAAGTTATTTCTGGTTTGACATATATATTTTTCTGCAGGCACTAGTTGCAATCCATTACATTTGGTCAAGAATATGAAGGAGTCATATATTAGGTATAGACGACTGGGACCAAGTGAATCTCTTGAAGAGTATAGGGGGTTGTAGGGACGCTCCTAGGAGGGAAATCAGAAGGGCAAAAATAAGGCATATAAGGTTAAGGATAATTAAAAGAAATTCTACAAGTACATTAAGAGCAAAAGAGCAACTAGAGAGAGTATAGGGCCCCTTAAAGATAACAAGTTCATCTATGTGTGGAACCACAGGAAATGGGAGAGATACGAAACAAATATCTCGTGTCAGTTTTTACAATGGAGAAAGAAATGAAAGTTAGGGAACTCAGGAAAATAAATATTGATTTCTCGAAAACAGTCCACATTTTGGAAGAGGAAGTGCTGGAGGTCTTTAAAAAACATAAAGGTGGATAAATCTCCAGGACCTGATCAACTGTATCCCAGGACATCGTGGGAACTTAAAGAAGAAATTGCAGGCCCCCTAACCGAGAAATTGTATCAACTGCAGCCACGCTGAGGTGCCAGAGGATTGGAGAATGGCTAATGTTGTGCCTTTATTTAAGAAAGACTATAAAGGAGAAGCCTGGAAGCTATGGACCTGTGAAACTGACATTAATGGTGGTATGATGTTGGAGAGGATTCTGTGAGAGATAGGGTTTACTTGCATTTGGAGAGGGAAGGCTGATTAGGGAGATTAAAGTGTGGGAAATCATGTCTCACAAACTTGATTGAATTTTTGAGGATATAACCAAAACAATTGATGAGGGCAGAACAATAGATGTTGTCTACATGGACTTTAGTAAAATCTTTGACAAGATTCCACGTAGTAGACTAATTAATAGAGTTAGATTACATGGGATTCAGGGAGAGCTTACCAATTGGATACACACTTGTCTTGATGATAGGAGACAGGGAATGGTGAACGAGTGTTGCTATTTTGGATTGGAGGCTTGTGACCAGCGATGTTCTGCAAGGATCAGTGCTGGGTCAACTTTTGTTTGTTATTTACAAATCATTTGGCTATAACCCGACAGTTGTGTTTCTTTGCAACCTCGTGATATAGAAAATCATACTATGAAAAACCGCTATAGAGAATCCCACTATAGAAGAGCACTAATAGAAAATCCCTATACCCATTCAGTAGAAAGTTTGCGTTATCCAAACAAAGTCCACAATTCGTCAATTGTATTATAGCCAATTCATGCTGATGAAATGTACATTCTAGCACAAAGACCTGTGTATAAACAATTTGGATGAGAATTTAGGAGGCATGGGTTAGTAAGTTTGTAGATGACACCAAAATTGGTGTTGTAGTTGAAAGTGAAAAAGGTTATCTCAGATTACAAAGGGATCTTGATCAATTGGGCCAATGTGCTGAGGAGTGGCAGATGGAGTTCAATTTGGATAAGAAACATTTTGGTAAAACAAACAAGGGCAGGGCTTATACAGTTAATGGTAGGGCCCTGGGTACTGTTGTCGAACAGAGAGACACAGGGATTAGGTACTTGGTTATTTGAAAGTTGCATCAGAGGTGAACAAGTTGGTTAAAAAGGCAGTTAGATTATTTACCTTCATTGCTCAGACCATTGAGTATAGGAGTTAGGACGTCATGTTGAGGCCGTACAGAACATGGGTGAGGCTCCTTTTGGAGCACTGTGCCCAGTTCTGGTCACCCTGCTATAGGAAGGATATTATTAAGTTGGAAATGATTCAGAAGAAATGTACTAGGATGTACTGGACTGGAGGGTTTGATTTTTAAGGATAGGCTGGATGGGCTGAGATAATTTTTCACTGGAGCATAGGAGATTGAGGGTGACCTTCTTAGACTTTATAAAATCATGAGGGGCATACATAAGATGAAAAGCAAAGTCTTTTCCCTAGAGTTAGGGACTTCAAAACTACGGGGCGTATTTTTAAGGTGAGAGGAGAAGGATTTAAAAGGGACCTGTGGGCAATATTTTCATTCAGAAGGTGATTTGTATGTGGAATTAACTACCAGTGAGAGTGGTAGATGCAGATAAAGTTACATTTAAAATACATTTGGATAGGTACATGAATAAGAAAGGTTTAGAAGGATATGGACCAAACACAAGCAAGTGGGACTCGCTTATATTAAGAAACATGGTCAGCATGAAGAAGTCAGACTGAAGGGTCTGTTTCCATGCTATGTGACTCTATGACTCAGTATATATCATGACAGTGAATGTTGACAGCTATTTGAACCTCCTTCTGAAAAGGCTCATTGGCTAGTGATCAAGTAAAATATCTTTGGATGATGTTTGCTCCTCAGTACCGTTGACAACATGGCAATTTGTAATCCCACACCACATGCTAGAGGGGATATTTAGCATCACACTGGCTGCTTGCCTCTTTTTCAGCAAACAGTGTCATATAGTATGACTGTTAGCTGCTGCTATTAACTAAACAAATATTAAAATACTTTTCTTTAGGAAGCCAGCCAACTCCTTCGGAAACAAAATTACATTTCGTGATTATTAACAAGTTCCTTAAAATTTGTACTATTTAGAACTTCCCATATTTGTAGAATTATGGTAACAGGATTCTGAAACATCTGAGGACTGGAAGCCATACTAATACAAACTGATGAAAATGTATTAACTATTTTCACTACTTACAAGAGAAATGATTCAGTAGGATTACTTTGGAACATTCTTCCACTAAATTCCGGTTCCACTGATCTTACAGCAGTGATGATGCACTCTTAGCTACTGGCATAACAGTAGTGAAGCCCTTATACTACAATTCCCTACAAAGTCTTTCTTTCTGCTCTTTCACTATTTACATTTTTATCCAATTGCTCCCCATACCACCAAAATCTTTTTGCCAAACTTCTTGGCTCATTTTGAGGAAGTGAGAATTTTGTACTCCATTATTTTCTCGCAGGAATACAGATACAATACCAGTGTCTGGATATGACACTGAAGGCAAAAGCAGTGAAGACTGATCAAGGAAGAACTGATTCAAAAGACAAAATTTTAGGACTTGAACAATCAACTTCCCGTATAGGTGAAAACATCAAGCTGAAATCATCTTCTGCTTCATACAACGGATTAAAAGAATGAAGCACTTCTAGCCCCCATGAAGAATATCCCAAACAAATCATGTCAATGAAAAGAAGGGTGAAAATTATTTTGAATACTATTCCAAGTTGAAGAAATGATGATTTCCCTGATACTAATTGAATAAATAATGGTGCTACTACTTCCACTGTCTCTACCTTGATGCTGCTTCTTTATGGTCAATGATATCTCAGAAACTCCAGCAGAAATTAGGATTTCACCAGTTTCAACAATAGAGTAAACTTTAAGTTTTGAGGAAATTAGTTACTTTTCCTACACAGGATTGGCATCTAGAAGAACTTCCTCTGTAGTAATAATCAGTGCCCCAAATCTTGTTGAAAGTTCAACACTAGCATCAGCCACACTGGTGATCAGATGGAAACTCGTTTAAGTACTTCAGTTAGCTTTAAGGCTAATATATTTCATTGATGCTCTTTTAACCTGGTTTAGTATTTATACACTCCTCCTCTTCAGTATGTTAATTTTCTTCTGTTGCTCCATTTTTAATGTGTGAATTTCTCTCAGTTGTCTGTATACGTTCCAGAAAAACCTGCAGTGAAGTAGAGCGTTGATTTTCTGCAGAAATAATTTCACCCCTTTTTTTATTGCTTAAGCAAATCTTCAGTCATTTGCCTGAAAATCTACTCAATTTAGTTGATCCAGAAGGCTTTGATTTGTCCAGCTGCCTCATGAAGCAGCACAATGCCACACAGTGGTGTAGATAAGCTATTTGCAGCAATATCCTCTGAATCACTTATTTTTCTAGTTGCAAGATAAGTGAACATGTTGGATATTTTCAGCTGATCAGAGAGTGCAAAACATGGATTTCTAAAATATAGATCATGCTTAACGGACTCAGTTGCATTTTTGAAGAAGTGTTTAAAATAATGTAAAGGAAATGTCTGCAAATTATTTATATGGAAATCCAGTAGCCATTTGATAGTCTGTTGGTTAACGTTGAAGCTCATGGAACCAAGGGCAAGTTATTAATCTGTTTAAGAAATTGGCTGATGCATAGTTAACTCAGTAAGAAGGAACAAATGGCAGGATGTGACTAGTGATATCCTGGGAGAGGGGAGGGGAAAGATTGACAGAGAAGATGGGGTGAAGCCAGCAATCCAGAACAATCGCCTGTCAGACGTTGTGTTTAAGAGTGTTGAAACACATGAAGGAATTATTTATATTTAATTTCCCCAATATCTTTTTTGTTTGTTGGGATCTAGAGGCAGACCCTTTGGTCCAACTCGTCCATGCTAACCAGATATCCTAACCTAATCTAGTCCCATTTGCTAGCATTTGGTCCATGTCACTCTAAACCCTATTCATATACTCATCCAGATGCCTTTTAAAGAGAAAAAGATTTTTCTCACCTTAATTTGCCTCTATTCCTTTAACACAAAATACTGAAAATATCATGTAAAAAGGTTACCACATTTTTCAGGAAACGAGCGCGAATGCACTGTTACCTCTCAAGTTATTTATCCATTTTTTAAGCAACAGTATTGTTCTGCTCCTACATTACAACAATGGGTACAGTTCATGATAGCACATATTTTTAAAGTACTTTGAGAAGTCTGGTGATTGTGAAAGTTGCAATATAAGTGCAAGTTTTTCTTGCCTATCCATAATTTAAAGAAAATGTTCCCTGCCTTTCTTTAGCAGCAACATGACAGACCTGCCAGTCAATTGCTAGTTAGAAGAAGAGGTTTGCTTCCAATAATCTTTAACTCCTCTGTGTCTTCTAATCATTATTGGCAAAACTGAAACTACGTATTTTACTCCCAGTAGAAACTCTAAACACTATTTTTAATTCCATTCCCATCTAGCTGCTCATTCAAATTTAGATTTAAATGACTTTTTAACATAGAAATAATCATCCTATGGTATCAGAAAGATACCCACGTCAGGGAGACATTAAAGGAAAGGAAAGAAGTTGATTTTAAGAAAACTGGGAGGGACGTGAAAAGGCAATATTTTTAAAATAAAGTTTAGAATTGTTTTGAATGTACTGTATAACATATATAAATTTTAAAATCTTCTTTGTTTCCATATTGTAGCTGATCTAGATACCATTTAATGCCTTCATATTTATAATTTTCAATTATGAGTAATTCCATTCTTTTCTAGGGTGTCACTGAAGGCTACAATGGAACAATATTTGCCTATGGACAAACAGGAAGCGGGAAGTCATTCACCATGCAAGGCATTTCTCATCCAACTTCGCAACGAGGAGTTATTCCCAGGGCTTTTGAACATATATTTGAGAGTATCCAGGTAGTTCAGCTGCAGCTCAGAGTTTATAAATTTGGATTCTTGTGGTTAATTATTGAATTGTTGTGGTGCTGAATGCTGTAAAAGAGTCTGTGATACAATGCAATTTGTCATACATTCTTATTTTTCCAGTAATAGCTTTAGGTTTGTAGAGTTTATCTTATATTCCAGTGTTTCAAAGGTGAATAAAATGAATTCCGTTCTGCTTTAATATCAAAATATTTAGTGATGGACACGTGCTTCAAGAGAATTAGTAATAGCAGTATCAGATGGACTTCAATGAGTCTTGAATAAGGCAAGACACAAATATGCATTTGTGATTCACCATAGTGAATCAATAATATCCTCTCAGTAATATCCAGTGATGAGGCAATTATCCACAGGGAAGTAATTAAAACTGGATGGCAAATAACTTGTGCCGCCCTGGAGGTAAAATTAAGGCAGGATTAGGAGTTGCTGCTTGCTTTTATATCCTTGTGAGAGACAGTAAAGAACAATGACCTCAAAAAATACATTTTATGCCACTGGTTATAGTTGTCTTCTCTTTTTTTTGTCTTCCTCTTTATACAGTATCAACATTCTTAGGTATTTGTAAATGAAATAATCAACTCGTATTCAACATCATTATTTTTAGATTTGATATCATTCAGTGCTTTGATTACTTTGCAGCAAAATGTAAGCAGTTTAAGTGGTTTCACTGCCACTGTGTGTTCACCCACAGTGTACAGAAAATACAAAGTTCCTGGTGAGGGCTTCATATTTGGAAATTTACAATGAAGAGATCCGAGACCTTCTGGGCAAAGACACTAAACAGAAGCTGGAGGTAAAGTCTAAATTTACATGAGCATTGTCTCAAGATACATTGACTTAAATTATTAGAAATCTCTTGTGTGACAAATGTCTATATTAAACTTCTGTTTATTTGAGTTGTAAGAATCTGCCTTGCTGGATGAAAAATCTGGAGTTCCTTTATTTGCAACACTTTGGGTATATCTACACCAGATGTACAGCAGTAGTTCAAGCTTACCACCACTTTCTCAAAGGCAGTTAGGGACGAATAACAAATGTTGGCCATCTCAGTGATATTCGCATCCTATGTACAAATGAAAAATAATTACAAAAAGTTCCAGGCTGTAGTTTAACTTTTCTTGAGTAGCCAGGCTTGCTAATTTAGACATCAAATATTGTAACAAAAACAAAAATTGTGAAAGGAGCTCAACAAATAAAAATATTCTGGATGTTAATAATGTACTGCAACTCCTGAGGTCTGTACCAGTCATCAATTGCAAGTTTCATTTTAGTTTCTTTTGAGTACCAAATGAATAAAAATAACCTAATTAATTAATGAAGCACACTTTCAAGAAGAAAAGTCTCTCTTTATATGTACTTAAACTACTTAATTAATCAATGCTCTCTAACTTTTTATTATTAATTTTAATATAATTACCACACCATTAACAACAATCAAGTCTGAGGACAACATGTGATTCAATGAGAATATATGAAAAGACACCTGGAGCATTACCAAGAACCCCTAAAAATAAGGTGCCAATCTGATGAAGCTGGAACACAGGATTATGTGCACCCTGTATATTAAACAGAGAAACAGCATGCTACAGAGCAGTCCTAATAATGAAAGCTCGGAGATCCTGAAGCATACGAATGTAAATGATGGTGCATAATTAATAATGGAAGGAGGAAACTCCATGAGTTTCAACCTGAATGATGGGGAAACCCAGCATGTGAGCATGAAGGACAAGACTGAAGCATTTGCAATCATCTTCATCCAGAAGTGTTGATCTCTCCTGGGCTTTTCCCATTGTTTCAGCATCACAGAAGCTAGTCTTCAACTACCTTAATTCATTCCATGGGATATACAGATACAGCTGATCCCCCGGATGCAGCAAAGGTGACAAACTCTGACAATATCCTGGCTACAATGCCACAGATATAAGTATCAGATGTCCACGCACCTGCAGCAATGACACAGCCTGTGGAGGAATTCTCCAGTCACCCTGAAACCCTGAGAACAGGACTTTCTTGATTGAAATTACATCATTTTATAGTTGAGTACCTACAGCCATAGGTCACACTAGGATAGGCTTAAGAATGACACATTGAGAGAGTCAGGAGAAGCACAGAAAGAATGATTTGTTGTAAATACTAATGTTTAGATGCGCCTGAGTTATAGTGAGAGTTTGGCCACGATAGGACTTTATTCCTTGGAACATGGGAGAATGAGGGGTGACCTTATTGAGGTGTATAAATTCATGAGGGGCATAGATAGGATGTGTGCATATAGTCTTTTTTTCCCCAGGGATGGAGAATTGAAAACTAGAGGGCATAGGTTTAAGGTGAGAGGGGGAAAATTTAAGAAGAACCTGAGGGGCAACTTCTTCATGCAGAGAGTGGTACATATATGGGATGAGCTGCCAGAGAAAATGGTTAAGGCAGGTACAGTAGCAACATTTAAAAAACACTGGGTGGGGAGGATTTAGAGGGATATGGATCAAATGTGTATACTCTGAATGGGCGCCATGGTCAGCATTGACCAGTTTAGGCCAAAGGACTGTTTCCATGCTTTGTTATTCTATGACTCTATGTAAAAATGAATTACTTTAGATATTTATGTACACAGTAGAAATGAAGGCTTCAGAAGCATACCTTGCCACATTTTAATTTTGTTCTTGAGATGATATTTGTTGATTTGATTGAAACAGGATACAAAGTTCTTGGATTGCTTCCTTACTGAACTAGGGAGCCTCCTGGTTGGTTGTCTTTATTTTTGAATCATCTTATGCTACCTGCCATTTATTTTTCTTGCTGCTCTTCATGTATTGCTAGAGGTGTGAAAAATGGGTCTGGTTTTCATTGTGAGGTAGGAATTTGGGTTGTCTGTCACAGCCATTAATTTTTCACTCTGAGGTATACCCTGAAGTTCTGATGGGGTTGAAACTTTTGACTAACCACTTATGTCCCTGCAGCATTTGGGATGTATTTGCAGGGAGCTTCTTATGGCCTGATGATAATTCTGTTTTGACCCTACCACATTGCTCCAAGATATAAATATCTGTCCTTTAAGTCCTGTGAAACCTAACATTTTCTTTTTCTGTCCCTTTCAAACTCATGAGGATCTAAGGATTCTCTTATAGGGTTGCTGCAGTACTTCAAGATTATATGAACAGGGCAGGTACCTCTTTTGCCCTTCTATCAATAAGTCATTGAAATCAATCAATGAAATTGATATACATCAAACTATTGATTAAGTCACATCATATTACTTTAGTGTTCTCCATATGGCTGGCATACAAAATTGAAAACACTGTCCTTCAAAATGTTAGTCTTTGGTGTTAGTTCTAGAGGTCAAAAACTGTCAATCTGAAATTTAAAAGATACAACTAGGGACATTCAAGCTAATGCTTTGTAGCAGAGAACAAAGCAGTAACATGAATTCAACTTGTTTATTATTTATTAAACCTGGTCTTGTTTATTTCTTGGGTGTGATGTTCATAGAGCATTCTGTGCTCTCTCTGTCTCAGAGGTGTGCTGTGCTCAGGATAGATGGTGTGCGGTTTCCTCCTTAATTAGACTCTGTGGTTTCCAATTCAGCGCAAGTATGGTTAGTTTCTGAGGCATAGAATGGGAATACAATAATTATTTAGAGCAGTGCAAATGGTGTTCAGCTAATATTGTTATGACACCAAGGGAGAATAGCTGTAATGAATTTTAACCTTCCAGGAAAGAATGTAAATGGAAGCTTACTTTCAAACTATCTTCCAACTAGAAAAGGGTACTTGTTTTTAGATTTAAACGGAATGTACAGGAAAGAAATAGGCCATTCAGTCCATGATAATGGCTAGGCAAATGGAGTGATCCGAGGATTTATGAGTAGTGCTAGTTCAGACTAAACTGGTAAGCACAGCTAGTGAGGTATTTGCTGCGCTGTCAGATAAGGGATCAAGAGATTATAAAGAGGTTAAACAGGCTATTTTAAGTGCTTATGAATTGGTACCAGAAGCATACAGACAGTGGTTCAGAAACTTAAAGAAAGAACCAGGTCAGACCTATGTTAAGTTTGAAAGAATTAAACATAATCCTTTTGATCGATGGGTGCATGCTTTATAAATAGATAAGACCTTTGAGGCTGTACGAGACATTATTCTGCTGGAGGAGTTTAAAAACTTACTTCCAGAGATGGTAAGAATTCACATGGAGGAACAGAAAGTTCAGGAAGTGAGAAGGGCAGCAGAATTAGCAGATGAGTACATGTTGGTGCATAAAACAAGCTTCTGGCCAGAATTTCGTCCTGTGAGGAATAGATGTTGGGAGAAGGGGAGATCCTACACTACTAAACCAAGGGTAGAGAGCCTCAAGTGTTTCTACTGTGGTAAAGTGGGTCGCAGTGCTGGTCGTTAAAGAAAGGTACTGTGGGAAAAGATGTGGTAAAAGAAGCTAAGCCAATGGATTAGTGAAAGTAGTGAAGAGACCCTGAGAGCCAAGGAGCTGCAGAAGAGTGCACAGCCTAGGCAGGGGCTGGGTAATTAGTATCTGATCTCTACAAAGAATTTGCTTCTCTGGGTAAAATTTGCTCAGAACAGGGGGAGAAGGACTGAAAGTTATAATTTTGAGAGATACAGGATCTAACCAGTTGCTAATAGTAAGGGATGAGCAAATATGCACTCTTTCTGATCTGTTACCCGAGAGTGTGGTAATTTGTGGGATAGATGGACAGAAAGTTCGTGTTTCCTTATGTAAGATCAGGTTGGAGTGCCAACTTAAGACTGGGGAAGTTACAGTGGGAGTGATTGACAAAGTATCAGTTCCAGGAATTCAGTTTGTTCTGGGGATGATTTGGCAGGATCCAAGGTGGGAGTGACACCCCTTGTAGTGGAGAAGCCCAAGGAAGACCAAGAAACTGAGGAGTTAAAACAGAACTATCCTGGTATTTTCCCAGACTGTATGGTAACCTGATCCCACTATCATAACTCACAGCATAAAGCGAAAAGTGAAGAGAAAAATGAAGGAGTTGAGGTTCAGTTAGCAGATATCCTGTTTGAAGTAATGGTGCAGAAAAAATCTGAATAGGCAGAGGGTCAGACAGAAGTGTTTATTCCTGAAAGACTAAGAGACTTGCAATAGCAAGACAAGATGGTAAAAGATATATATGTGGAAATGTACTCCGAAAATAAAGCAGAGAGTATTCCAGAAGGTTATTATCTGAAATACAGAATCTTAAGGTGGAAGTGGAGACCATGGCAGGTTAGTACAGAGGAGAAATGGGCTGAAGTACACCAGATTATGTTGCCAGTAGCATACAGACGGGAGGTGTTACGGTAGCACATGAACTACCTATAGGAGTTCACCTAAGGGTTCATACGACTCAGGCTAAGGTACAAAAACATTTTTATTGGCCTGGAATGCACAAGGATGTGGTGAATTTTTGCCATTTGTGTCATAAGTGCCAGATGGTAGTAATAAAACTAGCACCTTTGTTGCCAATTCCCACATTTGAAGAACCTTTCACATGGATTATAATGTAGGTCCCCTCCCTCCTAAAAGTGGGAACCAGTACTTGTTGACTATAATGGATGTGTCTACCAGATTTCCTGAGGCAATTCCAAATGAAGTATCAAGGCAAAAAAGATAGTAGAGGTGTTAGTAGCTTTCTTCACATTGTATGAATTATCCACAGAGACTCAGTCAGACCAAAGTTCAAATTTTACTGCTAGGCTGTTTAAGGAGGTTATGGATAGCATAGGTGGATGGCATAGGATTACAGCACTTTAAAACCAGTGTGTATCATCCTGAATCCCAGGGAGCTTTAGAAAGGTCACATCAGACCTTGAAGACCATGTTGAGAGCATACTGTCAAGACTACCCGAATGATTGGAGTGAAGGTATCCCATTTGTATTGTTTGCCATCAGAGATGCCCCAAATGAATCTACTCAGTTCACTCCCTTCAAGTTAATATTAGGGCATGAAGTGAAAGGTCCTTTGAAATTAATTAAAGAAAAATTGACAGGACCAAAGTTGGAGATCTCGCATTTAGATTATGCATCGGAGGTGAGAGACAAATTAAATAGAATAGGTGAGTTAGCTAAACAGCACCTAAAGAGGACACAGCATAGAATGAAGCAGGTGGCAGATAAAAGCTCTGAAGCTCGAACGTTTTCCCAAGGGGATGACGTGTTAGTACTATTGCCAGTGGTATGCAATCCCTTCAAAGCCAAGTTTAGTTGTCCCTGTCAAATTGAGAAAAAGTTGAGTCAGGTGAACTATTTAGTAAAGATGCCAGATAGAAAAGCAAGGTATTGGGTATGTCATGTGAATATGTTGAAACTGTATTATACGGGAGAGGTGGTATGGTGGCTCAGTGGTTAGCACTGCTGCCTCACCGTGTTTGCATGGGTTTCCTCTGGGTGTTCTGGTTTCCTCCTACAATCCAAATATGTGTAGATTAGGGTGGATTAGCTGTGCTAAGGTAGGGGGAATGGGTCTGGATGGGTTAATGTTTGGAGGGTTGGTGTGAACTTGTTGGGCCGAAGGGCTTGTTTCCACATTGTAGGGACTTTAAAAAAAAGAAAGGACAGGAGAAACTGGTGTGAGTTACTGCCCCACAGAATGAGGAATCAAATCCAGATGATGTGATTATATTAATTCCCTACAATGTGGAAACAGGCCCTTTGGCCCAACAAGTCCACACCGACACTCCAAAGAGTAACCCACCCAGACCCATTTCCTTCTAAATTGCCTATGGGCAATTTAGCATGGGTAATTCACCTGACTTGCACATTTTTTTGGACTGTGGGAGGAAACCGGAGCACCTGGAGGAAACCCACGCAGACATGGGGAGAACATGCAAACTCCACACAGACAGTCGCCAAAGGCTGGAATTGAACCTGGGACCCTGCTGCTGTGAGACAGCAGTGCTAACCACTGAGCCACCATGGATTTTGATGTGCCTCAAAATAGATTTAAAAATGAAGAAGTCTTTGAGGACTTGGATAGGTTAGTAAGCTATCTGTCTCAGGAGCATAGAACACAATTGAAAGATTTGTTACTGCAGTATAGGGACAAATGTAAGAATCAGATGGGGAGGACTAATGCTATTGTACATTAAGTAGCCGTAGGGAATACTGTTCTGATAAAACAAAACCCCTATCGGCTTAATCCTTTCAAAACCAGACAGGTCCAGATGGAGGTGGAGGCCATGCTCAATGAGGACATCATTAAATCAAGCCAGAGCGAGTGATGGTTCGCCAACCGTCTTAGTTCCCAAACCAGGCAGGACCTGATTCTGCGTGGATTATAAGAAGGTCAATACTGTTACAAAATCAGACTCATATCCATTTCCTAGATTGGAGGACTGTATTAAGAAAGTTGGATAAGCCAGTTACATAACCAAGTTGGACTTAATGCTTACTGGCAGGATCCTTTATCAGAGATGACAAAAGAAATTTCTGTGCTTGAAACCCCAAGTGAGCTGTATCAGGGTTTAAAGTGATGCCCTTTGAAACGAAGAACGCATTTGCTACATTCCAAAGACTAATGAACAGAGTTGTGGCTGGGTTAACAAACTGTACGATCTATTTGGATGATCTTTAGTAAGTCATGGAAAGATCAAATAGTACAGTGGGCAGAGTTCAAAGACTACGAGAAGCAAAACTAGTGATAAACATAATTAAAACTGAATTTGCGAAAGCTCTTGGGACGTTCTTGGGACATAACATCGGTCATGGAAGGTTAACCCCACGGAATGCAAAGATGAAGCTCATCAAGAAATTTCCATGACCAACCTCAAAGAAACAGGTGCTTCGATTCTTAGGACACAGCGGATTCTACTGGAAGTTTGTACCAAACTTCAGCAGTGTAGTGGCACCGTTAATCGATTTGCTGAAGAAGAACACAAAGTGTCAGTGGACAGAGCAATGACAGGAGGCATTCGACCATTTGATATCAATATTAACCACCAAACCAGTTTCAAAACCTTTTAAAGTCCCATCGATGCTAGTGACTTTGGAGTTGGAGCTGCACTCCTACCAGGACGATGAGGATGGGATTGATCTGCTGGTTGTTTACTTTTCGAAGAAGATCAACATCCACCAGAGGAAATACTCCACAATTGAAAAAGCACTATTGAGTTAGGTACTGGCCTTAATACATTTTAATGTGTAATGTGTCGGAGACGATTGTGTACACTGATCACAATCTGCTTACGTTCTTAGAATGCTTTAAAGACAAGAATATGAGACGATTTCGTTGGAGTCTTAATTTTAAAATCGTACGTGTTGCGGGTCATAAGAACATAATCGAAGATGCGTAATCGCGGATTTAACTGATAAAGTTGAGATGAGATTTGTCTTAATTTAATGTTATATACATATATACAATTATGTGGGAAGAAGTTAGGGTGAACTTAAAGTTATCTGTATGTTAGGGTAATTTCTTTAAAGAATAGAAAACAATTTTTCTTAAGGTGGGAGGTATTTTGAAGATGTGGATTTACTCTACCTTTAAGAGAGTTAAAAGCTAGCAGAACTACCTGACACAGTACCAAGAGTTCTGAACAAGATATAACATAACATTTGGTTGAAGAACTTGATTAGCTGGTTCCGGGTCAAGATTAGAGTGGTGCTGGAAATGCATAGCAGGTCAGGCAGCATCTGAGGAGCAGGAAAATTGATGTTTCGGGCAGGAGCCCTTCATCAGGAAGGTAAAAAGATTTGCCACGGCGATGGTTGCTGTCCTGACCTGGTGGCTAATGGCGGCAGTTCTGGAGGCAGGGGGAAGCTTCTGCAATGTTCGAGGAGCGCTGGTTATTGAAGTGGGTATATAAAAGTTTGTTGTACTTACAGTTTTGAATTTGAGATGGTGTAGAAATACTGTTTGTTGAGAGTATGAATTCTTCTTAGGACATAGTCCTGTGCAGTTCTGAGAGAGTGTGGCCCTCAGTTGAGGCATAGCCAACTATAGAGAAGTTAGATGGTGGTGCATGGCTGCGAGTGTGGAACGGAGGATCCAGAAGGAGAACTGTTGCTGGTGGTTTTGAATTTGTAGTCTGTACTGGTTGTCCTGTTCAGATCCAAACTGTGCTAGTCTGAATGTAGTCCGGAGTCCATGTGGGATCAGTTGGTTGCGGAGGCAAGCATTGAGGAAGCAAATGTGGCTGTGGTAGCGAGTCTATTTCAGGACATGGTTGAAGAGCTTCAGGGCAAAAGAGATGATCTGGGGGGTTGCAGTGAGAGAGAGACTCACTGAGATCTTTGTAGAGAGATGAGGAGAACTTCTTCAAGGTAGGCATCCTTGCAAGAGGATTCACTGTAAGGTTAAAATCAACTAGGCGAAAGTGAGGACTGCAGATGCTGGAGATTAGAGTCAAGATTAGAGTGGTGCTGGAAATGCAGAACAGGTCAGACAGCATTCCAAGGAGCAGGAAAATCGATGTTTCGGACAGGAGCCCTGCTACTGATAAAGGGCTCCTGTCTGAAACGTCAATTTTCCTCGATTAGCTGGTTGCCTGGAGATGACAAAACTAATTTGAATTAGGCCAATCAGTTTAAATGATACCCTGAAAAATACCAAACACCAATCAAGTTTGAATTTAGTATATTGACAATCTTAAAAGCCAATGATACAATCCGATGCTTTGGGGGTATAAGACCGGAGAAAATTGAACAGTTGGAAGGAGAATTGCCAAGCCACCAGCATGTATAGACTGTCCAAAAAATAGCTCTCTTAAAGGCACCTTTATTGATCAATAACCTGCAAAACAGAAATCCTTAAGAAGAAGAAAAAAAGACGAGAAAGACATAAATAGAAGATTCGACATCTGGCTGGTTTTGAAAATTTGAAGTTTGGCCATCTTAATTGGGAATTTTTATTGGACTAGTATTATAAAAAGGAAGGTAAAAGATAGGTTTGAGGAAGGAGTTGTAAATAGTTGTTAGTTAATTATTCTCTGTTATACTTTAAGAAATAAAGTTGTCAGTTTTTAATTTAAATAGTTTCTGGCCTCTCGAATTTTCACAGATTACTGCACGGGATAAATCTTTTCTGTGTTGCTGGTTTAAATTAAGCAGGAGGGTCTACCCCATGTTGTAACACAAGGAAATGGCAGAAGAGTTAAACCAGTATTTTGCATCAGTCTTTAACAGTAGAAAATGCTTTGAATATCCCATTAATACAAAAGAATATTGAGGAGGAATTTCATACCAATAAAGAAGTAGCATTAGACAAACTAATTGAGTTAAGTCAGATAAGTCCCCTGGCCCTGACAGCTTGCATTGTAGGATCCTAAAACAGGTAGCTACAGATATAGTGGCTGAATTGGTTGTGATGTTCCAAACATTGGTGGATTCTAGAGAAATACCAGAGGATTAGAAAACTGATAATGTGACACCCTAATTCAAAAAGGAAAGGAGGCAAAAACTGGGTATATAGGCTAATTAGCCTAACATTTATTGTTGGAAAAGTACTGGAATAAATTGTTAAGGAAGGAAGAGCAAAATATTTGGAAAATCATAATCCTATCAAGCAGAGTCAGCATGGTGTCATGTAAGGGAAATTGTGGCTGACTAATTTATCACAATTTTTTGAGAAAGCTTCAAATAGATGGATAGAGTGAAGCTGTAGATGTGCTATATTTGGACTTCCAGAAGGCATTCAACAAGGTACCTTGCAAAAGATTACATCATAAGATAAGAGCCCACAACATTGGAGGTAGTATGTTGGATAGAGAATTGGCTTATGGGCAGGATTCAACCAGTGGAGATAAGGGATTATTTTTCAGGTTGGCAACCTGTGACTAGTAGGGTTCCACGGGCATCAGCGCTGGGACCACAACTGTGTACAATACATATTAATAACTTGGAGGAAGGAAAGGAATGTATTGCATCCAGATTTGCAGATGACACTAAAATGGGTGGAAGGGTAGGTTGTGAGAAAGATGCAAATAGTTTTCAGGGAGCTATTGATAGAATAAGTAAATCATCAAAAAGTTAAAGTATAATGTGGGAAAATGTGAAGTTGTTCACTTTGGAAGGGAGAACAAAAGAACAGAATATAATTTATGTGGAGAAAAACTGCAGAAAGCTGCAACGCACAGGGACTTGGGGGTAGTTGTGACCAAGTACAATAAGCTAATGCACAAGTGCAACATCTGATCGGGAAGGCCAATGGAATGTTGGCCCTTATTTCAAGGGTGTTGGAGTGTTAGAATATAGAAGTCTTACTGCAACTTTACAAGGTGCTGGTGAGACCTCATCTTGAGGATTGTGAACAGTTTTAGTCCCCTAATTTAAGAAAAGGTTTCATTTCATTGGAGGCAGTTCAGCAGAGGTTCATTACAATGGAGGGATTGTCTTATAAGCAAAGACTAAAAAGGTGAGGAATCTGATCATTGGAATTTAGAAGAATGAGAAGTGATCTCATTGTAAAGTTTAGGATTCTTACGGGGCTTGTCAGAGTAAAAGCTGAGACGATATTTCCCCTCATGGGTGAGTTTAGCACCAGAGGGCATAGTCTTAGAATAAAAGAGCATCAATTCAAGCTGAAATGAGGAATTGCTTCTCTCAGAAGGTTGAGAGTTTTGGAACTTTTTGCCACTGAGAGCTGGGTGGCAGAGACCCTGTGTATATTTAAGACTGAAGTAGATTCTTGATCAGTAAGGGAATCAGTGGTCATGGAGAAAGGGCAGGAAAGTAGGCGTGAGGAATGCCTGATCAGCCATGATCCAATTGAGTAGCAGAGCAGGCTCAAGTGGCCGAAAGGCCTGCTCCTGTTTTTATTTCTTATGGTCTTATGTTTAATCACTCAGTGCAGAAAAGAGAATAAAAGAAAAAAACCAAACAAAAAGAAAATAAAAGGACCTATATGGGGCTTCATCCCTTTCTCCCTACTTCTCCCTTACATTTGGTGTGCATTGCCCTTTACTAGCTTTACATTCAAATTATTCAAATGGGTGATTTACTGGTGGTGGTTAAAAGATGAACTACCATAGATGATTTGGTGATGGAGAAAAAGAATGTTCAGCTGTGTAATAGCACTTTTGGATGTTAGAGAGAGGGAAAAAGGCTCTTAATGGTTCAAATAATATTTGAAAAAAAGACTTTGACTTAGTCAATTTAAAGGGATCATGAAGTCCATGTTAGTTGCTGGATTAATCCCATTGACTGTCGGTTCAATTGTGAAGGTTTTGGAGTTTTCCTGTAAGTGGCTAAAGTATGGTTACATTGGAAAAAGTGACCTTGCTTTTTTTGAATTTTTTTTCAATTGAAGTAGCTGATGGAAATTGTTTCCAGATGTGAGTAACCCATTAAGACTTCCTCTGGGAATAAACTTGATTAGGATAATGACAAAAAACCAGGAGGAACAGGACAAGATTCTAGGAGGGTGTGATGAAGAGATGATTGGAAAAAGGAATTCAACAAGAGGCCTAGGGCCTTCAGGTATTAATTTTCTTACCTCCAATTCAACAAGGACCAATGCTCAAGACATTATTGCTTCACAATAGAGATCATGAATGAAGTCTGCAGTGTTGCAGTAACATCGACTCTTAAAGCAGGGCAGGATCACTGGTGTCTGTGGTGATCAAGATGACAATGGCACTTAAGTTTTGTGGATCTGGCTCTGTTCAGGCTGTTAATGCAGACGTGAGCCACATCTGAGAGTTTGTATTGCACTACTGTATAAATGAGTTTACTGCCAGAGTTTGCCAGAAATAAATAGAGGGATGCAAGGATTTGCCAGGCTGCAGGTATCCAAATGATGCAGGCTATTGTTTAAACTCTCACTAGCTTTCTGTTCCTCATTTGAGCTTGACAACTTTACTTGTAAATTTAAAATGCAGCTGGTGTATGACCACAATCAGTGCAGCATGCAAATAAATGCACACTATTGAGCACCAGTTACGGTTCCTTCATTCTGCATCAATCCTCTGTTCCACCAACATGGCAGGTCAAAAGCTGGCTCTGGGCAACGTGTTATCCCCTTAAGACATGCTCAAAACTCCAGACAAGAAACCATGCAATTGTGCACAACAGGCCTACCATGTTGCCACAAGAAACACTGTAAAGCAAGAATATTTGTATCAGTAAGCAACATTCCAACTGCGTTACTTGGCTCAGAGATTAAGTTTTGCAGTAATATGCTACCAGAAACACAATCTGTCCATTTTGAAGGTATAGCCCTTTCTATCACCAATCAGGTGAGGACCTCAGGAGCATTAGGGGGAAGAGAAAAGTAAAATGCAAGCTCTTTCTTTCCAGATTATCTGTGATTAAAATATTTTAATCATAACAATGTGCTTAACTATACCTTCCCATATACCGTAAAAAACACTTCCTCTGTAACCATTACATTGTCTTCCAATCAGATGTTTCTCCAGGGACTGCAGTGTAAGAGATGGAAATCAGTTGATGTTCCATTGAGGAGATTGTCTTCCAAAGTTAACTTCAATCTCAAACAACCGAGTATGGCTCCAGCTTCTAACTGCCCCACCCTGGCCTAAGCAAACTAGCTGAGGGGCAACACCAAAGACACTGATGGAGCATTAGGGGCAGAATTAGATGGAAACACTGACATTTTTCTCAGACAATGCCTCAGCAAACATTTTAATCTTGTGAGATATTCTGTGATACTAGAAGTCTCTTTCAACAGTGGTTTTCAAAACCATGATGGCAACAATTTGAGTTTCTACTGTGACATTCAGGCCTGTTATTGAAGCTTAAAATTATTACTGTTGTTTGGCAATTTGGGTTTAAGATGGGATAGAAGAATTTACTACTTGATTTGTAGTTTTATTTTGTATATTGCATGAATTAAGAAGGGAAGGCCATGGTTTTAGTTTTATTTTTCAGTTTTGTGAATTGTGTGTCTATCTGACTGAAAATTTGTTTGTACCATTTAGATAAGGTTTCAAAAAATCTTTTGAAGTGAATAGTTCATATTTTAGTAGACACATGGTAGAAGATCAGTGTTTTAGAAAAGAAGGGATAGAGATAGGAGAAGAAATGGAACTGTAGCAACAAGGTATTCTCTGGCACAGGGAATCAGAGAAAAATTAGTTTCCTTTTATAAAGAGAGACAATGCCGTCATAAAAGGTAAGTGTGTAGGTTTCTTTCTGAGAGGAGCAGGACATTTAGAAAGAAAAGGGCCTAAACAGCAGTGTAGTTGCTTCAAAACATCAATGCTGCCAGACCAGCTGAGTTCGTCCAGCAATTTCTGTTTTTGTTTCAGATTCCAAAGCAGTCAAAATAAGAGAAAGAGAGTGCCTAGTACCAGTTTTTAAAAAAGCAGAAGACTACGGAAAAAGAATTTTAAAAATCCATGTTAAGAAACAAGTGAGCTATGTTTATGTGTCTCAGGAAGAGACATTTCCTAAAGAAAATGCCTGCGTCAAGTAATTACAGAAGTTTGCAAAAAAAAATTATAGCCGTGCCCACTGACAAAGAGACTTTAAAATTTAAACAGGGTAGTCCTTCGCTGAGGTTTGATTATTTGTAAATTGTTGTTGAGGGTTGAGACTTTTTATCTGATATTCCTTATGAGACTGTTTCAAACAGTTCTTATATGTTGTAATTTTTTTTCATGTTCCTTTTGCACAGTATAAACTTTTATTTTCTGTTGTTAAATGTGCATTGGCAACCTGTTATGAATATTCATGGAATAAAATTCGTTCGAGTTTCAGTTACACAATCTTAACAGAATTAGGCTTATTCATTTTTGGTGAGTTTCATGTAGAGTTTCTCTCCACAAGGCTTAGTGCATTTTCTGAAGCTGTTGTCCCAAACTCATCACATTACCACTCATCATATTCTGCCACTAGCTGCAGGCAGAAGTGCTTGGCACTGCCAGGTCCTCCTGGGATTGGTGCCATCTTCAAAGTCAAGTCCTGACAGTCTGCAGCTGTCTTCACAGTTCTTGTCATTTGCCCTAGGTATGTCAGACAGAAGGAAATTGGCATCTCACTTTGCTGATGGGGACATGAAGATCCTGGTGGAGCGAGGGGTTTGCATGCGGTCATTGTCCATGAAGCATGCCTGAGATGTTGGTGACTAGTGTGCAAGATGGAGGAGTAAGTAGGCTGTGATGAAAGCAGCCCATGTGATGACAAGGCCTGAGGTATGGGGATGGGTAAAGGACATGGATAAAGGTGCTCAGGTGCTAAAATTATTGAACTCAATATTGAGTCCTGAAGGAGCCCAAGGCAGATTTTGGGATGCTGTTCTTCCAATTTCACTGAGCATTACTGGAACACTGCAGCAGGCCTGAAGCAGAAATTTTGGCTAGGGAATGCAGTGGTGTGTTAAAGTGTCAAGCAACTGGAGCTTGGGGTCATTTTTGCTAACA
Source organism: Chiloscyllium plagiosum (assembly GCF_004010195.1). Classification (NCBI taxonomy): domain Eukaryota; kingdom Metazoa; phylum Chordata; class Chondrichthyes; order Orectolobiformes; family Hemiscylliidae; genus Chiloscyllium; species Chiloscyllium plagiosum. Next base: position 8,131,278 of record NC_057743.1, on the reverse strand, counting down.
GAATATGTATTTGAATTGTTCGGTGTGAGGCTTTCAACAATGCTAAGTGTATGAGTGTGGGGTAAAGCATTTGAATTAAAGGGCTGAGGATTAATTGACAATGATTGTTGGTCAGCTGGTATCAGAACTGCAGTGAATTAGCAATGGATGAGACTACTGGTGCAGTTGGTAAGCTACACCATTTAAAGGTTGAACTCATTCTTGTCAGATTGTTAAACTTCTTTCAGCTCTTATCCATGTCCTTGAAGCAACAGTGCGGGCACTGACCTCCACTGTGACTTCTTCCCACAAGTGTGGAGGGCCATCTGCCAGCACCCCCTGCAGATACACAATACCAGCATTTCACTATCTCCAATGTTTGATATCAGTCACAAGAACTCTCACCAATATAGGCCAAGTAGCCTGTGCTAGTTTCTAATTTGTGGGCGGCACGGTGGCACAGTGGTTAGCACTGCTGCCTCACAGCGCCAGAGACCCGGGTTCAATTCCCGCCTCAGGCGATTGACTGTGTGGAGTTTGCACGTTCTCCCCATTCGGCGGGTCGGTGTGGACTTGTTGGGCCGAAGGGCCTGTTTCCACACTGTAATGTAATGTAATCTAATCTAATCTAATTTGTGTGTTTGTATATGTGTATTCCAGTTTTATAAACCTTTAATATTCTTGTCAGTATATTCTTGAACTGTATCTGTGTAGGTTTTAAATAAATCAGTTTGGACACATCACCCTTGGGTAGAAAAGAATAATAAATCTGGGTTCCTCTTTCCACCATACCAGTCTCTGTATTCAAAGGATCATTCAAAACCATTTACGCCAGTTTCAGCAGGACACCACCACCAAAACTCAACTTCTCCTCTCCTCCACTGTCAGAATTCTGCAAGGATCATTTTGATCCATTCCACCACCACTCCTAACACTGCTCATTCGCTCCTCCCTCCTTACTGTCCAAGGCTCCACACACATCTTCCAGGTGAAGCAGTGTTGTACATCATCTGCTGTATTTGCTGCTCATAATGCAGTCTTCTTTACATTTGGGAGACCAAACACAGACTGGATAGCCACTTTATGGGACAGCTCCTCTTGCAGGAGTGACCCTGCCCTTCCATTTGCTTGCTGTTTCAATATATCACTGTGCTTCCTTGCAAACATTTTCATCCAAGGTTTGCCACATTGTTCCAACAAAGCACAACACAAGCTAGAGGAACATCACCACATTTTCTACCAAGGCACCTTACAGCCACCAGGTCTCAGTATTGAATTCCACAACTTCAGAGCATAACCTCTGCACTGTCTGTTTTTCTTACATCCGACATCAGGTTATAGTCCAACAGGTTTATTTGAAATGACAAGCTGTACATCAAGTCTCACCTGATGAATGAGCAAATTTGAAGTCTCACCTGATGAATGAGCAATGCTTTGAAAGCTTGTGATTTCAAATAAACCTGTTGGACTCTGACCAGGTGTCGTGTGACCTCTGACTTTGTCTACCTCAGTCCAACACTGGCACCTCCACCTCCACATCATTTCTTACATTTCCCCCTCCGCCAGCCTTCTCTTTCTTTCTCCTCCACCACTCACCCACCCTACCCCGTACAAACACATACACGGACACAGACTGCCATGTCTTGTTTGTATCTTTTTGCCTTTGCTGTCAGCAGAGTGGACTCATTTTCTCCTTTTCCCACCTTCACCTTGACTACCATTAGCACCCCCTTTGTCTTTGGCATTGAGCACCATTACAACCTGTTCCACTTGTTGCTCCTCTTCATCTGTCTTCAGCATAAAAAAAACACAATTTACTCATCCGTTCAGTTCCGAATGGACATATCGGACTCAGAATGTTAAAGCTGTTTCTTCCTCCACAGATGCTAGCAGACCTGCTGAGTTTCTCCAGCACTTTTTTTTATTTAAAATTTCCAGTATCTGCAGTATTTTTTTCAAATTTGAGCATTATTAGAAGCATCATGGCTAACAATTGTACCTTAACATCACTGGATAAGAAAGTGGATTATGTGGTCATAAATTTTCTTATTTTTTGTTGGATCTTGTATCATGTAAGTCGATTTCTGTGTTTCCCAACTATATATTAGTACACTTCAATCATATGGAGACATACAGCAGAATCCTGAATAAACATCATCCTCAAATCAACTTGCAAGCTAATTATTTTGCTGAGAAGTGACTTGGAATGACTTGAAGTTGAAATAGAATGAAATGCAATATAAATACATGCTCTTTATCTTTGCATGCCACAGCGATAATCAGCACCTTTGGGGGAGGAATAGAGACAATTTTAAAATTGAGTTATAGTTCTGTTGCAAAATTAGAAGTAAAATCTATCTTGAATTTTTTGACACTGTAAATAATCTTTACAATGGTGAAATTTAATAGATTAGTTCTAGGCTGATGATTCCCCAGGCTTCTAACTTATTTGTCTCATCCATCTGATTATAGCTCAAGGAGCATCCAGAGAAAGGCATTTATGTGAAGGATCTATCCATGCACACTGTGCACAGTGTATCAGAGTGTGAGAAAATCATGGATATTGGCTGGGGCAATCGAGCTGTGGGATACACCCTCATGAATAAAGACTCATCACGTTCACATTCTATATTCACCATACACTTGGAGATGTGCTCAATAGGTCAGTTATGCAAAGCAACAGGTGATTGAATATTGATATTTATTTGCAGTGATTTACTTCTGAAAATTTTTTTTCTAAAATTCGTAGGTACAATCCTCAGAATTTCTTCCAAAATTAAAATAGGTTAAACAAATTGCATCTATTTATCCCTCTGTCCTTTTCTCTTATTTGTTTTTGCATACTTTCACCTTTGCCTTTGTGTTTATTGTCCCTTAATTTCCATCTGTTTGTCTTACTCTTTCTCCCGTTCTCATCATTTCCAATAAATTTGATTCCTTTATAAAATAGATTTAGATTTTATTGTCACGTACTCAAGTACAGGAGTTCAGTGGAAAGTGTATAATGTTCAGTGGAAAGTTGCACACGGTGCCATCTTAGGTACCAAAGTACCTAAGTACAAAAGAAGCTTAGGTGCAAATTAGTCAGAGAAACAAGAGTTGAAAAGTTAAGCATTGTTTCATAAAATAGTAGAAAAAATTAAAAAGTGGATTATAGTTTACATTGAAGACGTTCATAGCTTAAATGTGGAAAATAATGGAATAAGCTAATACTTCAACAGTTTTTGATGAGTCCTCTACTTATCTCGCACTCTGGGAATCTTGTCTATCTGTTCTTGAAGCATGTGTCATAGATACCATCGCTTCTGCGGGAACTGCCACCTCTCTATTTTGCCCCCGGTGCCTCAGGAATATGCCTGGGCAGGATCCACTCACATGCCAAGCCAAGACGCCACCATGACCTGCCAAGAGACCAACCAACATACCATCAAGAGACTAGGATGAGAACTCCAGAGAGACCAGGCCAGGACCCACCATGAGACGCCGAGACACCAGGCCAGGACCATCAGGAGCCATCGGGAGACCAGGCTGAGAGAGGCCATGCTGCTGAGAGACCAAGACCAGACCCACCAAGAGACTAAAGGGCGAGAGAAAAAGAAAGAGAAAGCAACAGAAGGAACGGAGGAGCTCCAGTTCGAGTACCCTACTCTGCCTGAGAATGTACAATATCAAGGCTATTGTTTATCTTCACAAAATTATGGCAAGGAACTTAAATTGTTTGGAACTTTTGCTTAGTTTTGTCTTTAGTACTGAAATGCAACTCCTTAGGGATTAAAAGAAGTGTATATTAACATTGGAAATGGAGTAAGCCAATTAACCCCTTCAGCCTGTTCTACCATGAGCCACTGTTCAGTAAAATCATGGTGAGCTGAAATCCAAACATCCATTGATGTGCCTTTGCTCATATCTCCTGTTACCTCTGGTGGGAAAAAAATGTATTAATCTCACATTTAAAATTAGCAAACAAAACATCAACCATTGCCATTTACTGAGAGATTAGATTTCTAGATTTTTACCTTATTTTGCCGATGTGTGTGCCTAATTGCTCTCCTAAAAATTCTGGTTGTCATTTTTAGACTCTCTCCCTTTGTCCTCGCCTCTTAAATCAGCTAAAGTAGACTCTCCCTATCTTCACTTAGTATCTTTTAAAAATTAATCAAATAACATCCCAAAGAATACAATCCTAGTTTTGTATCCTCTCATTGTAATTTAATCCTTGGAGTCCAGTTATTATTTGGAGATGTCATAAAGATGTACAGCAGGGAAACAGACCCTTCGGTCCAACTCATCCATGTCAACCAGATATACCAACCCAATCTAGACCCACCTGCCAGCACCCGGCCCATATCCCTCCAAACCTTTTCGATTCATATACCCATCCAGATGCCTTTTAAATGTTGCAATTGTACTAGCCTCCACCACTTCCTCTGGCAGCTCATTCCATACTCAAAGCACCCTCTGTGTGAAAAAGTTGCCCCTTATGTCTCTTTTACATCTTTCCCCTCTCAGCCTGAACATATGTCCTCTAGTTCTGGACTCCCCCACCCCAGGGAAGGGACTTTGTCTATTTATCCAATCCATGCCCCTCATGATCTTATAAACCTGTACAAGGTCACCCCTCAGCCTCCGAAGCTCCAGGGAAAACAGCCCCAACCGATTCAACCTCTCCCTACAGTTCAAATCTTCCAACCCTGGCCACATCCTGTAAATCTTTTCTGAACCCTCTCAAGTTTCACAACATCCTTCCGATAGGAAGGAGACTAGAATTGCACGCAATATTCCAAAAGTGGCCTAACCAATGTCCTGTACAGCCGCAACATGACCTCCCAACTCCTATACTCAATACTCTGACCAATAAAGGAAAGCATACCAAACATGTTCACTATCCTATCTACCTGAGACTCCGTTTTTAAGGAGCTATGAACCTGCACTCCAAGGTCTCTTTGTTCAGCAACTCTCCTTAGGACCTTACCATTAAGTGTATAAGTCCTGCTAAGGTTTGCTTTCCCAAAAAGCATCACCTCACATTTATCTAAATTAAACTCCATCTGCCACTCCCCCGCCCATTAGCCCATCTGATCAAGATCCCATTGATTGGCGGTGGAGGGAATGAATGATGAAGGAGGTGGATGGGGTGCAAATCAAATTGGTTGCCTTGTTCTGGATGGTGATGAGTTTCTTTAAGTGTGTTGTGATTGCACTGTTCCACTCAGCACTTCTGGCTGAAGGTGGTTTCAAACACCTTGAGAAGATGGTGGTGAGTCACCTTCTTGTATTACTAAGTCCTTGTATTGTCAGATTACCCACAATCCTGTAGGAAGGACCAGCATCAGTGAAGGAATGGCATTGCAGTTCCAAGCCAGCATAATGTGGGAGGGGAACTTGCACATTGTGGATGACACGTTGGCTCAGTGGTTTGCACTGCTGCCTCACAGCACCAGTGACCTGGATTCGATTCCAACTTCTGTCGACTGTCTGTGTGGAGTTTGCACGTTCTCCCTGTGTCTGCATGGGTTTCCTCGGGGTGCTCTGGTTTCCTCCCACAGTCCAAAGATGTGCGAGGTAGGTGAATTAGCCATGCTAAATTACCCATAGTATCCAGGGATGTATTGGTTAGGTGCATCATTCAGGGGAAATGTGAAAAAAAGTAATAGGGTAGAGGGAATAGGTTTGGGGGGGATACTGTTCGGAGGGTCATTGTGGACTTGTTGGGCCTAATGATCTGTTTCCACATTGTAGGGATTCTACGATTCTGTAATCTGAGGTAACCTACTTCACTGTCCACTAAACCTCCAATTTTGATGTCATCTGCAAACTTACTAACTATATCTCTTATGTTCACATCCAAATCATTTATATAAATGATGAAAAGTAGCAGACTTAGCACCGATCCTTGTGGCACTCCACTGGTCACAGGCCTCTAGTCTGAAAAATAACCCTGCACCATCACCCTTCTATCTTTGAGCCAGTTTTGTATCCAAATGGCTAGTTATCCCTGTATTCCATGCAATCTAACCTTGCTCACCATTCTCCCATGGGGAACCTTATTAAATGTCTTACTGAAGTCCATATAGATCACATCTACCACTGTGCCCTCATCAATATTCTTTTTGTTACTTTTTCAAAAAAACTGAATCAAGTTTGTGAGACATGATTTCCCATGCACAAAGCCATGTTGACTATCCCTAATCAGTCCTTGCCTTTCCAAATAAATGTACATCCTGTCCATCAGGATTCCCTCCAACAACTTGCCCATCACCGACGTCAGGCTTACCGGTCCATTGTTCACTGGCTTGTCCTGACCACCTTTCTTAAATGGTAGCACCACATTAGCCAACCTCCAGTCTTCCAGCACGTCACCTGTGATATTGATGATGCAAATATTTCCGCTAGGGGCCCAGCAATCACTTCCCTAGCTTCCCACAGAGTTCTGGCATACACCTGAGCAGGTCCTGGGGATTTAACCAGTTTTATGCGTTTCAAGACATCCAGTACTTCCTCCTCTGTAATATACACATTTTTCAAGATGTCACCAACTATTTCCACATTCTATATCTTCCATGTCCTTTTCCACAGTAAACACTGATGCAAAATACTTATTTAGTATCTACCCCATCTCCTGCGGCTCCACACAAAGACTGCTTTGCTGATCTTTGAGGGGCTGTATTCTCTCCCTTGTTATCCTTTTGCCCTTAATGTATTTGTAAAAACCCTTTGGATTCTCCTAAACTCTATTTGCCAAAGCTATCTCATGTCGCCTTTTCTGCTCTCCTGATTTCCCTCTTAAGTATAATCCTACTGCCTTTACACTCTTACAGGGATTCACTCGATCTACCCTGTCTATACTTGACAAATGTTATTTCTTTTTCTTAACCAAAACCTCAATTTCTTTAGTCATCCAACATTCCCTATACCTACCAACCTTTCCTTTCACCCTAACAGGAATATCCTGTCTCTGGACTCATTATCTCTTTTCTGAAGGTTTCCCATTTTCCAGCTATCCCTTTACTTGCGAACATCTGCTCCCAATCAGCTTTTGAAAGTTCTTGCCTAATACTGTCAACATTAGCCTTCCTCCAGTTTTGAACTTCAACTTTTAGATCTGGTCTATCCTTTTCCATCACTATTTTAAAACTAATAGAATTATGGTCGCTGGCCCCAAAGTGCTTCCCCACAGACATCTCAGTTACCTGCCCTGCCTTATTTCCCAAGAGTAGGTCAAATTTTGCATCTTTTCTAGTAGGTACATCCACATACTGATTCAGAAACTTTTCTTGTACACACTTAACAAATTCCTCTCCATCTAAACCCTCAACACAATGGTAGTAGCAATCTACGTTTGGAATGTTAAAATTCCCTACTGTGACCACCCTATTATTTTTACAGATAACTGAGATCTACTTACAAATTTGTTTGTAAATTTCCCACTGACTATTAGGGGGTCTATAATACAATCCCAATAAGGTGATCATCCCTTTCTTATTTCTCAGCTCGACTCCAATAACTTCCCTGGATGTATTTCCAGGAATATCCTCCCTCAGTACAGCTGTAATGCTCTCCCATATCAAAAATACCACTCCCCCTTCTCTCTTGCCTCCCTTTCTGTCCTTCCTGTAACATTTGTAGCCTGGAACATTAAACTGCCAGTCCTGTTCATCCCTGTTTCTGTAAATGCTATGATATCCCGGTCCCATGTTCCTAACCATGAGTTGAGTTCATCTGCCTTCCCTGTTAGGCCTCTTGCATTGAAATAGATGCAGTTTTAATTTATCAGTCCTACCTTGTTCTTTACTTTGTCCCTGCCTGCCCCAACTGTTTGACTCTCTTTTATAAATCTACATTGTACTTGCTGACAGCTGTTATATCTTTCCTAAGGTGTAGTACTCAGAACTGCTCAGGATACTGTAGGTATTGTCTGACCAGAATTTTATACAGCAGAAGCATACCTTCTATCCTCTGTGTAAAGTAACTCTCTAGATATAAAGGCCAAAATTATATTAATGTTTTTGATAACCTTCTGTACTCATTGATGACATTTTAGTGATCTCTGTTCATGCACTCCAAGTTTCTTTGAACCTTCATTGTTTCAAGCAATGCCCTATATTAATTTTTTTTTGTCAGTAGTAGATAACTTTATTTCTTACATTGAAATCCATTCACCAGCTGTCTGTTCATTTAATTAATATCATGTTGTAATTTTATACTTACATCCACCCTGTTTACAATACTACCTATCTTGTGTGACTTTATGTTTCATCACCTTGGTCATTAGTAAATACACTAAATTGTTGAGACTCCAAAAAAGATCCTTGCTGAAAATTAGTGCCTACTCGTTATTCCTAGCCTTTGACTTCTGCCAGAGGTCAATTTTCTAATGTGCCAAAGTTAGTCATGATTTGGAGATTCCGGTATTGGTGTGTTTCGACTTGCACTACCACCTGATGAAGGAGCAACGCTCCGAAAGCTAGTGCTTCCAAATAAACTTGTTGGACTCTAACCTGGTGTGTGATTTTTAACTTCCTAATGTTCAGTAGTGATCTGCCATGGGGGCAGGATCTCTACTTATTTCTCGATGACTTGCAATCTTGTGATGTCCTCTTTCATTGAGTCTCCCATTTTCAATCTCAAAGAGCAATATGTCTTTGGAAGAAAACGCAGCTGAGCTAATTTTCCATTATCTTCAATTATGCTTAAGGAAACATAAGTCCCCTTCCCAAAGGTCATCTTTCATCTGCACCTTGAGCAATTGTCCTTCAAGGTTCTATCTCTCCTGCCATCACCACTGAAATTTGCTAGTTCTGCTATTTACTATGGCTCATAATGCTGAACATGAGAGTCTTATTTGGGTCTGGGCTTACTCACAAAAGTGCAGTGGCCACCACCCCTAGATTTGAATGATCCTGCTACCCTTCAATTTCCCTATCAAGTGAGTAATAAAAAGGGACAGGGAAACAGAGCTGGTGGTTTATCCCAGTGGAGGCAAGTTAAAATATAATAGGTTCTGAGCAATAGAGAAGGTCTGTGATTGGGTGGAGGGTAGCAGAAACTAAATTGCCAAAGTATTTGTGATCCAAAGCTAAAGGAGCAATAAAAGAAACAAAAGATGTGCCTGAAGAAGGTTTAAAAGGCAAGATAACAGCTGTATGAAAATAAAGTAATTCCTTTAAATTAGCAATAATATTCAGAGGCCACAAGATGACAGCCAATTATCTTTTAATAGACCTATGTCTCATCTCTTGTAGTAGTATCCATAGTGTTAATCTTCAATTCTTGGCGATACCAGTACAATCCTGGAAGGGTTGGCAGTTCTACTTTCATCGTTTATGAATGTGAATTCAGTTTGAAGCACATATCTGTTTGAAAGAAATGCTGGTATCAGAATATAACCATGAAAACCCATTTTCAAAACAACGCAATTGATTTCACTTTATCCTTTAGAGAAGAAAACCTGCTGTCATTACCCAGATTTAGACCATTTGTGAGTCCATTCACCAAAATGATTGACTAACTACCTTTTGAAATCAAACTAGGAAGGAACAATTACTTCTAGCCTTGTAGTGCTATTCACTAATAAAATTTGGTGAGACACTCGGGGTGGTCTATCTGATACCCTCCTCAGGCTGAAAATGACTAAAGGCGAATGGGCATCGTGATGGAAGAGAATATTTGTAACTATCGTTTCTGTGTCTTTCTTGCAGATGATAATGGAAAAGACCGCATCCGTGTGGGAAAATTAAACCTGGTAGATTTGGCAGGTAGTGAAAGACAGGCAAAAACTGGAGCGACTGGAGATCGATTGAAAGAAGCCACAAAAATCAACTTGTCACTGTCAGCACTTGGAAATGTAATTTCTGCACTTGTGGATGGAAGATCAAAACACATTCCATATCGTGACTCCAAACTGACGCGAATGTTACAGGATTCCCTTGGAGGCAACACCAAAACTCTGATGGTGGCATGTCTATCTCCTGCAGACAATAATTATGATGAAAGTCTTAGCACTTTACGATATGCCAACAGGGCAAAGAATATCAAAAACAAGCCAAGAATTAATGAAGATCCAAAGGATGCTTTACTTCGAGAATATCAGGAAGAGATTAAACAGCTAAAGGCACTCCTAGCTGGACAACTTGGAAATGACAACTTATCTAGTAAGTACTTTTTCTTCTTTCATTCATTGAAAACTCCTTATTTTATATTGATACGAACTGATGGAATCCAAATTTCTGTTAATCAAAAAGTGGGAGATTGATCCAGTGGATGTAGAATGTATGCCACTTCCAATGTCACAGCCTGGATTTTCAATTGTGCTTGCAACCCACCTACTGGTTTAGCTCAGGCTCCTAACCCCATATGATATGTTCCAGGAGTGCCCACCAGATTTTTAAAGACTGGGAACTGACTGACCATCCAATCAAGGATGGTGGATGGGCTTCCAACATTGACGGACATTTGGGAGGCTTCTAAGCACTCAATGATTGGCAGTCCCACCAGCCAGGGTGGGAGTTGTTGATCTGAACGTTGAGAAAAAGAAGTGAAAGTATGTTTATTTTCACTTTTTAAATAGCCATAACTATCTGGCCCTTGTTGTGAAGAGTAGCTGAAGCTGAATGGGTCCTTATTAGGCCCTGAGAATGCCAATAATTAGCCTTAATGGTCAGCATCTGATTTAACTCCAAGCTGCCCTCATTGAAAATGAGTCAGGATCATGGCAGGGAACCGGTATGGAGGCTGGTAGCATGAAATTACCTGCCTACTTGCATCTGATTTCAGGCTTAAACAATTTAACAGTTCCCTATAAAAATACACAATCACTTCTTTTATTCTCTCATGGATGTTGGTGACACTGGTTAGGCTGGCATTTATTGCCCACCCAATTCCCATAGTCGCCACATTGCTGTGGGATGGAAGCCACTTGCAGGTCACACCAGGCAAGACATGTCCTTGTAGGAGATAAAAACAATGACTGCAGATGCTGGAAACCAGATTTTGGATTAGTGGTGCTGGAAGAGCACAGCAGTTCAGGCAGCATCCAAGGAGCAGCGAAATCGATGTTTCGGGCAAAAGCCCTTCATCAGGCTTTATTCCTGATGAAGGGCTTTTGCCCGAAACGTCGATTTCGCTGCTCCTTGGATGCTGCCTGAACTGCTGTGCTCTTCCAGCACCACTAATCCAGAATGTCCTTGTAGGACATTCGTGAACCAGATAAATTTTTATGACAATCAACAGTGATTACATGGTCACCATTAGGCTGGGTTTTATTACAGATTTTTATTGAATTCAAATTTCACCACCTGCTATGGTGGGATTTGAACCCACATCTCCAGAACATTAGTCTGTGAGTTCAGATTAAAAGCCCTGAATTAATAGTGAACAGTGGTAGTGTTCCTCATTGTTCATAATAATAACTGGTGTTAACTGCCAATATAATTTGAAATTTTTATAGAACATAATATCTGTTCTACCAATACCCAAAACAATTCTTGCAGTACCACAGTAAAAGACACGTCTTTTTGTAATATATCATCTAAAATGACTGTGCATCATCATATGGTCTGAATTTGTATACATCATTTGTGTTTTTAAAAATCTAGTGGGTCTTACAGCCCTGAAAATACTAAAATCCTGACTGACATCACAGTACTTTTTGTAGTTTTGTGCTGGATTCAGATAAATCTGTTCAAAGTTATTTTTTGCCTCTACTTTGTTACCATGGCCACTGTTTCCATGAACTGTTCCGCCTCTTTTGTTTCTACTAAGATGCAAATTGAGTATCCTATACATTCTTACTCCTTGCTGGATCCTTAATGTTTTTGAATCAATGCATCACACTGTCCCCCATTCCAACTTGTGTTTACCCATAGCACCAAAGCTCTATTGTACTCTTCATCTCTCATCTACTATTAAGCACAAAACTTTAAAATCCAATCTTGGCATCACCTCATCATGATTTTTAAGTTCACTAGTAACCTGAATCTCCTCATCCAAATGATATTATTTCGGTAATCATTTTTGCTTTTTGTAATTCCAGAAAGATCATTTATTTAAACCAACACCAATATTATTAGATGTAATTTTCTCTGATTGTGGTCTAACTCCCAGATGGATGCTATCAAAAGCGTAGTATCATAGATTTTAAAAAGGGAAGGAAGAAGACAGGAGGGAATTAAAAAATGGAAGTGAAACACATGTACCTATTCTCCATCACAGTTCAGAGGGTAACTCAGTATCTAATGTATTACTTGTTACTGGTAAGTCCTAGGTTTAAGATTTGCTGCGTTAACTGATCTCAGCTGAAGTAGCATCTTCAAACCTAGATAAAAGAAGATAGGTAGGATCTACTGTTAATAACTACCAAGAAACACTGAAAAGAAACATACATATCAACATTGGATTAGGACACTGGGCACTCAAATGTGATCCGCCTTGATCAAATTGCTAGCCTGAATCTAAGACAACTGTATGTCTACCGTTCCATTATTTTAGAATAGGAAGCATCGTAGGTTATCACTTAAACTGACTTTGCTTTTTATTTTGCAGATTTTCTAAATAAAGTGCAAAGGGATAGTAGTCAAACCACCATTCCATCCCCTCAGAATACCAATGCTCATGCTGACATAGAACTTGAAAAAGAAAATATGAGACAGGTTTGTGTAAATTGAAGAAAAAGATAAAATATGTTCTCAATCTTTACATGCTATGTTTATAGATTTATGCTAAATGGTACTTCTGGTTCTGATATTACTGCTTTTTTGATGTATTACTTCCACAAGGGAGATTTGTATTCATCCCAGTGAAGTAGCAATGTTCGAAATTCACCAGATTTCAGGACTCATATTGATTGTAATGGGAAAATCTTTGTGATAAAATAAAATATCACAAGAATCATTTTGGGAATAGAAGTTCACTTCTTTCCATCTAGATTATAATGCATAGGATATCCAAATGCATAGTGTTGTTGCTTTATCAGTCATAGTTGTGTAGGAGATTCAATGGGTTGAAACTTACTTCTTTCAGTTTGGATCTAATTCTTGTGTACACTGTTCTAGTAGAGTCATTTACTGAAAAACATTAACCTGCACAATAAAATACTTCATAATGCAATCTGAATCCTGACAAATTGGAGGGGTCTTTGTGAGTACTGTACACAGGTCCCTTTTTAATTTGTAATTAATAATCTCATCTCACTGCAGTTGGGAGACCAGGGAGATTCTGAAAGGAGATTTATTTGCAACTGCTATTAGTAATAACAGTGATTGCCTGAGACGCAGCAAGCTACCAGTCTTTGCATGATGGACAGTCAGGTTTTCCTTCAGAAGGTGAGGTAGATGAAAAGGAACATTGAAGCTCTCCTTAAATGAAATGCATTTTGAGTACAATGCAGCTAGATATAGCTTTTTAAAAATTCACTCAAAGTATGCGGACATCACTGGCTGGATCAGCAATTATTACCCATCCCTTGTTACTGATATTCCTGTAATTTCTTTTGCCACTGCGAGGTCCTCCGAGGTCCATGCATGGTAGTGGCTTCTGAAAGTCGAAATCAGTCATTGGCACACTCAGATTGATATATATTAGATTAGATTAGATTAGATTAGATTACATACAGTGTGGAAACAGGCCCTTCGGCCCAACAAGTCCACACCGCCCCGCCGAAGCGCAACCCACCCATACCCCTACATTTACCCCTTACCTAACACTACGGGCAATTTAGCATGGCCAATTCACCTGACCTGCACATCTTTTGGACTGTGGGAGGAAACCGGAGCACCCGGAGGAAACCCACGCAGACACGGGGAGAATGTGCAAACTCCACACAGTCAGTCGCCTGAGGCGGGCATTGAACCCGGTTCTCTGGCGCTGTGAGGCAGCAGTGCTAACCACTGTGCCACCGTGCCACCCAGCGGACCTACCCAGCCGTGCACAGACTGCAGCCTAGAGGAAACATTGCTGGTGCCTTTGAGAAGGTGGTGGTGAGCTGTCTTCTTGAACCCTGCATACCATTTGGTATAGGTACACCCACAATGCCATTAGGAGATATTTCTAGCAGTTTAGCAGCAATACTGAACAATTAGTGATATATTTCCAAGTTAGGATAGAGAATGGCTTGGAGAGGAACTTGAAGGTGCGGGTGCTCTCATGTATCTACAGACTGCAGCCTAGAGGAACCATTGCTGGTGCCTTTGAGAAGGTGGTGGTGAGCTGCCTTCTTGAACCCTGCATCCCATTTGGTATAGGTACACCCACAATGCCATTAGGAGATATTTCTAGCAGTTTAGCAGCAATACTGAACAATTAGCGATATATTTCCAAGTTAGGATAGTGAATGGCTTGGAGAGGAACTTGAAGGTGCGGGTGCTCTCATGTATCTGTTACCTTTTCCTTTTAGGCAATAGTGGGCTTGGAAGTTATTGCCTAAGTAGCCTTGGTGAATTTCTGAAGTGCATCTTTTATATAGTGCACACTGCTGCTACTGAGCATCGGTGGTGGAGGGAGGAGGGAGTGAATGTTTATGGATGTGGTGCCAATCAAGTGAATTGCTTTGTCCTGGATGGTGTCGAGCTTCATGGGTGTTGTTGGAGCTCCGCATATTCAGGCAAGTGGGAGGTATTTCATCACACTCCTGACTTGTGCCTACTACCATAAGACCATAAGACATAGGAGCAGAAGTAAGGCCATTCGGCCCATCGAGTCCACTCCGCCATTCAATCATGGCTGATGGGCATTTCAACTCCACTTACCCGCATTCTCCCCGTAGCCCTTAATTCCTTGTGATATCAAGAATTTATCAATTTCTGCCTTGAAGACATTTAGCGTCCCAGCCGCCACTGCACTCTGTGACAATGAATTCCACAGGCTCACCACTCTCTTGCTGAAGAAATGTCTCCGCATTTCTGTTCTGAATTTACCCCCTCTAATTCTACTGTTCTGAATTTACCCCCTCTAATTCTAAGGCTGTGTCCACGGGTCCTAGTCTCCTCGCTTAACAGAAACAATTTCCTAGCGTCCACCCTCTC
>NC_057743.1:8107552-8115782 GCF_004010195.1 Chiloscyllium plagiosum | reverse complement strand
ATGGCCCCCAACAACCTGAGCTTATCCAGCCTCTTTTCATCGTTGAAATTCTCCATCCTGCGAATCTCCTTTGTGCACCCTCCAGGGCAGCCCCATCCTACCTATAGCGTGGTGTTCAGAACTGCATACAGTTGTGGTATAACCAAAGTTCTGTACAACTCCACAAGACCTCCATGCTTTTATTATCTATGCCACAACTGAAAAAGGCAAGTATCCAGTACGCTGCCTCAACTGTTCTATTAACTTGTTCTGCCACTTTCGAGGAGAAATTGAGGACTGCAGATGCTGGAGATCAGAGATGAAAATGTGTTGTTGGAAAAGCGCAGCAGGTCAGGCAGCATCCTTGGATGCTGCCTGACCTGCTGCGCTTTTCCAGCAACATATTTTCAGCTCTGCCACTTTCGAGGACTTGTGGACAAGCACTTCTAGATCCCTCTATTCCTCTGAGCTTCATAGTGTCTTTTCATTCATTGGATACTTCTATGTCAGTTCCTTCTTTCAAAGTGCATCACCTCACACTCATCGGGGTTCAATTCCATTTGCCACTGATCTGCCCAGTTGACCAATCCATTTTATTCTCCTGTATATTTTGATTCCTCTCACTGTCAACAAGCAGTCAATTTTGGTGTCATCCACAAACTTACTTATCATCTTCCCTACCCCACCCCCAACCCCACACCATTCTCATCTACATAATTTATGAATATCACAAACAACAAAGCTGTGGTGATATGCCACTGCACACCAGTTTCTAGTCACATAGACAGCCTTCAACCACATCCCTCTGTTTCCTGTCACTATTTAAATCCACACTGCCAAGTTACCCTGGATCCTATGAGGTTTCACCTCCTTTATCAGATTCCCATATGGAACCTTGTCAAAGGCCTTATTAACTGCCCTACCCTCATCCAATTACTTGATCATCTCTTTTGAAATTCTCACTGCCTTTGTGAGTTATGACCATGCTGATAATCTCTGAACAAACCTTATCTTTCTAAATGGAGATTATTTTTCTCCTTCACAATTTTCTCCACTTAATTTCATGTCATTGATGTTAGACTCACCAGCTATAGTTGCCTGGTTTAAGTCCTCCACTCTTCTTCAATAGTTCTTCATCAATTATTTCATTTTGTATTTTTCTTTAGGAATATGAGCAGAAATTATCAAAGATCAAGGCAGATTATGAAGCAGAACAAAAGTCCAATGTCAAACTGCAAGAAGATATTGAAAAATTAAGAAGTTCATATGAAATGAAATTGGCACGCATTGAGGCTTCAGATAAGGCCACAGGTATGCCTTCTGGACTTGGTTTTGAAATCCATGAAATGTTGACTTCATTGGTGAGATTGATGGTGTCCCGTTATGGCTGAACATCTGAGAGTCAGCTGGATTGAATGGGGAAATGCATACATTTGAACTCTGAGATGGCTTGTGAGTCCAACATTTGATTGACATCCGCACAGCAGACCATTCATAACATCTTGACGCAAAGTAGAGTGATCTGTTTGTGTTTTTCTTTTTGTCCTATTTCTGTGCACAGAGATACTTGTTTCTAAATAATTAACGTTCATGCCACAGAAATGCCAGGTATTGACCATCTGTAACTGTCCGTCCCTTGACGCTCAATGCCATTATAATCATTGATTCCCCCACTATCAACATCATGGGATTGCCATTGGCCAGAAAATCAACTAGCCCCATCATATAAATAAAGTGGCTACAAGAGCAAGCCAGAGGCTAAGAATATTGTACTGAGTAACTCGCCTCCTGACTCCTCAAGCCTGTACAACATCTACAAGACATAGGTCAGGAGTGTGATGGAATACTCCCTATTTGCTTGGATAAGTTCAGCTGTAATTGCACTCAAGAAGCATGACACCATCCAAGACAAGGCAGCCCACTTGATTGGCACCACATCCACAAGCATCCACTCCACACCAATGCCCAGCAACAGCAGTGTGTACATCTACAAGATGTACTGCAGAAAATTGTCAAAACTCCTAGGGCACTTTCCAGACCACATCTGCTTCCATCCAGAATGGCAAGGACAGCAGATATATAGGAACACCACCACATGCAAGTTCTCCTCCAAGTCATTCACCACCCTGACTTGGAAATATATTGCCATTATTTCCCTGTTGCTGGGTCAAAATCCTGAAATTCCATCTCTCATGACATTGTGGGTCAATGATAACACATGAGCTATAGCAGATTTAGAAAGCAGCTCACGATCACCAAGGCTTCAAGGGCAGTTAGGTATAGGCAATAATATTGTCCAGCCGGCAATCCCCATGTCCCACCAGTAAATTTAAATGAAAATGTTCAGAGGCTCTTCCCTCAGGTTGTGCATTACTGCACAAATTATTTTTGAATACAATTACCTCATGTCTTGATGTATATGCAGAAGCACTTTAGATTGTCTCCCAAAGTAGCCTTAATATATTGACTACACAACTAATTCTTGATTGCTGATTCTTCAAGGTATGAACTTACTTTTTTCTAACCTCGTTGCTGTATTCTCAAAACCATAAATCAAATTGTGAAGTCTGTCAAAATGTTTAACATTTTTGCAATAAATTACCACAATTCACAACTGTAGAGGTAATCATGACTGCTCAGGAAGCTTTATTCTTCTATTCAGACATAATTCTATTTTAAGAAGCAGTATATTAGTCTTTCTGACACAGAGTGATCTTATGATCAGTCATTGTAGATGGAAGGAGTACTACTGTGATATGTAGTATGAACTAAATGGGCGTCATTTCTATTTTACAACACAGGTGGCAGAGTGATGGTTGATACAGAATTATAGTTTTATTACAAAATTACAAAAGAATATATGATTTGAGAATAAGATTGAGATGAAAGTGACTGCCCTTGATATCAACGCTACATTTAACCAAGTGTAACATTAAGAAGCATGCCAAACTATGTAAGCAGTAAGTGATAGACAGGGCTAGTTCATTTCACAGCCAATGGATCAGATAAAAGCTCTACAATCCTACCACATCCATTGTTTTTTTTTTCTAGTTTTTTTTCTTTTTTTTTCTTTAATTTCCACCACCAGGAAGATAGGAAAACACCCGGGTGGCCAGTGACAAACACTGCCCTTCACATCAGAGGGCAGTGCTGTGTGATCAAAACAGTGAAGGGGAGGGTAGGGAGGGTCCCTGTTTATTTTTTTTTATTTTTTTTTCTGTATTTAACCCCCACACTACCACCTAAGTGCGGTAGTGCTTATCCCCAGCACCCATGGTGTGTGTGTGCAGGTGTGAGACACAGTGAAAACCACATCCATTTGTAAATGATGGTGGACAATTAACCAACTAGTTGGAGGAGGCTCCACAAATATTCAGTGATGGGAGTGCCCAATATACCAGTGAAAAAGATAAGCCTGATGTACTTGCAGCAATCTTCAGTCAGAAGTGCTGATTAGATGATCAATCTCAGCCTCCTCCAGAGATCTCTAGGATCACAGATGTCAGTTGTAAGCCAATTTAATTCACTCCAGTGATATCATGAAATAGCTGAAGGGTCTGGATACTGCAAAGACGATGGCAAAACCCCAACAATAGTACTGAAGATACGTGCTGTACACAGAAAGCAGGACAAATCCAACTCAACTAATTACTGCCCCATCCGTTAATCATTGCTATAATTGAAGAATAGGAGAAAGTGAGGATTGCAGATGGTGGAGATCAGAGCTTAAAAATGTGTTGCTGGAAAAGCGCAGCAGGTCAGGCAGCATCAAAGGAGAAGGAGAATCGACGTTTCGGGAATAAGCCCTTCTTCAGGAATGACTCATATGGCCGACATATGCTTCAAATATTTCAGAGCCAGCAACGATCCCAAAGTTTTGGTTTTCCACTGCTGAGTGTTTTTTTGGTACTGGTTTAGCTATTTGCAAAACTATCCCCATTATTGAGTATTCCCATTCACTCTGCAGCTAAACTCATGGTTTATTGAACAGAGTCTGATGGACCAGCTAGGTGGTAGGATTACTTCTGAATGATGTTGGAGAACCTCAGATGGGGTATCAGTTATCACAATCCAGAGAGCCATTTAGTGAAGAATAGAATTGAAGCCAATCTTTACATTCTTTTATAAACATTTAACTGTCATCAGTTTCTCTCTGCTCAATCTTAAGGATACAAGTGAATTCCCAGCACTTGAATAGAATTATTATACAATAGTTATGAAGATTTCATATTTATTTTTGTGAAGACTTGCGGTTCATAAGGATTGCTGAAAAGTTGATTTATTTCAAGTACTTTGAATACAAGTTTTTCACTTTCCTTAAAGATCAATGTAAGGACATTGAAACATAATTTTAAAAGATATTTCTAGGAAATCACTTGACGTTGGCTGATTACTTGGCTGTCTTGTTTGATAACTTTTTTTATGCAGTTGGAGATTATTCAGTTTTCACTTGGGGAAAGCCTGCTCAGGAAATGGCTGCCCAGCTCACCTCTTTGCCTTTCAGAAACATCCTTGTTGTGAGTTCAATATCAATCTTGTGCTCTGAAGTAGCATCTGAAAGACCTTGAAATACTGTGATTCCTGAACAAGCTGTCAAGATGACAGAGACAACTCTATGTGTCCAGTAATGTGGCTACATGTTTTCCCATGCCACATTAGGTGCCATCTGAATATTCCACACCTCCTCTTTTTCCCTTCAAAAGTAATAATTATTAGAGGTTTTGCTCTCACACTGAATCTCTGCAGAGAGTAATCTATTGTTATCTTTAATCCTTTTCTCTTGGGGGGGTAGGGGTTAATTATTTAAAGGGGTAAATGTATAATAATTATTATTAGGGATTCGCTCTCACACTGAATCTCTGCAGAGAGTAATCTATTGTTATCTTTAACCCTTTTCACTTGGGGGAATAGGGGTTAATTATTTAAAGGGGTAAATGTATAATACTGTAATATGAAAATGGAAAAAAATGTGTTAACTAGTTCTCATTATAAATCAGTAATTAATGATTTATATAATTACTGATAACATTGGACTTTTCTGTGGAAATTCATTGAATCACTGAAGTATAGTAGTAGGCCATTCTGCCCATTAAATTAACACCAACACTCTAAAGAGCATCCCACCCAGACTCAACCCCTTACCCTATCCTTGTAACCCTGCAATTCCCATGGATAATCCACCTAGCCTGCACATCCCTGGACACTATGGGCAGTTTAGCATGGCCACTCCACCTAACTTGCACATCTTTGGACCATGGAAGGAAACTGAAGCACTCTGAGGAAACCTGCGCAGACAGGGAAGAATGTGCAAACTCCATACAGTTGCTGGAAGGTAGAATCAAACCAGGGACCCTGGTACTGTGTGGCAGCAGTGCTAACCTAATAGTATTGAGAAAAAATGTTGTGAGTAATCAATCCAATTAAGAATTTTAATTGAAAATGTCATAGTTACATCAAAATTAATCTTAAAACAACTTTCAGTAATCTAGGATTTGTATTACCTGGGGGTGGAAACTTTGATATACTCGAACATCTTCTGTTTGACCAGGAAAATATATGGAAGAGAATATTAAGGTTGCTTTCAAGCCTCTGTATATATTGGGGCTATATGCTTTTAAGGGTTGAGATAGTGTATTTAGTTGGGGAACATACATGTTATTTATTCCAGAGAAGCAACACTACAGTGTGTAACTAGTACAATGCATCTCTGTCTCTTCAGATGCACCTGAATTTGAAGAAAGAGCCTCTGCCCAGGAGGTAACTCAGCCATTTAATGTTGAACTAGCAGATGTATGTGAAATAGAACAGAAGCTAGAGATTGCCACGGTAAATACTATTTTAATACTCAATTAAATATGTATGCACATTTTATTGGATTCATTTTATAATTTTTTATGATAAGATGTAAAATAAACATTTATACACTGACAGCCAGTTTAAATTATTATATAGTAGTGATTGTAATTGGGCATTCCTGAACACAGAAACATAGTATTTACAGCCTTTGCAAATTCTTATCCAAGCATAGGGCTATCCTGCAAAATTGTGATAAATTCAATGGCAGGTGACCAGCCTACACATTTATGTTAAACAGAACTTCAGGATTGATGAGGAAGCCCTATGTTAAAAGAAAACAAATGAAATGACAGTGAGATAGTTAATATGTGATGAATTGTTAATGCAGTCAAACATGTTTTCCAAGTTTGCATTTCACTGCAAATTCCTAGAGCATTTATTCAGCCTTTGCAGTTTCAGCTAGGAACACAGGTGGATGAATGAGTGTGAATTCATCAGCCACTTCAGAGTCATCTGTGTGAAAGTCTTCCTTTTCTCTTGTTGAAACACTCTACCATGTTCTTAATGCATGCCTCAAAAATAACAGAGTCATCTGGGCAGTTTTTTTAATCCTCAGGGGGTGTGGTAATGTTGACATTCACAAAGCAGTGAGGCTTCTTGTACTTTCCTATCACACGAAGCAGCAATTCTACAGTTATGCCCATGTTGGCACAGACCATACCAGTGACAATTCCTAGTTTCACTTTCTGTCATTACATTTTTCAACTGTAAACTTAAAAAAAGCGATCTGGTAAAAAAAAGTAAACCAAGCTGGTTTCAACTATGTTAAAAATGTTTCTTGGTGCATATTGAAAAGAAGCTAGCCTGGTGGCAATTGTCAGAAAAACCTATCTGATTCACTGAACCCTTCAGGGAAGGAAGTGTGCCCTCTTTACAAGGTCTACATGTGACATAGTAATGTGGTTAACTGTAAACTGCCCTGAAGGCAGTTAGAAATGGACAATAAATGTTGGCATAGCCAGTGATTCTCATATCCTGTGAGCCATTTAAAAAGCATTTTGCACATGATTTTTGGACTGAAAAGTGGCAAGTAAGATTAAAGCCATACAAATGAGAGGCAATAACCATCTCCAACAAGGGGGAGTTTAGCCACCCTTCCTGGACGTTCAACAGCATTCCCATCACTGAAGGCCCCATTATCAATATCCTAAGAATAACCATTGACCAAAAGCTAAACCGGACTAGCCATATATACATTGGCAATAAGACCAGGTCAGAAACTAGGAACACTGCAACAATCAACTCAACTCCTGACTCCCCAAAGCCTGTCAACCATCAACAAAGTACAAGTGTATGGTAGGATATTTCCCACTTGCCTCCCAAAAATACTCAAGAAGCTTGACACCATCCAGGAAAAAGCAGACTCCTTGATTGGCATTATCTCCACAAATGTCTACTGTCTCTGCCATTGATGCACAGTAGCAGTAATGTGTGCAATCTATAAGAGAGACTGCAGAAATTCACAAAGATTCCTCAGACATTACCTTCCAAATCCTTGACAGTTTCTATCTAGAAAGACAAGGGCTGTAGATCCATGGAGCATGACAATTTCTAAGTTCCTGTCCAAGCTACTTACTATTCTGACTTGGAAATATATTGCCATTCCTTCAATCCTGGTCAAAATCCTGGAACTTTCTCCCTAACAGCAAGTGGGCTGTAGTGGTTCAAGAAGGCAGCTCACCACATTCTCAAAAGCAACTAAATATGGGCAATTAATGCCTAACCAGAAACACCCACATCCCATGATTAAATAATAAAACATTGCGCTCTATGGCGGCTTAACTGTGTTCTCATTGGTTGGCAAGTCTGTCTGAGTTTGGCTAATCCAGAGTTACCAGTGCAGAATTTTGGCTTATCACAGGATTTCTATTGGATTTGCTATTTACCTAGCAGGAATGTTTGACAATCTTGCGTCAACCAGCATTTCAGGTTATCTGAATTTGACTCATTTTGATTTTACTACATATATATACTTTATTTTTAAATTTTCAAGTGTTTATTGCAGTCCACATTAAGGCCTTTGACATAATTGGACTGTTTAGGCTCAGTGGTTAAAATAAAGGGTCATAAACTGGTTATAACACTGAAGGCTATTCAACCAGTCATGCCCATTCTCTGTAAGAGTCTTTTAACTCAACCGCGTGCCTTGTTATAGAACATAGAACATAGAAGAATACAGCGCAGTACAGGCCCTTTGGCCCTCGATGTTGCGCCGATCCAAGCCCACCTAACCTATACTAACCCACTATCCTCCATATACCGATCCAATGCCCGCTTAAATGCCCATAAAGAGGGAGAGTCCACCACTGCTACTGGCAGGGCATTCCATGAACTTACGACTCGCTGAGTGAAGAACCTACCCCTAACTTCAGTCCTATATCTAACCCCCCTTAAT
>NC_057743.1:8073739-8106391 GCF_004010195.1 Chiloscyllium plagiosum | reverse complement strand
ATCCATTTATACCACATCTACCGCTTTCCCCTCATCAACCTCCTTCGTCACCTTTTCAAAGAATTCAATAAGGTTTGTGAGGCATGACTTGCCCTTCACAAAACCATGCTGACTATCCTTGATCACATTATTCCTATCTAGATGTGCATAAATCCTATCCCTTACAATTCTCTCTAAGACTTTGCCCACAACAGAAGTGAGACTCACCGGCCTATAGTTACTAGGGTTATCCCTACTCCCCTTTTTGAACAAGGGAACCACATTTGCTATCCTCCAGTCTTCTGGGACTACTCCTGTAGACAAAGAGGACATAAAAATCAAGGCCAATGGCTCTGCAATCTCCTCCCTTGCTTCCCAGAGAATCCTAGGATAAATGCCATCAGTCCCAGGGGACTTATCTATTTTCACCTTTTCCAGGATTTCCAACACCTCTTCTCTACATACCTCCAAGCCATCCATTCTACTTATTTGTGCCTCAGTATTCTCATCGACAACAATGCCCTGTTCCTGGGTGAATACTGAAGAAAAGTATTCATTCAGTGTCTCCCCAATCTCTTCCGCCTCCACACGCAACTTCCCCCTACTATCCTTGTCTGGACCTATTCCTACCCTAGTCATTCTTTTATTCCTAACATACCTATAGAAAGCCTTCGTGTTTTCCCTAATCCTACCGACTAAGGACCTTTCATGTCCCCTCCTTGCTGCTTTTAGCTCTCTCTTCAGGTCCTTCCTGGCTACCCTATAACTCTCAATCGCCCCAATTGAACCTTCACGTCTCATCTTGAGATAGGCTGCCCTCTTCCATTTAACAAGGGATTCCAATTCCTTATTAAACCACGGCTCCCTCGCATGACCCTTTCCTCCCTGCCTGACAGGTACATAATTATCAAGGACACTCAATAGTTGCCCCTTGGACAAGTTCCACATATCATTTACACTCTTGCCTTGGAGTCTACTTTTCCAAGCCACACATCCTAAGTCATGCCTCACCGCATCATAATTTCCCTGACCTCAGCTATAACTCTTGCCCTGTAGTACACATTTATCCCTCTCCATCACGAGAGTAAAAATCACTGAATTATGGTCACTATCCCCAAAGTGCTCACCTACCTTTAATTCTAACACCTGGCCTGGTTCGTTACCCAGAACCAAATCCAGTATGGCCTCACCTCTTGTTGGCCTGTCTACATATTGTGTCAGGAAACTCTCCTGCACACATTTAACAAACACTGACCCATCTAACGAACTTGAGCTATAGCTTTCCCCATCAATATCAGGAAAGTTAAAGTCCCCCATAACAACCACCCTATTACTGTCACTCATCTCCTGAATCACCTTCCCTATCCTTTCTTCAATGATTCTAGGACTATTTGGAGGCCTGTAAAAGACTCCTAACAGGGTGACCTCACCTTTCCTATTCCTAACCTCAGCCCAAACTACCTCAGATGGCAAGTCCTCATCCATCGTCCTTTCCACCACTGTAATACTATCTTTGACAAGCAATGCCACACCTCCCCCTCTTTTACCCCCACCTTTGTTCTTTTGAAGTTATTAATCAATTATCTTTTGAAGACTATGATAGAATTTCCTTCCACCTCTCTTCCAGATGTGTGCTGCTATATTACCACTCACTGGTTAAAATTGTTTTCCTCACATCCCCTCTAGTTCTTTTGGTAATCTCTTTAAACCTGTAATCTCTGGTTCTCAGCCTTTTTCTCCAATTGAAACTGGTTCTCTGTAGCTAAGCCTGTTAGGTCTGTAATGATTTTGAACAACTCTCCTAAATCTCCACTCAACCTTCTCGAAGGAGTCTTTCCAACCTATCCAATCATTAAAATTTCTTATTACTTGAAAAATTGTTAGAAATAAATGATTTCATCAAAGAAGGAAGTGGAAAGGGTGACACAAAAGGCTAACAATATATGAAATATTTTAATAGTTTGATACTAGAAAACAATAATGCTATATGTACATTAAAGAGCAGATCAGATTTCTCTGTTGATCATTTCTGAAACTACACAGATAAGACCAGTAATGGATAACTGAGAATAGCACTTTCATCAACAGTGCAGTATGGTGGTGCCCTGGAACATTAATGTACTTTTAGTATCATAGGAGAGAAAGTAGTATCAAGGAATAGAGGTCGCATGATTATCTCCCAAGATCAGACCAATTTGCAATGCTGAGTTAGAGGTAGAAGTCTGTCAAAAGTTGGCACTTTTTCTGTGGTACTTTGGGAAAAACTCTTTAATCCAGGGGCCAGTATAATTTGCCTGGTAGTCTGAAATCAAAACAAATGTAAGACAGACTTAAAATGGTTCTTAATCACAAAAGCGGTGCTTATATGGATAAAGTGTACATGCTTAGTTTTACATAGCTGGACATGGTACAAGTTGAGGGTACTGTAGTGGAATACGTTATGATCCCAAACCAAACCACTTCAATATGCTATTAAGGTCTGGCTGGCACCAGTAAACTTTATTTTAAAATAGACAAAGTATGAGATCCAGGGTACCTACTGAAAGAATAAAGCCTCAGGATTCTGTTGTTTTAAGTAAACAACAATAAACTTTTCTATTCATGTACTCCCATATTATACACCAAATTACCAAATGCAGTCAAGACAGATCCCACAGATTTCTCAACAATTATTCCCAGACAATAATGACATAGTAGGTTGTCATCTTATTAAACTTCATAAGGGGTTATAATTCTTCACTTTTACCCATCTGGCCTTGAATTTCTGAAGAACTACTCTATAATGAACTGCCTTAACAATTGAGCCCATCCTATTTGACCTTTTGTGGGTCTAGCTTTCCCTGAAATGCAGAAGCTGCACTTTAGCACTCATTCACAATATAACTCCAGCTCTTGACCAACATCTAGCATCACTGAGTCGAGAGTGTGGTGTAGGAAAAGCACAGCAGGTCAGGCAGCATCAAGGAGCAGGAGATTCGATGTTTCGGGCATAAGCCCTTCATCAGGGACTTCCCATTCCTGAAGAAGGTTTATGCCCAAAACATCAATTCTCCTGCTCCTCGGATGCTGCCTGACCTGCTGTGCTTTCCCAGCACCACACTCTCAACTCTGATCTCCAGCAACTGCAGTCCTCGCTTTCTTCTAGCATCACTGACCCTGTTCTGCTCTTGGGTTTTCTCCAGAATTTCAATCTTGCTCAGTTATGTCAAGTAGATGCTGCTTGTGTACTTTTCAGCATCTCTGCTACAGTGGCATCCACACTCACAGGCTTTATTCAAGCTCCTTGCAGCTTCCTACAATACAGAGACAATGATTTTCTCAGCTCCCCAGGATTTTCTGTGAGCCCTGACTCCCATACTTCACTGTGTCTACTAATTCCTAGATCTTCTATCTGAGTTTTAAGTCACAGAGTCATCCAGCTGCTCTTGACTCCTCACTTAGTTCCCTACACAGAATCCATGTAGTTCAGCTGCTTTCCCAGCAGAACCAGTAAATATATACTCCTCACTTGGAATATTCTTCTCTCTTTCTCACATTGTCACTCATGGCTTATACATTTTGAACTGATCTTCAGTGAACCAGCCTCTCCAAGTGTCCTGAGTGACTTATTGAAAACATTGTGATAGTACCCTCCCCTATTGCTGGACCAAATTGAATGCTGCCATCTAACAACTCTTGAAACTGTGTTCTGTAAGTGTTAACAATCATCAATTTCTGGCTTGTGCGGTACAAAAATTGTTACAAATAGATGATTTCATCAAAGAAGGAAGTGGAAAGGGTGACATAAAAGGCTAACAATATATGAAATACTTTAATAGTTTGATACTAGAAAACAATAATGCTATATGTACATTAAAGAGCAGATCAGATTTCTCTGTAAATAATGCACTGTTGATCATTTCAGAAACTACACAGATAAGACCAGTAATGGATAACTGAGAATAGCACTTTCATCTACAGTGCAATATGGTGGTGCCCTGGAACATTAATGTACTTTTAGTATCGTAGGAGAGAAAGTTGTGTCAAGGAATAGAGGTCACATGATTATCTCCCAAGATCAGACCAATTTGCAATGCTGAGTTATAGGTAGAAGTCTGTCAAAAGGGAGGGAAAGTTGACAGGAGTAAGTGTAGCTGGATTTTTCTTAAAAACAGAGCAGCCAGTTTCAGAGCAGAAAAAATTCCCATTTTCTTTTTAGCCTAGTCCAGAAATAAGCAAGAGAGGATAGTATCAGAGGAGGAACTAGCCTTATGGCTTACATTCTGGTAATGGTGGAAATTCATTGAAGATAATTCTTTAAACATCTTAATGATGAAGGGGCAAATGGATTTAACTATTTTAAAAAGTGGACTGACACATTTTGGTTTGTCTAGTACAAAACTGTGGCAATTCCAACTGAATAAGGTATAAAAGCGATTGTCCAGCCATCATTTTATGCCAGTACAGAAAATGGGAAACCAAAATACAAAGGAAGAAGTGGTAATTGTCAGACGGTCAGAAGAAGTACAAATTAGTTATCTTTCTGAACAAAAATCAGTATTTCATAGCTTAATGGCAAAGACCATATTTGTTTACAAATTGATTTTAAAGCAGTTCTGATACTTCTACTTTTGCAAAAGTGCACGATCCACAAAGAAAATCTATAAATAATAAGGTACGTGATTTCCTGGAGTGCCAACTGCAGAGAGCCAGTTAAATCAGGTGCAAGTACAGTGGAGGGACATCATACATGACAGCTTTCCAATAGTGATCTTTGAGTGTTTCACTGTTCAGCCCACATATAGCCCATGCAGTTAGCTGCAGACCAGAGCATCTTCTGTCGCTTCCCCTCCTCTGTTATTATCCGATATTCACCAGAGTTGGGCAGTTCCTTTCCATTCCACCTAAATGAAGACAGTTCCTTAATCCCAGGTTACCTGAGGGTGTCTGGTGCAGATCACTAGCACCTTCTTCTCCACATTTCCACCAATGAACAGGTTTACAATTACTAGAGATAATATAGCTATTACTAATTAGTGAAGAAAACAAAGAAGTCATCATACATGTGCCCCTAGCTGTCCTTAATAGTTTAATGTTAGAAATTACATATTACCAACAAATAATTAAGTAGCTGAATATCCATTTTAATACATGAGTGTATTTTTCCAATTAAGGCTATTAATTATGGAAATTTCTGAGCTTGGTTACCTGACAAATGCAAACTGTCTCTTTCATGATTTGATTTTCTTATTCATTTTTTCAAGTTAATTGAAATAGAGCCTGAAATAGCCACACACGAAAGCAGCAAGAAAGCTACACCAATTAATGAAGAGCAAAGCTCTCCATTAGATATGCAACTCCTAAAGGAAGAAACAATGGCTGAATGTTCTCCATCTGGTTCATCACCCACCACCTTGGACCAGGAGGAAGTACTTGCAAGGTCTGTTCCATAAATGCTCATTTGCACTATAAATGATTCAGGCCATCTATGTGTACAACTTTCAAATGCTTGTCTTATTACGTAATCAAAAGTAGCAATCATATTGTATGTCCTCATAAACAGCAAAGGAGATAAATAAGTTCATCTACATTTATTGGTATTTCTTATGTCATATTGTCAATCAATGATAGTGAAATCTTCCTGCCAAGAAATACTTTACATTCACCTTGGAGAGATAGTTAAAAGTCTTATCACAAAATTGTTACTTCTAACCTTGTAGCATTCCTTTAATTTGTATTTATCCTTCTATCTTTCAATCCCACTGCTAATTAATATTTAACAAGTACTTTATTATGGCACCCACAGTTCACTACCCTAATGTAAAGGAGGCTGCTATCTCAAAATCTCAACTGCTTCTATATCATAGGGATGAAATAACTGGTGCCCCATTGACTGGTCACTTAAAAATCAAAATTAGTTCTAATCAATAAAACTTTCAATTGTTTATTTTAGACTGAAGATGTTGGAGAATGAGGTTGTAGGTGGAGAGCAGGCCAAAAATACAGAGCTGAAGGAGAAACGGAAACGACGTAAGAAGTATGCAGATGAACGAAAGAATCAACTTGCAGAAGCACTGAAGCACACAGATAGGGATGATCCTGCTATCTTGATCAACGTGTACGAATCTATTCAGGATGAAGTTCGAGCAAAAAGCAAAAACATTGAAAACTTGCAAAGAAAGGTCCTCCTTTTTCTTTGTAGTTCCCTCTTCCTGTCTTAACTATCAGGGACATTTGCTAATGCAATATAATAGAAATTGCTTATAAATGTAAAGCTTGCTCTCAGAAAAAGGCCTGTTCACCAAGGCAAGGAAATTGTTGTGCTGTTTCATTGTTCAAGTATCCACCATCTATAAGATGCACTGTACCAACTCACCCAGTATTCAAATGCCTTCTAGCTTTTGAATTTCATAGAGCATTCTTTCCCTTCTATGCAATCGTCTTGCTGAATCTGGTACATTTTACTTCTGCTGGCTGTTTAAGCCAGGATGCTGGGTTAAGTTTCAGTTTAATTGTCTTGTAACAGCTGGATGCAGATGCTGACTTTCCACCCCACCCCCTACTGGGAGCAGCTTGTTCTTTTAAATTCTGCCCATGGGTTTTCTAGTAATAATGATACTCATGATGTAACTGACAAATTGTATAATTAACTTTGACCATGAATAATGGAATGCTTATTTTATTTCATGACCAAACATTTAAAGAAATGTTCATAGACTATCCATTTAAAATTATGTATTAATAATAATAATTGCTTAAATGTTGAGTAGACTTAGTGTGCAGTTTTCACATTGTACTCACAATATTAATATACAAAGGAAGATGATTGTAGTTGTTGGAGGCTTTTGTTATATGAGTCCCTCAGGATAGAGTCCTGGCCAAATCATCTTCAATTGCTCTATCAATGTTCTTCCAGCCATTAGAAGGTAGGAGTGGAAATGATTGCTGATGCTTGCATAAGGTTTAGCACCACTTGCAACTGCAGATACTGGAGTGGTCTGTGTAGAGATACAACAACGCCTAGGGGGACAGCAATAAATAACATGTAATATTCACACCACACAAGTGCCAGGCAATGACCATCTATAACAAGGGAGATTCTAACCATATCCTGATGACATTCAAGAGTGCTACCATTGCTGTATTCTACACTGTCAACATGCTTGTGGTTATCATTGACCAGAAACTGAGAACAACACAGAGGGTCAGTGGTTAGCACTGTTGCCTCACAGTGCTGGGGTCTGGGGTTCGATTCTGGCCTTGGGCAACTGTTTGTGTGGAGTTTTCATGTTCTCCAGTGAGTGCATGGATTTCCTCTGGAGGTACCGATTTCCTCCCACAGTCCAACAATGTGCAGATGAGATGAATTGGCTATGTTAAATTCCCCCATAATGTCTAGGGATGTACAGTTTAGATGGATTAGCCATGGTAAATGTGAGGTTACAGGGATAGGGTGGAGGTCTGGCTCTTGGTGAGATTCTCTTCCGAAGATTAATGAGGACTTGATGGGCTGAATGGCTTTTTGTGGTTATGACAGCAAGATAGCAAAGACCTCCTGAGTCTCCAAAGCCTATCCATCATCTACAAGGCACAAGTCAGGAATGAGAGAGAATACTTTCCATTTGTTTAGGTTAGTACAGTTCCAGGAAATTAAGAAATTTGATTCCATTCAGGACAAACCAGCCTGATTGAATGGCACCACTTGCAACATTGGGTTCCTCCATAACCAACACACATTGGCAGCAGTGTCAACCATCTACAAGATGCACTGCACCAACTCACCAAGGCTTCCCTAACAGCACTTGCCAAGTCCATGATCTCTACCACAGAGAAGGACAAAGGCAGCAGATGCATGGGAATACACAACCTGCAAGTTCCCCCAAACTAGAACTATCCTGACTTAAATAAAGGTAAAATACTGCAGGTGCTAGAAATCTGAAACAAACACAGAAAATACTGGAGAAACTTAGCAGGTCTGCTAGACCTGCTGAGTTTCTCCAGTATTTTCTGTGTTTGTTTCAGATTTCCAGCACCTGCAGTATTTTATCTTTATTTAAGTCAGGATAGATCTAGTTTGGGGCGAAACAGAATTTACATTTTAATCTAGTATGATTCTTCAGAATTGAGTTCTGAAGAAGAGTCATACCAGACTTGAAATGTCAACTCTGTTTCTCTCTCCAAAGATGCTGCCAGACCTGCTGAGTTTCTTCAGTATTTTCTTTATTTGTACCATCCAGACATCTTCCTTCACTATCGCTAGGTCAAAATCCTGGAACACCCAAACAGCACTATGATTGTCTCTAAAGCACACAAAGTGCAACAATTCAAGAAATCAACTCACAAAACTTCTCTAATTAGGGATGGACAATGAATGCTGGCCCTGCCACTAACATCCACATCCCATCAATGAATTTTAAAAATCCTCTTCATTTTTTATAGGCACAATGTATAGTAAAACTATTCTTATTCCAGAAACAAAAGGTTGAACCTCCATAATTTCACAACCCTTTTGCATTCAGCTAGATCCACAATATCACATAGGTAATAATCAAGTGGTGTATCTTTGCTGGTGTTGCTTCTGGAAGGAATGATGAATAGGAAATCAAGGGGATTTCCTGCTCTTTTTTAAACAGTGCCTTAGGACCTTTTATGTCAGCTTATAAGCAAGAAAACATTGGCTTGGTTAACTTGTCTTCTTAAAGACGGTATTTCAAATAATGAATTTAAGAAATTACAGGATAAACAGTACACTAATAGTTACCCTGATGGATATGTTGCTGAGGTATCTGTCACTTCTGTATTATTTTACTTTATTTCCCCCAACAGTATTCTCTTGATGCATTCTTTCTGGTGAAATTTGGTTTTAATCTGAGGTTAGTGGTAAACTTCACAATAACCAATTGTGAATCAAATTCAATAAGTGTGCTCTGACCTTTCTACATAAGGAACACACATGGATGAAATGGAATGGTGGAGAAAGAGACTACATTTTCAGTCTCTTTCAGAATTCAGAATAAACCCAACCTTATTTAGATAGAATTTCAGCACAGAAACAACCCTTTCATTACGTAAATACCTCCCACTTTACTTCATCTCATCCTGTCAACCTGTCCTTCACTTCCTTTTGTCCTCATTACTACTTCCATTGATTCTTCTTAAATCCATCTGTGTTCCACACTTCCATTACAGTTTGAGCAAAATTCCCTATTGGGTTTTTTAGTGACTATTAATGAGCAGATTAAGAGATTTGTTTGTTAATATGTTTATTGTTTATCCTCCTTAAGCTGAAAGTTGCAGAGATAGAGATCTCTGATCTCCAATCTGAATTTGAGTTTGAACGTATCGACTACCTGTCTACTATAAGGAAGCAGGAACGGGAAAACATTTTGCTGCAGCAAGTCCTAGAAAGAATCCAGCCATTGATTCGGCGTGAGTGTAATTACAGCAATATTGACAAAATAAAACGGGAAAGTGTTTGGGATGAAGAAAGTGGTTGCTGGAAATTACCGGAAACAGTTCTTCAAAAGATCACGCTTCCTTCCGGTAAGTGATAATGGACACTTTGTCTAGAGAGGTATTCATTTTACAAACTTCACTCAGAAACATGCCAATATCTTCAAAGAAAACACTGTGATTCATCTTTCAATATTTTCATGTATGCACATATTCTAACGAAATGCCATATGAAGGGAATAGATAAGATAGATGTTTCCACTGTCAGGTGAAACTAGGACAAGAGGGCATAGCCTCAAAATTAGGAGGAGCAGATTCAGGACTGAATTGAAAAGTAACTCTTTCACCAAGAGGGTTGTAAATGTATGGAATTTCTTGCCCAGTGAAGTAGTTGATGCTACTTAAGTAAAGGTTTTTAAAGCTAAGATAATTTTTTTTGAACAATAAAGGAAGTAAAGGATATGGTGAGAGCATGGGTAAGTGGAGCTGAGGCCATGAAAAGATGAGCCATGATCTTATTGAATGGCGGAGCAGGCTCAAAGGGCTAGATGGCCTTCTCCTGCTCCTAGTTCTTATGTTCTTATGACTTTCAAAAACAACAACGTGCATTTAAGCAAAACCTTTAAATGCACCTCACGGGAGCATTATTAAACAAAATTTGACAATAAGGCAGAAAAAGAACACTTGGACAGAATTGAACCTTAAACAAGAAGAGAGAAGCAGAGAGATTCCAGAGCTTGAGGTTTAGGCAGTTGAAAACACGATCACCAATGATGAATGACTAAAATCTGGAATGTATACGAGGACAGAAGTGAAGGATCTTGGAGGGTTGCGGGCTGGTGATGATTACAGACAGAGGGAAAGGAAAAGCTGTGAAAGAATTTGAAAACAAGAATGAGCATTTTAAAATCAAAGTTTTATCAGATTGAAAGCCAATGTGGACCAACAAGTTATGGTGCAATGATAAACAAAAAGAGGACAATCAGTAAAAAAGATTAATCAATAAAGGTCACAGTATAGTAGCTGGGTAGAAGTAGGAATATATTTTATTTAGACCAAACAAATGTGGTTCATTCTGTAGGTTGCAAACTTAACTAACTTGATGTGCTGAAAACCAAAGCAGCTCTCCAATTTAGGCATGAACTTTTATACTTTCTTCTTCCTCCCTCAGTACTTCTCTCTGCTTCGTCACTATATTTGTTTTTATTTTTCTGGCCTACTGCATCTCATTCTTGGAGAGATGTGGTTTAGCCTATAATGCCTTCACATTTTTTTTGTCAGTGAAACACAATTTCAATTACTTCAAATGTTGTTTGCTAACAGTGACTTTGGGAAAACAACTAGGATAAATAGTTCAATGAGCACAATAATAAATTATGATGTAATCCTCTGCTAAAAGATTAATATAAATTAATTAATATAATTGACACTTTTACATTCCTACAACCTATTCCTTCCTCCATGTAGAAAGGAGTTGCTTTGTTCTTTTGCTGTTGATTACTCATATAACATTGGCTGAACAATCTCTTCAATTATTATCTAATAGTTTCTTTGGAAAAAAAGCTAAAAACTAAAGTAAACAGTCCTTCAGTATTGATCAATTAGTTCTTGCTTAATTGGTAATTTTTTTTTCAAAAGTATATTTAGATGAGCACCCACTGCAGACCACTCGGGCTAGTTGGAGGACTTCCTCATGGGTCTCCTCCCGGGCCTTGGCAAGTAGCTATCAATAGTTCCAGGCAGTCAACTGGGTCAAGGGTTGTAATTCCTAATTTCCTAGCTCTCTATTAGGGTTATGTCAATTCCCATATGTTCTTACAGAGGGAACACATAGTGTCCCCTACCACAATAGAAGTTTTTCATGACAGGCAGGTGCTGAAGGGGCAGGGATGCATTATTTCCTGTACCAACACTTTCATTTAAGATTTTATAAGTTTCCTTTAAAGCTTTAATTACAGTGCCCTAAGAGGCTGTCTTATTTTGTTTTCACTTTGTTTTCATTTGGTTATTTCTTTTTTCCCTGCAAGAGTATTTAGATGTGCTTTCTATACACCCTTCATTTTTTCACCTTTATCGATCACCAGGCAGGCGGTGATGTGTTTTTCTGCCTCCATATGTGGAAGTCCCTAATGGTGCTCTCTGTGTGCAGGAGTCATCTTTTTTTCCACTGGGGTCTTGGGATGGAAGGTGTTGATGCAACTATCCCATAAATTGTTGACTAAAGTGGTTCACTAGCTCCAAATCAACTTTGTTTTCTGTGGCGCTGTGGAGTCCATGACTGTGTAGGAGACTATGCCCCTTTTTAGATTTTATGAAGTTTTCCATTAGACATTTGGTTACACCATAGCCCCATGTTTCTAATCTTTGGGCACCTGATGTGGTTGAGCGAAGGTAAATAGATTTGCTCAAGAGCTTGGGCAAACATGCTGTCATTAAGTCCAGGCAATGGATCATGGAGGAGGTTGTAGCTCCTGACTGCCAGCCCATCTATCGTGGTTATTTCCATGCCCAGGTCCACTTAGAAGAGGGCGAACACAATATCCACTGACACAGTTGAAGGTTTCCCTGACAGATGGACATCTTGAGGGCTGAGATGCATTATTTTCCCCCACAAATAGCATTTTGATTGAAGATTTTCTAAGTTTCCTTTACAATTTTGATTTAAGCTATAATGCCCCTAAGATACTATCTTGTTTTACTTTCACTTTTGGTTAAATTGGTTTTCCTAAAAGAGTACTTGGATGTGTATATAGGGAAAAGCCGGTCAACACCACAGAGAGACTGTTTAGAATGGAGACATAAGCTCTGTGGCAAACAGTAAGTATCTCCACCAAACGAATAGGTTTGGAAACCTTTAACATCCTTCTGAACTATAATGTCTCAATGAATGAAATGTGCCACACCTTTCACCTGGAAGGGGCAGGCACTGGGTGACCTTCATGTCTTTGGGCCAATGAAGAATCAGATGCTTCTTTTTGAAGGCTAAAAGAGGATCCCGCTTGTTCAGGTATCCTGTGCCCAGTGGAACCCCTATGAAGCTACTTATTTTGTCCCGCCCTGCTCTTCCAAACTTCGAGATGAGCATCTGAGTTAGGAGCAAGAGCAGGTCACTCAGCCCATTAAACCTGCTCTACCATTCAATAGGATCATGGCTGATCTGATTGTGACATCAAATTCACGTCCCCTTTTATCCCCAATAATCTTTCACATACTTTCTTACCAAGAATCCTCTGACCTCTGCCTTAAAAAGATTCAAAGACTCTGCATCCACTACTTTTAAGGAAAGGAGTTCCAAAACCTCAAAGGCCTCTGCCTCATCCTGTCTTAAATAGGCAATCCCATATTTTTAAACCTCTCATTCTAAAATATGGTCCTATACCATCCCTCCTCACCAGTGCCTGCCAGATTTGCTCTGGTGAATCTTCCCTGTCTCTTAATCCAACAGTCTCAACAACTGTCACCAGGGACTAGATTAGCAGTAGGTATCTGATTGTCATAGAGCTCAGCCTGGGATTCACATTGAAACCATTTGCAGCTATGTAAACAGAAATTCACCAGTTTCTTGCCTCATTATGGATGCTTTTCTGAGCTTCAATGACTCGTGAGTGGATCAGCTCAGCAGTGTTCTGTTTATACAGGCTGGTGGAGATTTCATTTCGATTGATATATTTATGTAATTGGAATAAGTTAATCTTTCTTCCTTACATTTTTTTGATATTTCCATGTTGAATTGGTCAAGAGGAGGTGTGAAGTGGAGCAGAGTTTCTATCATTTAAACAATGAGCAGTATTCAGTAGGGTTGACAGGCATCTCACCTGCTGGGTGGAGGGCTGACAAGAACCTAGAGCTTTCTCTTTTGGGGAAGGCCTTTAGATTTAAGTGACAATCAGGCACACGATTGGATAGTGATGGGACTTCTGTAGAAATAACTAATCTTAATGTCTTAATGGCAGAAATCCTGACCCCAATGAGGCTACTGCCCATTCAGAGTTTGATGGCTGTGCATTGCTTGGCAACACCACCTGGGAGGCAATGAATGCTGGGGGTGATGCTCCCATTCGAGGCTCTGGATCACTGAGGGATCCAGGCCACATGTAAGTGATGCAGTATGAATGTTCCAAAGGAGGCAGGA
Organism: Chiloscyllium plagiosum; assembly: GCF_004010195.1. NCBI lineage: Eukaryota > Metazoa > Chordata > Chondrichthyes > Orectolobiformes > Hemiscylliidae > Chiloscyllium > Chiloscyllium plagiosum. Next base: position 8,092,848 of record NC_057743.1, on the reverse strand, counting down.
GGAGTTCAGCAGCCAGCCGCTTTGCCAATTCCAGGTTGACTGCACTGTGCCATTAAACAAGAAACCACCCCCAATCTGTGGAAAGCCGCATGCAAATGTGACAGGGATTCACTTTGAGCTTTCTGCATGGCAAGTCCAGTGCTCACCACTGGGTGTATAGTTGGTGTCAGGCTGAGGCTGTCAAGTGGGCATTAATGGCACATTTAAGGTCTCAATTGATATAGGGAGCAAAAGGCTATCCCCAAACATTCCCATCTAGACTATCTGGGCAGAGGCAGGAAGACAACAAGATTCTACCTTGAAAGGGATAAGAAATTCTGCATTATGAATGGCATTGTCAAATTGACTCTTTTATTAGAGTCTGAGAGCAGCAGTTTTTTGAAAGCAGATTTCTGAACAAGTGTTTCTGTTCATGAGCATTTCAAGAATTGTTATTATGTAGATCATTGGTTCTGTACATAGTACAGTGGTTTTCAACTGGTGCGTTAAGGCATTCTGGTGTTCTTTGAGGATTATCTAAGCATGCTGTGAAATTTTGTACAAAGGTAATAAGAATCAAGTGTAACAAACATTGCTTCATCTTAATCAATATTCAATCCAACTACAATTACAGCACCTATAACTTGTGAAAATTAATCACCAAGTTAAAAGTGAGATTTCAATCCTTCAATTTTAAAACAAAAACATTCCAAATGCAGGTGGTCAAAGGGCAAAATTGAGATGACATGCTAGATTTTACAGTGACCATAGAAATCAAGTACCAGTGTTTGTGCACTTTTTATTGATAGTAAAATGAGAAAAAAACAAGCCAACATTAATATATGTAGCTAAATTGTCCATATCCAGATTTTGTTGTGAAATCTATTTAATTTCCCCTGATCTAAGATGAAATGGATAAGTTTGTTATTAAAAGAGATGATTCCTCAGAGAGAGTACAATGAGAGCTATCTGGCTTCGGATTTTCGTGGATAGGAGATGCCTCTTACCTGAATGCCTTGTCTGTAAAGTTTAGTTGGAAAATGCTGCAATGGTACAAATAAATTAAAATACTATTTGCAGATAAAACATTCATCCCTTGCAAACAAAGACAATCAGTACTTCAAATACTTGAAAGAACAGGAAGCAGATCCAATGTGTGAGGGCTAGTTACCTGGTGCAAACCAGAGCTTGTAGCAAAGTCAAAGAAGTCCCATATCATTGTCAAAACCGTAATCATACTTGCAGGTAAAAGAAAACATAGATGTTATGTTAGAAGGTGATGCTGCAAAAGAAATCAACAAAATTCTACTCTCTGATAATACAGTTAAGTGGCAAATTGATAATGTCCACTGGTATAGAGAAGGTGCTGCAAGAGAGGTCAACTACTCATGAAAATTTGGCTTTATAGATTAATGATACAAGTGCACATTGCTAGCTGCTGGCCAACATTCGCTATGTTAATAGGAATTCTATTCAGGAGAATTTTTTCTTGTAAGGAGAAATCAAGCCATGCAACTGGTAACGAAATACTTCAAGGATAAATATTTCAGGTAGCAGATTACTTGTAGAAAAGACAACCTGGGCCATGACTTGGAGCATTTGGCTGATGGAGGAGCCTCCATTATGGGGAAAGTTAAAATATTTGTCAGAGCAAAATATTCAGATCAATGTTTGCATCCTCTATTCTGAAACTCTTGTAGCAAAATAATGCACCAGAGATAGCTGTAGTATGAGAACAAACAATGAAAATTATGAATTACAGTATACACTTAAACAGTAAATGGCAGAACTCTTAATTGGAACATGGAACATAGAACAGTACAGCACAGTACAGGCCCTTCAGCCCACGATGCTGTGCCGAGCATTTATCTTAATCTAAGATCAACCTAACCTACATACCCCTCAATTTACTGTCATCCATGTTCTTGTCCAGTAGTCACTTAAATGTCCCTAATATCACTGACTCTACTACAACCGCTGGCAGTGCATCCTACACACCCACCACTCTCTGACGTCTCCCCTAGACCTTTCTCCAATCACCTTAAAATTATGACCCCTCATGACAGCCATTTCTGCCCTGGAGAAAGGTCTCTGGCTATCTACTCTTATCTCTGCCATTACCTTGTAGACCTTTATCAATTTGCCTCTCTTCCTTCTTCTCTCCAGTATGAAAAGCCCTAGCTCACTCAACCTCCCTACATAAGACATGCCCTCCAATCCAGGCAGCATCCTGGTAAATCTCCTCTGCACGCCTCTAAAGCTTCATATAATAAAGCGACCAGAACAGGACACAATATGCCAAGTGTGGTCTAACCAGGGTTTTATAGAGCTGCAGCATAACCTCGTGGCTCTTAAATGCAATCCCCCAACAATGAAAGCCAAAACACCATATGCCTTCTTAACAACCCTATAAACTTGGGTGACAACTTTGAGGGACCTATCTTTGAGGGTGGGCGGCACGGTGGCACAGTGGTTAGCACTGCTGCCTCACAGCACCAGAGACCCGGGTTCAATTCCCGCCTCAGGCGACTGACTGTGTGGAGTTTGCACCTTCTCCCCGTGTCTGCGTGGGTTTCCTCCGGGTGCTCCGGTTTCCTCCCACAGTCCAAAGATGTGCAGGTCAGGTGAATTAGCCATGCTAAATTGCCCGTAGTGTTAGGTAAGGGGTAAATGTAGGGATATGGGTGGGTTGCGCTTCGGTGGGGCGGCGTGGACTTGTTGAGCCGAAGGGCCTGTTTCCACACTGTAAGTAATCTAATCTAATCTATGTGGACCCCAAGATCCTGCTGTTCTTCTTCACTGACAAGAATCCTGTTGTTAAGCCTATATTCAACATTCAAATTCGACCTTCCAAAATGAATCACTTCACATTTGCCCAGGTTGAACTCCACCTACCATTTCTCAGCCCAGCTGTGCATCCTGTCAATGTTTTAGTGTCGAGGGCTGTTGCAGTCTACAACATCTACAACACTACCGACCTTTGTGTCATTGGCAAACTTACTAACCTACCCTTCCACTTCTTTATCCAAGTCATTTATTAAAAACTACAAAGATCAGAGGCCCAAGAACAGCTCCCTGCGGGCACCAATGGTCACTGACCTCCAGATAGAATACTTTCCATCTACTACCATTTGCTGTCTTCTTTTGGCCAGCAAATTCTGTATCCAGACAGCCAAATTTCCCTGTATCCCATACCTCATAACTTTCTGAATTAGTCTGCTGGGGGAACCTTATCAAATACCTTACTGAAATCCATGTACACCATTTCCACTGCTCGACCTTTGTCAACTTGTCTCATCACATCCTTCTCAATGAACTCAATAAGGCCAAAGCCATGCTGACTATCTTTAATCAAACTAATTGTATCAACATATTTTCTTCCTCTGGACCCACAGTGAGGAGTCACTGAAACAGCTATACAGTGATATCAACGAGTTTCATCCCACCATCAGACAAACTATGGACTACTGTTTAGGAACTGTCTCATTCTTGGACACATGCATCTCTTTCAAGGATGGGCACCTCAGCACCTCACTCTACCACAACCGACAGATAACCTCACGATGCTACAGTTCTCTAGCTTCCACAATAAACATATTAAAACAGCCATCCCCTACGGACAAATTCTACACATACACAGGATCTGTTTGAATGAGGAGAACGGAATGGACACTGAAGATGATCAAGGATGCCCTCATAAGAACAGAGTACAATGCACAACTTATCAATCGCCAGTTCCAATGTGCCACAGCGAGAAACCATAATTACTTCCTCAGGAGAAAGAACAGGTTGCGACCGATAGAGTACCTCTCATTGTTCAGGACTTCCCAGGAGCCGAGAAACTGCGCTATGTTCTTCGCAGCCTGCAACACATTATCAATGAGAACCACCTCACCAAGACCTTCCCTACGTTTCCACTTCTCGCCTTTAAACAATCACCAAACCTTAAACAGATCATTGTTTGCAGCAAACTGCCCAGCCTTCAGGAGAACATCTGCCACAACACCGTACAAGCCTGTCATGGCTACCGCTGCAAGATGTGTTAGAATGTCGACATGGATGTCGGGACACCACCCACCATGTATGCAGCAGGTACTCATGTGACTCTGCCAACATTGTCTATCTCATATGCTGCAGGCAAGGATGCCCCTGGGCATGGTATATTGGCGAGACCAAGCAGACACTACAACAATGGATGATTGGATACCGCACAACAATCACCAAGCCGGGGTGTTCCCTCCCAGTCAGGGAACACTTCAGCAATCAGGGAAATTCAGCATCAGACCTTCAGGTGACCATCCTCCAAGGCAGAATTCGGGACAGGCAACAATGCAAAGTGGCCAAGCAGAGGCTGATAGCCAGATTCGGTATCCATGAGGATGGCCTCAAATGGGACCTTGGATTCATGTCACACTACAGATGACCCCACTGCACTATACTCTCTCTCTACTCTTTCTCTCTCTATTCTCTGTCTCTCTCTCTCTCTCACACACACGTTCATGCACATGTGCACAAACATTCATACACAAGCTCTCTCTCATATGCACACATACACCTCCCACACTCACACCCATGCATGTACTCTCTTATAAGCTTATACCCCATGACACTCACACAGACTTCACCAAGCTTGCGCACACGCAAGCACACATTCTCTCACATGCACTCACACTCACATGCACACACTCTGTCTCTACTGCATGCACACACACATAAAATTTATGGGGTGAATTTATATTTGCGGAGTTATATTTGTAGATACATTCTGTTTTGCTGAAAAAATGCATAATCTACAGGCAGTCAATCCATGTAATATTTTGTAAATTCCACTTTAGAATTAGAACCAATCTGACTCAAGATTCGGATACAGACATATTTTAACCTCACACCTTTAATGCCCTGTCTGAGCTGAGATGGCACATTTTGTTATAAAACCTTAAGTTATCTTAAGAATGTGACTTAAAAGAAGTTTTGGGATTTACATATTAAAGAACCAAAACTAGCAATCCCATTCTAAAAAATGAAAGACTTGATCTAGGTTTGTTCAATGTATCATTACAGCTAAATGACACTGTAAACTTTTGCTGTAAATTCTGTGACTTATGATCTGGCTTCACAACCACCTGATGAAGAAGCAGTGCTTCTAAAGCTAGTGCCTCCAAATAAACCTGTTGGACTATAACCTGGTGTTGTGTGATTTTTAACTGTACCAACGTAGACAGGGATCTAGTCATACGGGCCAACGGTTCCCTGAAAGTGGGTAAGGTGGTCAAGAAGACATATAGCGTGCTTGCCTTCATCAGTCAGTTCAGAGAGTATAAAAATTAGCAAGTTGTGTTTCAACTGTATAGAGCTTTAGTTAGGCTACATTTGAAATATTTATACACAGTTCTGGTCGTCGCTACCAGAGGGATGTGGAAGCTTTGTAAAGGTTACAGAAACAGTTTACCAGTGTGTTGTCTTGTTTAGAGCGTATTGGCTATGAGGAGAGATTGAACAAACTTAGTTTGTTTGCACTTTGAATATTGAAGGATGAGGAGCAACTTGTTAGAAATTCTCAAAATTATGAGAGGCATGGATGGTTAGAGTCTTTTGCCCAGTGAAGAAATGTCTGTATGAGGTGACATAGGTTTAAAGTAAAGGAGGGTAAGTTTAAAGGAGATGTGAGAGACAAGTTTTTTTACACAGAGGGTGGTAATTGCCTGGAATGCACTGCCAGAGGAGGTGGTGGAAGCAGATACAACAGCAACATTAAAGAGGCACCTTGACAGATACATGAATAGACAAGGAATAGAGGGATACAGACTGCATAGAGGCAAAATATTTTTTAGTATAGAAAGGCATCATGTATTAGCATAGTCTTAGTGGGTCAAAGGACACGTTTCTGTGCTGCACTGTTCTTAGTTCTTTGTACATAAAATCACAGGAATTAAAATCACATTTGTTCGCTATCTTGTGCACAAAGATGAGGTCAAGCATCAGAGCTTACTGTCACAAACTGAGGTGCAATGGTTATTGCAGGGGACATTTCTCTCCCATGCTCATGAGCTCCGGAGAGAACTGACAGAGTTTTCAACAATGCATGAGCTGTCTTATAAAGAGTTATTATCTGATGATTGCTGGAGGACTAAGCTGGCATATCTGTCGTTGTCATCATCCGAATGAGCTGAATACTAAAATACAGGGGAAGAACAAGGCAATCCTAACCATCACAGATAAACTTTAAGGTTTCAAGTCAAAACTGGGCCTTTGGGAAAAGACAATGGCAGGGTTTCTGTTGAGATGTCTCCACTAACATCACCAGCCAGATGCAACTGTCAAGCTGCATAGCCTTATATTCAGAAATCCAAAACACTGCAAGAAAAGTTTGAATTCTATTACCCCTCGACAAAAGTGAAAAACTACAACTGGATAAGTGATCTGTTTAGTTCACTGCCTTCTGATTCATCACAAAAGCTGATGTTAGAAGAGAAAGAGGAATACACAGAGCTACGGATGGATCACATAGCAAAGTTGAAGTTTCGAGGTGTCTTTGTGTGTTTTGGTTGATTGAAGTGCACGCATATCTGACAATTTCTCACCATCCTTTTGCTGTATTCTTGCGATTTCTGGTAACATACCTTTGTGAGCTAGCATTTTCAACAAAGGTATGTGTATAAAACAACAGGAGGATGCACTTGTCGGTGGAGCAAGATTTGCAGGTGGCACCCTCTTGCCAATTCTTCCTCGGATCAAAAGGCTCCGTGCTCACTGGCTGGCCCAAGTTTCCCACTAATCCAGTAAATTGCTATTTACTCAACTTTGCATTTTGCTCTGATCCATTGAATTTCAGTTATGTATTGGTTCACTTATATAATTAAAATTATATTTTTAAAATTATTGTTACAATTGTGAAAATCAGACCCTGAACCAAGTGCTATGTGTGGAATAGATTTAGAGCCCTGAATAGTTAGAAATGTTTGAGTTGAGCAGATTTTGAAAATGTGTTTGTGCTGGCAGTCAAAAACAGTGTATTGTTTCAGGCGGATTTGAAATGCATGTATAGAATCCCTACACTGCAGCAAATGGCCCTTCGCCCAGATCCAGCCACCTAACCTATCCTCATGGCCCTGCATTTACCATGGCTAATCCACCTACTCTGTACACCCATGGACACTACAGGGCAATGTAGCATGGTCAATCCACGTAACCTGCACATCTTTTGTCTGTGGAGGAAACCTAAGCACCAGCTGGAAACCCATGCAAACACGGGAAAGCGTGAAACTCCTCACAGACAGTTGCCCAAGGCTGCAATCGAACCCAGGTCCCTGGCACTGTGAGGCACCCGTGACAACCACTCGGCCACCGTGCCACCAGTTTGATCCTTCTTCAGTTTGTTATATAGATTATGTTGCAAACCTCTCAAGTGAGACTTAACCACAAGAAATGCAAGCAACCAGTCACTGTAACCAGTAATACTTATACACCTCTTTGACTACCTCTGACATGCTTCTGTAGTCAGCAGGTCTGGCTCAACCTCATCCCCCACCCCTGAAATCAAAGCATTATGTAGAGGGACCATTTTTTGGAGGATGGTCTGCTGATTTAAAGATATCCTGACTCAACTTTCTTGCCCACTATTGAAAATTCTGCCCCTATCTCTTCAATGTAAATAAAGTTATCCAGATAATCACAATCAAATTAATTTGTCTCATATAAAATGTCTGCAAAACTTGTGTGTTATCATCTGATATGGTCTGAAGAAATGCGTGAGACCCAGCAGAATGAGGGAAATGTGATGGATGTCTGAATGAAGAGTTAATTGGGTTTGAACTGGTGAATTGGTTGTATAAATATGAGCAACTGGTATTGAGTGGTGGGGAGTTTCATGCTACCAGCTGATATAAAGTTCATATATAAGTGTGGAGCTGAATTCTGTTTAAAAACAGTTATCGTTTGGAATATAACATTAGCAGCTAAGAGAAAGTGAGGACTGCAATTACTGGAGAGTCAGAGTCGAAAAGTGTGGCACTGGAAAAAGCACAAAAGGTCAGACAGCACCCGAGGAAGAGGAGAGTTGACTTTTCAGGCAGAAGTCCTCCATCAGGAATGTAATTCCTGATGAAAGGCTTATGCCGGAAACATCGACTCTCCTGCTCCTCAGGTGCTGTTTGATCTGTTGCACTTTTTCCAGCGCTACACTTTTCATATAACATTAGCAGCAGAGGATGCTTGAATCAAAATGTAAAATTTCAACATATAATTACCCATCCCTGTCTTCTGAAAATGAACCTTATGACTAGTGGAAGAATGAATTTACAATGCAGATCTTGGTTACTTCTTTATCAAAGAGGAAGCCAAGTATGGCCTTAACACTTTCACTACCTACAGAAGCAAGCTAAGAGGTAAAGTTTTATTGAAATTGAAGCCTGATCATTTGAACAAGGTTGAAGGTTTGAACCGACTTTTTAAATATTTGGATAAAATTTATCCAAAAGCTGATCTGTTGACTGCTTATCAGGCAGGGTCAAATTTTGACAAATTTAGAAAGACTGAAGACAATATAATGGAAGAGTTTATAATGGCGGTCAGTAGGTGTGCAAATTTGCAGAAATTTCGTTTGGAAATTCTCCAATTTGTGGTGTCATTTAGGTTATTAATTGTGCCAAAGTATCAAGCTTCTATTTTTGATTGGAGTTAAGTTTGTGGATAAACATATACTACAAAAATAGATGTCAGAAGCAGTAAAAACATTCTAGGAAAACATTACTTCCCAGCAGATTTGTAGCACAAAGTGACAGTCAGCAATAAGACAGAAAATGGAGGACATAGTGTTAACAAATTGGTGAATCTGTCTAGATTCAGAACATAGGTGACAGTACAAAAGAAGAACTGTAACTGAAAATAAGGACAGAACTACTACTGTGAATTTTGAAAAGTAAAGAGAACTTTGGGATTTATAAGAAGCAACTGAATCCCAGAGGTTCTCAGGATGAAGTCAATTGTTGTTTCAGGTGTGATGCTAAGTACCACTACACCATGAACTGCCCTAAACCTATAATAAACCTGTAATTCAAAACCAAACAAGAAGTTGAGGATTCAGAAGGAAAAAAATAGATATAGATGTCAAAGAGAAGATATTGTATTGGTCACTAGATATTTCAGCCCAATGATGTATATATTCATTGCAGGAACTTTCAGGCATTTTATAGATTTGGCAAATTGTGAAATATTGGACAGTGGCTACACATCTACTGTGCGAGGAATAGACTGGCTAAAGTGTTACCTAGACTGGGTAACAAATTTAACAAATTTGACAATTTTATCAGTTTCACATTTGGGAATGATAACAGACTAAAATCTCTGAAATTAGTGATTGTTTATTCCTTTTAAAATAGTCAGAATGGATCATTTTATTAGTACAGATTTACTGCTCAGCAAAATACTTGTTATTAAGTATAATATAAATGAAGGAAGTACAGATGAAACTAGAGATGGAAAATAACAAAGCTATTGTATTTATAAAATCTGTGAATTTGCAATTTACAGTAGCAAGGCATTATTGTATTCTTTTAATGGAACATAACCTGTCCACTAGAGAAATCTGAGTATTATTGACAGAAGAGGATGGAAATTTAGAAATATCAATTGTGTTTAAATTACAAAGGCAATATGCTTATCCATCCTCGAAGAGATTAAAAGTTTTCATAGAGGATGATTGACTGAGGGATGGGAAGTACAATAAGCTCGTAGAGATAAATTTAACAGAAAAATCAAGATACATCGTCATAGCCTTAGCAAAAAGTTTCAATGAGTCAGTGGCCATGAATTTAAAGGGATGGGATGAAGAAAAACGTATTTTCATTTTACATTTTGTAGATTTGACAAACATATTTTGTCAGTCAACAATAATACAGAGTACAGCTAAGAAGATAATTGGGGATTAGGCAATGTAAAAGTGAATAGGGACCTACCTTGGACCACAGGCAAAATCTCTCACTGATGTGTGGGAAGGGAGTTTGGTAATGATGAATTCAAAGATATGTGCCCATATATGGGCATAACTATTATGAATATGGAAGCAGAAAACCCTTTCAGCAATGATTATGTGAAAGGAATCATACAGTAAGAGAAAATATTGTTCATTAAATTTTGACAGATCTGCCAAACTGTAAATTGTGATCTGCAATATCATATGCTAAGAATCCATAGCAGATGACAAGGAAACAGTGATTATCAATAAGTTTTTGAAATGGATCCTAAATTTCCATTAATAATAAGTGAGCAGCTTAGGAAAGGGCTTCAATAATTCTAGTTTTTCAAAGCATTTGAATGCACTGCAGGCAGGCAAAAAGGCTTTCATGAAAGGTGAAGTCTCAAAGAATTCAGTGAACCTTAAGGTGCATTATAAGGCCATCTAAAACAAGTTTTAATCTTGGAGATGTGGTTTATTATAAAAGAAATGGGCTAAAAGAATAAAGAGGTTGAGAGAACGTTATTGGTAATAAAGCTGAATGTATGTACAGGATGAGGGTTAAACCCATAGATTGGAAACACAAAGTACAAAGATGAAAAAGACAAAAATGCAATGAAAGTTCAAACAGTGGGTCTAGGAATAAATGTGTCCATAGAAAGAGATCACAAATTGTTGAAATAAATCTTATTATATTAGGGGAAATGTTTAAAGGAAAAGTTTCTTTACACAGGTATTTGGAATGTGTTGCAGGGAAGGTGGTAGAAACAGATATGATTGCAATGTTTAAGAGGCATTCAGACAGACACATGAGTAGGCAAGGAATAGAGGAATACAGACAGTGTGCAAACAGATGGGCTTAGGTTAGAATGACATCATGGTAAACACAGACACAGAGTCATAGAGTCATAGAGATGTACAGCATGGAAACAGACCCTTCGGTCCAATCCGTCCATGCCGACCAGGTATCCCAACCCAATCTAGTCCCACCTGCCAGTACCCAGCCCAGATCCCTCCAAACCATTCCTATTCATATACCCATCCAAATGCCTCTTAAATGCTGTAATTCTACCAACCTCCACCACTTCCTCTGGCAGCTCATTTCCATACCTGTACCACTCTCTGTGTGAAATAGTTGCCCCTTAGGTCTCTTTTATATCTTTCCCCTCTCACCCTAAACCTATGCCCTCTAGTTCTGGACTCCCTCATCCTATCCATGCCCCTCATAATTTTGTAAACCTCTATAAGATCATCCCTCAGCTTCCGACGCTCCAGGGAAAACAGCCCCAGCCTGTTCAGCCTCTCCCTATAGCTCAAATTCTCCAACCCTGGCAACATCCTTGTAAATCTTTTCTGAACCCTTTCAAGTTTCACAACATCTTTCCGATAGGAATGAGACCAGAATTGCACTCAATATTCCAACAGTGGCCTAACCAATGTCCTGTACAGCCACAACAATACCTCACAACTCCTATACTCAATACTCTGACCAATAAAGGAAAGCATACCAAACGCCTTCTTCACTATCCTGTCTACCTGCCACTCCACTTTGAAGGAGCTATGAACCTGCACTCCAAGGTCTCTTTGTTCAGCAACACTCCCTAGGACCTTACCATTAAGTGGATAAGTCCTGCTAAGATTTGCTTTCCCAAAATGTAGCAACTCGCATTTATCTGAATTAAACTCCATCTGCCACTTCTCAGCCCATTGGCCTATCTGATCAAAATCCTGTTGTAATCTGAGGTAACCTTCTTCACTGTCCACTACACCTCCAATTTTGGTGTCATCTGCAAACTTACTAACTATACCTGTTATGCCCGCATCCAAATCATTTATATGACAAAATGACAAATGACCCAGCACTAATCCTTGGGCACTCCACTGGTCATGCCTCCAGTCTGAAAACAACCCTCCACCACCACCCTCTGTCTTCTACCTTTGAGCCAGTTCTGTATCCAAATGGCTACTTTTCCCTAAATTCCGTGAGATCTAACCTTGCTAGCCAGTCTCCCATGGGGAACCTTGTCAAACGCCTTACTAAAGTCCATATAGATCACATATGTGATCTACTACTCTGCCCTCATCAATTCTCTTTGTTACTTCTTCAAAAAACTCAATCAAGTTTGTGAGACATGATTTCCCAGGCACAAAGGCATGTTGACTATCCCTAATCAGTCCTCACCTTTCCAAATACATGTACATCCTGTCCCTCAGAATTCCCTCCAACAACTTGCCCACCACCAACATCAGGCTCACTGGTCTATAGTTCCCTGGCTTGTCCTTACCACCCTTCTTAGACAGTGGCACCACGTTAGCCAATCTTCAGTCTTCCGACACCTAACCTGTGACTATCGATGATACAAATATATCAGCAAGAGGCCCAGCAATCACTTCTCCAGCTTCCCACATAGTTCTAGGGTACACCTGATCAGGTCCTGGGGATTTATCCACCTTTATGCGTTTCAAAACATCCAGCATTTCCTCCTCTGAAATATGGACATTTTGCAAGGTGCTACCATCTATTTCCCTACATTCTATATCTTCCATATCCTTTTCCACAGTAATTACTGATGCAACATACTCGTTTAGTATCTCCTCCATTTTCTGCGGCTCCACAGTCAGGCCGCCTTGCTGATCTTTGAGGGGCCCAATTCTCTCCCTAGTTACCCTTTTGTCCTTAATGTATTTGTAAAAACCCTTTGGATTCTCCTTAATTCTGTTTGCCAAAGCTATCTCATGTCCCCTTTTTGCCCTCCTGATTTCCCTCTTAAGTATACTCCTACTGCCTTTATACTCTTCTAAGGATTCAGTTGATCTATCCTGTCTATACCCGACATATGTTTCCTTTTTCTTAACCAAACTCTCAATTTCTTTAGTCATCCAGCATTCCCTATACCTACCAGCCTTTCCTTTCACCCTAGCAGGAATATACTTTCTCTGAATTCTCATTATCTCATTTCTGAAGGCTTCCCATTTTCCAGTTGTCCCTTTACCTGCGAATATCTTCCCCCAGTCAGCTTTTGAAAGTTCTTGCCTAATACCGTCAAAATTGGTCTTTCTCCAATTTAGAACTTCAACTTTTAGATCTGGTCTATCCTTTTCCATCACTATTTTAAATCTAATAGAATTATGGTCGCTGGCCCAAAATGCTCCCCCACTGACACCTCAGTCACCTGCCCTGCCTTATTTCCCAAGAGTAGGTCAAGTTTTGCACCCTGTCTAGTAGGTACATCCACATACTGAATCAGAAACTTTTCTTTGGTGGCTCATAGAGCCTGTTCCTGTGCTGTATTGTTCTAATTTCTATGTAACAGTAGCAGTCCATAAAGAGATAGAAAGCATGATTGTGGACCTAGTTTAACAAGGATGAGAAATATAGTACAAAACCAGGAATACAATCAAGAATAGAAGCCCATGTGATTGGGACATCTTAGTAATCATGAACAAATTACCAGACAAGTTAATAAAATATGCCAACCAACAAGAACTGGAAAGCTGGAGGGAATTGAAAGTGTACACAGAGCGTTCCCAGATCGGGAATAAACAGCCCTATCACATGGGTGGATATGCGTCAAAAAATAAGCCTATAGTGGGACTTATTAGGCTAAAGCAAGGTGAGTAGCACAAGATTTGTAGAAAAACTGGAGGATCAAGATATAAGGGTAGATTCACTGACAGCAAGAAACAGACTTTAATTTTTTTTGGCTCTGTTAGCAACAAATACTTGGGATTAAAGTTGTATTTCTGCAAGGAAATCAGTTTAAGAGAGAAACCAAATGAAGTGGGGACACTCTAAAAGTTAAATATATATATTGGCCTAAATGATGCCTGTATGCTTTGGTATTAAAATTGAATTGTCTTCAGTTAAAAGCAGGCTTTGCCATGTTTTACAGGTATCATAAGCTGCAGCTTTCAGCATCTTAAGGATGCTTGTAGATGATCTTTAGTGGGGATGGAGCAGGGAATTTGAAAACATTGTCATAAATGGGATTAAAGCAGAATCCAAATTTGGAAGTCAGGCTCATGGGGATTTTAAGTACATTGGTTTGGAAATCAGGCAGAATGCATCTCACATCACTTTGCATAATCTTATTTGAAATATGTAAACTCATTGCTATTAGCTAAAGGTAGGGCTTTACAAAAAGATGCAGCAGCTTCCAAATCTGAAATGAAGAAATTGCAAGGTCTAATAGGATAGCTGAATTGGCTGGCACCCAAATAAGGACAGATGCCAGTTTTGACATCTTTGAGTTGAGTAACACTCTGAAAAATCTCTAAGTGGAAGGTATTTTCCAAGGAAACCAAACATTCCAAATATATTAAGTGACAATATTGGAAGAAATTCTTAAAAAAGATTCAGCAGCAATATTCATTGAGTGCGACATCAATACTGCTTCACTATGGGATAACATACACTCAATGAAATGTGTGAATGAAAATGTCTGAGGAACAATATTGCAGTTTTAAAACAGATGTGGGAGAATGGAGAGATCACCAAATTGAAATAATTAAATAGTAGTAATCAATTATCTGATTATTTTAAAAAGAAAGCAGCAAGTTCAAAGAAACTGTTGGATGTACTGGAAAAATAGATGCTTGGAATTTTAGAGTACAAAGGGAAAGATATGGAAATATAACCTATTTTCATTTTTTAAATTCTGTTATGATCACAGCTGGTGTTATTACTGGAAAATGCAGACCCCAGAGTGAGGAACTGGGCTTGATGGATCATATTTTGTTTTTAATTTTTACAAAGTGGTCGCCAGCTGAAGCATAAGCATGCAGTGCTCCAGATGTTGCTTTAACAAAAAAACAGAAAACATAAAGGAATATACTTGAAATATAATAATCCAAATTATCTATTTATATTCCAAATTCAAAGATTTTAAACACACAGTAAAAGTATAATCCCTTTAATCTCAAAATACTGTTTTATAAATAGGGAAGAAAAAGAACAGCTTTTGTATAATGCCCAAAATACTCCGTACAGTTTGTAAAACTCCATACCTAGTACAGTATCCGGGCAGCACAGTGGCTCAGTGGTTAGCACTGCTGTATCACAGTGCCAGTGACCCAGGTTTGATTCAAAATGCTCCTTGTATAATATTCACTCCAGGATTCCTGTATCTTGATAGGTTGGAGTCAACTGTGACATTCACTTTTGATTTTGATTTTATTGTCACATGTATTTTACACTAAGATTACAACAAAATACAGTGAAAAGCTTTCATTTGTCACCATTTTAAATAATTTAAATAATATTATGGAAGATAAAGAAAGATATAGCTTGAAAAGAGTCCATCAGTCCTGAGCCAGCTCATCCCCCCGTTAGCAATGTATGTGCTGCCATTCCACTGCCACCATTTAACCTCATCTACACCAGACACAACCAATATCAAAATTGACAATTATCAGGCGTCATCTTTGCCACTGAGCTGATACTCCTCCACCACTGCCTCAATGCCACCTATGGTAGACCAGTCAATGTCAAAGACGTATCTCTTGCCGCTGGGTACACCTGATCGATGTTGTGATGATGTCCTTATGCCACAGCTTTGCCACTGCCAGCATTGGACTCAACTAATGATGAAGTTGCCGAACCTCAGGCACCATCTTTTGCTGTGGGCCTACCTTGCCGATGTCACCTCTGCCAATGTATCAGGTGTCAATTCCAGGTCCTGTGTTTGCTCTGGAAAAGTAAGTAGGGTCTCACTTTCCTCCGCACTTGGCCTACTCGATGACCATACCCTGGGCTCACTGGAAGTCCATGCCCTGGGCCCGGCTGGAAGTCTGTGTCTTGGGCCTGGTGGAGGTCCACAGTACGTCTGCCCAAGGTCCGCACACTGGGCTTTCACCACCACAGATGCCATCCAAGCTCAGGACAAGGTAGGTTTAAAAAAAAAGAGACAGCAAAAATAAAGAAAAGCTGTCGAAGTGGACAAGCTCCAGCACAAGAGCCCTATTGGACCAGAAGCCAACTGGAACTCTAGATACATTCTTCTTAGAGTTATCATAACACTTGAGCTTCAATATGCTCAGCTTAAATACTCACTCATGTGTTTATATCTAAACACTTCTGGTCTGGAACTAATGCTTACTTTTAACGCCAAAGTAATCTGTGTCTATCATTTCATTCTCAGGAACATTGCATCCAACCATCATGTTCCAAGGTCTTCCCAGGACTATCCCACTCAAAGTAAGATATGAAATTAAAAGTCACTTTAGTTGTAGGGGTTCTCCTTAAGCTTAAAAAAACACAAATTCCAGAATTTTGTAACAAATCTTTGAGGCCCCATTATTTACCACACAGAGTCTCAATAACTCAAAAATAAACAAAAGTCCATTAGTGCACAAACCTAATCACTTCGAAAACTGTATTTAAAAGAAATCGCTATGACTACATAAATACTTACAAGTTAATTATTTACTTCAGACACATGGAAAACCCACCACTTGCTAACTCAAAAACCACAGTCAATTGGACACAAAATATCATTAAAAATCATATCCATAAATCAACAGTCTATATCACAATTATTATAGATTGATTTATCTAAATAAGAGAAAGGGGAATCTCCTGTAATCTAAAATAGATGAAGGAATGCCTGAAACCTAATGAAATGAAGGATCATATGATTGGTATGTTAATAAAGAGTTAACTGTGTATGAATCAGTTGCATAAATATTAGTAGCTACTAGTCAGTGGTGAGGAAATTTTATTGTTTATGGCAAACTGAAATAAAGCTCTTGCAAAAAAAAATGGACGTTGAATTCTGTTTAAAAACTATTATCTTTTGGACTATAATGTTGTGAATATCCTAACAGTTTTTCTCAGAACTAAACTTAGAACACAGGCTAGCTTTCAAGAGAAAATGGAACTAGCAGTCAGTGAAGATGTTATTCATACACTTAACTATGACAAATAGTAAATTGATTATTGGTATGTTTCCTGGAAAAGGAATCCTAAATCGCTAGAGTCCACTTGAAATAAATGTTAAGGATATCTGGAAAGAGAGTTTAGTTTTTTCAAGTGCCGGCTTTCATATTGGAATAGTGTGGAGAGCTCGATGGAGCTGAAATACCCAGGATACCTTAATCAACAATCAAGTTGCCAGGTTTTAAAAACTAGAGTGTTATAAGTTTGGATTGCTTAAAATATTGCAAACATTAAGGATTGCATGACTGATTATTTTCTGTACTCTTGCATCTGGCTAATTATAATTATGGCGAGGAGTATTAACAGATATTTTTATTCTTAGTGATACAAGTTAGTAGATTAGGATAGATTCCCTACAGTGCAGAAACAGGCCCTTCAGCCCAAGTCCACACCAACCCTCCGAAGAGTAACCCACCCAGACCCATTTCCCTCTGACTAATTCACCTAACACTGTGGGCAATTTAGCATGGCCAATCTACCTAACCTGCACATCTTTGGACTGTGGGAGGAAACCCATGCAGACACGGAGAATATGCAAACTCCACACAGACAGTTGCCCGAGGCTGGAATCGAATCCAGGTCCCTGGTGCTGTGAGGCTGCAGTGCTAACCAGTAAACCACCGTGCTGCCGGTAGTGTGGTGGTTTCTATCTTTCATGTTGGAAGGGAAACAATAGTAGGAAAACTGCAATCCCTAGTGCTAACGGTCATGATAAGCACAATTATCAGTCCACCAACCTCTGATTCCCTCCATGCTTCTATGTGCTAATCAGAGAACCAGGTCGGCCTTGGAATGATCTTCTTGTAATATAAACTGTAATAAGGTGCACAAAAACCATTGCTATTTTACTAAGTCAACCAGAAATGAGAAAATTTTGGATAGAAATAAAGTGCTGCTTTTGTGTTGTACAAGTTAACTTCATTTGTTCTTTTTCAGCTGGCTCTAGTCTAGCACCAACAAAGCAGGGGATCAGAGTCACTACAACTGAAATTGCAGATTGCTCAATGGTAAGTGTCATCTACAAATTAACCATAATTATTCCTGAAAATTGCCACCCAGGTTGATAGTGCTGTTAAGAAGGCATATGGTGTGTTAGGTTTCATTGGTAGAGGGATTGAGTTCCGGAGCCACAATATCATGTTTCAACTGTACAAAACGCTGGTGCGGCCACACTTGGAATATTGTGTACAGTTCTGGTCGCCATATTAGGGGAAGGATGTGGAAGCATTGGAAAAGGTGCAGAGGAGATTTACCAGGACGTTGCCTGGCCTGGAGAGAAGGTCATATGAGGAAAGGCTGAGAGACTTGGATCTGTTCTCATTGGAAAGAAGAAGGCCAAGAGGGGATTTGATAGAAACATAAAGATGATCAGAGGATTAGATAGAGTAGACAGTGAAAGTCTTTTTCCTAGGATGATGAAGTCAGCTTGTATGAGGGAGCATAACTACAAATTGAGGGGTGATAGATTTAAGACAGATGTCAGAAGCAGGTTCTTTACTCAGAGAGTGGTAAGGGCGTGGAATGCCCTACCTGCTATCGAACTCATCTGTGCATACCTCGACACGGTCCTGTCCCCCTTAGTCCAAGAACTCCCCACCTACGTTCGGGACACCACCCATGCCCTCCACCTCCTCCATGATTTTCACTTCCCCGATCCCCAAAGCCTTATCTTCACCATGGACATCCAGTCCCTGTACACCTCCTTCCCCCATCACCAAGGACTCAAAGCCCTCCGCTTCTTCCTTTCCTGCCATACCAACCAGTACCTCTCCACTGACACCCTCCTTCGACTGACTGAACTGGTCCTCACCCTGAACAACTTCTCTTTCCAATCCTCCCACTTCCTCCAAACAAAAGGAGTAGCCATGGGCACCCGCATGGGCCCCAGCTATGCCTGCCTCTTCGTAGGATATGTGGAACAGTCCATCTTCCGCAGCTACACTGGCCCCACCCCCCACCTTTTCCTCCGCTACATCGATGACTATATCGGCGCCGCCTCGTGCTCCCACGAAGAGGTTGAACAGTTCATCCACTTCACCAACACCTTCCACCCCGACCTCAAATTCACCAGGACAGTCTCAGATTCCTCCCTCCCCTCCCTCGACCTTTCTATTTCTATCTCAGGTGACCGAATCAACACGGACATCTACTACAAACCGACCGACTCCCACAGCTAACTGGACTACACCTCCTCCCATCCTGCCCCCTGTAAAAACGCCATCCCATATTCCCAATTCCTTC
>NC_057743.1:8039586-8073353 GCF_004010195.1 Chiloscyllium plagiosum | reverse complement strand
CACTTCAACTCTCCCTCCCACTCCACCAAGGACATGCAGGTCCTTGGACTCGTCCATCGCCAGACCATAGCAACACGACGGCTGGAGGAAGAGCGCCTCATCTTCCGCCTGGGAACCCTCCAACCACAGGGATGAACTCAGATTTCTCCAGTTTCCTCCTTTCACCTCCCCCGACCTTGTCTTAGTCCCAACCCTCGAACTCAGCACCGCCTTCCTAACCTGCAATCTTCTTCCTGACCTCTCCGCCCCCACCCCCATTCCGGCCTATCACCCTCACCTTGACCTCCTTCCACCTATCGCATTTCCAACGCCCCTCCCCCAAGTCCCTCCTCCCTTTAATCTTAGCCTGCTGGACACACTTTCCTCTTTCTGAAGAAGGGCTCATGCCCGAAATGTTGATTCTCCTGCTCCTTGGATGCTGCCTGACCTGCTGACTTTTCCAGCAACACATTTTCAGCTCATACCTGCTAATGTAGTCAACTCAGCCACATTAGGGAGATTTAAACAATCCTTGGATAAGCACATGGATGATGGTGGGATAGTGTAGGGGGACGAGCTGAGAATAGTTCACAGGTCGGCCCAACATCGAGGGCCAAAGGGCCTGTTCTGCTCTGTATTGTTCTATGTTCTATGTTCCATGAAATGCCAGAAATACATTGTTAAACTCAACTGACAAGTTACTCGAACATTCATAATACTGAAGCAGAGGTATTAAGTTTTGAACACAGTCTATTCTGAGGAGCAGGCTGAATTGTATTCAGGCTTGGGCTGATGTGTGGCAAGTAAGATTTTGACTATAGAGGCTTTAACTAAAACCACCTCCCTTGACATAAAAGAACATTACCATCGCTGAATTACCTTCTATCATCAATCTGAAGGTCACCATTAGCTGGAGACTTAACTGGACCAGCTGTATAAATATTTTTGGTGTACTGTGACAGCAGTGTGTGGCAAGATGCATGGCAGTAATTTGCCAAGTTGCCTTTGACAGCATTTCCTTAACTGGTGAGCTCTATTACTTAGAAGAGTAGGGCAACAGACGCATGAGAACACCACCACCTCCAGCTTTTCCTACAATTTATACACGATTCTGATGTGGAAATATATCATCGTTCCTTCATCTTCGCTGTGTCAAAATCTTTGGATTCCCTCCATGATAGCAATGGGGGAATGCATTCACAACATTTACTACAGTGGTTCAAGAAGGTGGCTCATCATAACTTTCTCAAGGTTAATTAGGGTTAGACCACAAAAAGGTGGTTTGCCAGTGTTGTCCACATTCTTGTAAATGAATAAATGAAATGTATTTTTGTGCAATGATTATTCAATAAGATGTTTTAAGAAATTGAACATTCTGTCTGGAAAATACTTTAAGAAATTACAGAAAAATAGATTTTAAAAATGATGAATAAAATATTGCAGAGTGTAAGGACTGAGCAGTGCATGCTCCACTGTTTTGGAAGCCCCTGGCTATTCAGAAATTCATCTCATTGGCATTTTATTGCCAAATACATAGGATATCAAACACACCTCTAAGTTAGTGGATTTCAAGCTCCTGTGTGCAGTTAAGATGATTACTTGACTTCAGAAATACTTAGTTGGCTGTATTATGTTCTGAGGTGCCCTGAAATGATTAAAAATGTTTTATAAACCTGCTTCCTTCTTTCTGTAATGATCAGAAAATTGGTCAAATCTAGTAAGGTTTTTCTGCACTGTGGATGTTGTGGTTCAAGAGTTATATGAATTAAATTTCTTCAATACAGCAATTTGCTGTTTTATCCTACAGTAAAGTACCATTAGGGTTAATTACATGAATCACTTTCACCTAATCTACATAGGAACACACCATTTCAAAGTTCACTTCCAATTCATTCACCACCTTAACGTAGAAATATACCACCTTCATCATCACAGTGGGCATACCTTCAGCCATATTGATTGCATCCCATGAGTGAGCAATTTACAAAAATGGCGAGGTCACATTAAAAGAATCCCGAAACTTAATCTTTTTATGATAGCAGACATGCCTAGTACAGCTGCATTGGTCATGGAGGTACAGTTATGAAAGATCAGTCTTCTGGTACAAATGTCTGATGAACAACACCTGAAGAAGGTGATTTCTGGTGTATTTATGATTTGGAGGTGGTCATCAGCAAAGTAAATATATTGACTGCTTAAATGTGACTCTGAAACAGTGTGAATGGATGTCCATAAATTGTAAGAAGATAAAGTATAGTGAGAAATTAATCTAGAGGCATGTTGCACTACTGATCCTGAACAACAGCACTGGCTGAGATGTAACACTTGAAAATATCAAGATTTTGAGTCTGGTGAATATGGCATTTACTGTAATTATCATTCTGAGCAAAACCAGGTTCCATTGGTTACTAGACAATTCAATGCAGCACAGTGGCTCAGTAGTTAGCACTGTTGCCTCACAGCACTAGGGACCCGGGTTTGATTTCAGCCTCAGGCGACTGTTAGTTTGCACATTTTCCCCATGTCTACATGTGCTCTAGTTTCCTCCCACAATCCAAATGTGTGCAAGTTAGGTGAATTGGCCATGCTAAATTGTCCATTAAGTTCAGGTGCTTTAGTTAGGGGTAAATATAGATTAATGGGGAATGTGTCTGGGTGGGATACTCTTTGGTGGATTGGTGTAGATCTGTTGGGCCAAATGGCCTGTTTCCACACTGTAGGGATTCAACGATTCTTATTCACTATTGACGTAAATAATTTTTAAAACTCATGTTTAGCCTGTTAAATAGTATCAGAGTTTAATTTTGTTGATGCTCCATTACTTAGCACAAGGAAACCTAGAGTCATAGAGATGTACAACATAGAAACAGACCCTTTGGTCCAACTTGTCCATGCCGACCAGATATCCTAACCTAATCTAGTCCCATTTGCCAGCACTTGGCCCATATCCCTCTAAACCTTTCCTTAGAGATTGGAACTACAGTTTACTGTAAAAGGTCTCTGTGGTACAAAGATAAGTTTATGTTTATTAGATACTGTTTACAGGGCTGACAGTTTTGAACTTAAGTCAAACTAATCTAAAAGACTGAATAGCAAACCAGCAAATTATATGTTTTTATCATCAAAGGCAACTTTTTCAGTGCTGGCTGCAACTCAAAAAAATTATCTGTCATGTTCCAAATGGGTAGCTGAATCTTGATTAACAATTTTTAAACTCAATTATTCCAATGCACCGTTTTTGATGTGTTAAGGATGAAATATGTTTTCAAATATCATTACTGACTTATAGGAAGAAGACCGTTACAGGCAAATGCTGAACCGCAGTGATAGTGAAAATATTGCCAACAACTATTTCAGGTCAAAGCGTGCTAGTCAGATCCTGAATACAGACCCTGCACGAAGTCTCTGTAAGTATTTTCACAATCCATGATGAAAACAGTAATACTAAACATACCATTGGGAACTAGTTCAAACAATATTCTTTCCAAGAAGAAATATCAAAACTCAGATGCATTGTGCCAGCTTAGAAAGTACCTTGGTGAGGATACCTTTTATTATTACGGAGGATATTTGTCCAAAATGCCATTAAGTAAGTCTTTGGGCTATTTGACCTTTTAGTCCAGTAGTAAATCTCAGCACATTGCTTTTACAAAGCATGCTGTGTGAACAACTATCCAATCAAAGTACTGAAATAAATTGTAGCACTTAATAACCTGTATTATAGAATTGGGCCAATTCTTGGCTTAGAATTGTGCTAAGTAATATGACCATGGGTATTAATATACCATCATACCGGGAAGCCTGGAAGGAGGCCTTGGTTCTGTCAGTTAAACAAGCAATGGGATATGAGGTCCAGATGTGTTTTGAGTGAATGCAAGGGTCTAGCAAATGGATTCAGGAATACTTCAAAGTGTTGGGTCTTAAGATCACTGGGGAAATGATCCTGAAATCGGGAGTCACTGGAAGAAGCTGACATGTCCTGGGAACAATTGAAGAAGAAACGGAATCAAGGAGGATTGAAAAAGATCACAAGATCTGGGAATGGTAGAATGAAACTCTGAGGAGAGGATCCCAGGGTCCAGGAAGCCAGCACAAAGTTTAGGATTAATCTTTCAATATATAGGATCCCAAGTGCATGACCTACTGAGGGAAAGCATAGCTTGGGAGGTGGAACCCATACCATCCTGACTCCGTTCAGACTGTTATATCCATAATTGTTTCCTCAACAAAATTCCAATACATTATCAATCTCTCCACATGATCTTTTAGATCTACAGGTTCGTCTCTCCCACCAGTCTTCCTGTTTTTGCATTCCTATCTTAAGACATTTAATGGTAAAATCTTCTCAACGTATATTCAGAGTACCTGCCACAGTTACTGCTATTCATAAGTACTGCTCGTCTATGAGGAATCCGAAGCAGAAAAGCAACAATGATTAATAACTAAATCTATATCAGTTTGATGACTTGGTTTTAAAATCCAGTTTGTTCATGCAGACTTTTGGATAAGCAAAGAAATATCAATTTCTCCAGGACAAGGGAGCACATATCCTTTCTGGCGATTTTTAAGAATAAAATTACAGTTTTGAGTTAGCCAATTAATTAAAAACAGTTTTTGTATTAGGCCTAGTCCATACTGATCAATATTCATCAATGGTATAAACAAATCAGATTTAAATTGTTCCTTAGTTTAACTCAAATTGGAAATCCCTTTAATGAGCAACCTTTGAAGTTGAATTTGGTTAAACTGATCTGTGTAAATAGCTCATGAAGAATGGTGTGGCATTGTGCAAATGACCCTATTTTGTATTTTTTGTTCTCTCCTGTAACAGTGCACAACTCCACATCTGTACATAATGTATCTCTTAACAATGGATCTTCTTCCCATGCTGTCTCCAACTTGAACACAGTGTCTCCAACCCAGCCTCCTGAAATGCCCACGCCAAGGCCATTTCGCTTGGAATCTTTGGAACTTCGTGTGCCCTCAGCCAAAACCAAACGCAAGAAAAGCAAAAGCAGTTCTTTCATGGACATTGCCTGATTTGGAACTGTTGCAATAAATTGTTTTTAAAGACATTTGTTGTATTTTTCCCTTCCCGTCCTGCTAATGCTGCTCTATCACCAGCTACTTAGAGGTGTTTGGGATAGTAATAGAGCTACTGTCCGAAAGGCTGTCTATGTAATATAGCGCTTTATTCCCATTTGACACCTCCCTATATGTCTGCAATTGAGAAATCATAATGATGCAGGAAACTGATTGAGACCTGTATTGGTCTAATAAATCATACTACTATGCCATCGAATGCTGTTGTTTTGGGAATTTGAATATATATAAAGTGAAATTACAAAAGTCAAAGTTCCACACAACACATTTCATCTTAACAATAGCACAGTTCATGTATTTTAAATTTCACTAAATCTTTCCAAGAGCTTGCTGCTGTTCTCTTTTCCACTCTTCTTTTTATTTCATTCAATTTATTCATCATCCATCCCTACAAATTAATTTTCCAAAACATTTCTGATTTTGTTTACTAAATTCCTTCAAATTAGCCAATCTGACAATGAACCAGTTCTGGATGTACAGCTACGTTTTCGTTTCTTTCTGATCAGCGAAAGTTTATTATGTTGCTTGAGTCTGATCAAGAGCTGCCACCTTTACCTCTCCAAAAAATGTCTTTACATGTTGATCTTCTGAGCTTCTCTATCTCTTCTAAAGCAAACCTTGTCCTTTCCTATTGCAGCTTTCAAGAAGTTTGGCTTCTTTCATGCTTAACATTGCTTCTCTCCTCAGCAATTCTGTTTCATGCTCAAGAATATCCAATATTTTTAACATTATTGCAATATCAAGGGAAGGTCCTTAGAATATATTTCTAACATCCTAACATCTGTTAAAGTTTTCTAACAAGATACAAGAAAAATATTGTCTTCTGATACAATAATGACTTACAATTCTGTTTCTCATCACGTGCCAATATTTCGGACATTTCACACATGGACAAAGTTAGTGTATGGACAAAGGAAGGAAATGGATAACAGAAAGGGTGTGGATATGACTAATGCTTTCTCACCTCTAGCCACAAACTCTAGAAATATACAGGGATGGAGATAGAGGTCTAACAGTTTTCTTTTTTCACCTAAGTTTGAGATTCCATTATAATGCTAGAAGTACTCTTATAATTTTGCACTCCATTTCTTAACTTTTTCTCCTCTCTACATTCTAACTTTATTGAAATTGAGACTCGTTATAGTATCCCATTCAAGCTCACTCATTCTCATGAGCTCCCGCAGTTTCATCTTGCATTGCTATTCACCATTTTCTTTTTACTTTCCGGTCTATTGCCCTTTCTGTTTTATTGTTGTTAACCTTGATAATGTACTGCCCTATATCAGGCAAATTGTTTGGCCTCCCTCCAGGTGTCCTCAAGCTGTTACTTCATTGTAAGCAGCTCCATTCACACAAGTTCCTCTTATTAAGATGCTCCTGGTGATGTTGTTTACCAATCTCAAAAACAGTCATTCCAACTGGTCCACTTTTTAAAAACATGTCCAGGCTGGGTATTATGAGTTCACTCTGGGAGCAGGAGCAGGAGGTCAGGCTATGTATTTGCTGTCATTTGTAATGTTACACATAAATGGCTGCCACAGTAATGTTATAAATATCATACATTTTATAAATTATTGTCATTGTATTCTTACATTGTCTGTGATGGCTAAACTGAGCCAAGTGCTCAGAATTCACAAGTAACCAGTTAACTATTGCTGTTCTTTAACTTTGATGAGTATTCTTATAAATCTTCAAATGATTTTGTTAGTAAACATAACAACAAACTGTACCTATCATAGGGTCCAAAGTTTAATTCTTGTCCTGAATTATTGTATCTCAGCAGAGTTGTAATAAAGATAATATAGTATTAATTTTATTATCCATGTTTAAGGTAAGGCAGGAGGGTACATGGAATGAATAAATTGATTGTTATCTAATTAACCTTGGCAGAATTCTTTGTTATGGATCTCAGTTGGAAAAAATGGATTGGGCTTGACCATGATGATCCCCCACAGTCAAAAATCCTGCTGTTGCTTAAAGAATGACACCGATGGACTGTACACAAAACCAGAGAGGATAGTCACACTGAAGAGCCTGGCTCCAGATAGTACTGGATTTGAAATTATTATAATTTCAACACCTCAAGCTCAGGTGGAACAAAAACACCACCCAGCTTGTATTCCTACCTCAACTTATTTGTAAAATTTGATGAGACCATTTAGACATCCAATTGGTAATGAAGCTTCTCCGGTTAATAGGAAATCCTGCAGTGATATTGGGTTCCCAGGGAAGCTCCCTAGTCTGTGCTAAATTAGCTAGTCTCAGTTTATTTAGGCTGTTACATCTGGCCACAACCCTCCAGGTAAAGAAGAGGAAGATGAAATCAGCTAGGTGGTTGTTCCCACTAATCCTTGTTGCAAAGTGCACATGTGCAGAAATTGAATGGGAATAACAAAAGGCTGTACAACCTTTACACTTGCCACTTGGGCAAGTTCTGGAAGGTGCTGGCACTTTTCTCACTGTCCTCTAACCATGAGTTGGAGCCATGAGGTAAGGAAGGAGAAAAGTAATTGTGGCAGGTGTTGGAATTAAATGTACATGTGCATGTCCAACTCAGAATAAACTAAACAAAGAAAGAAATGCAGTCAAACATTATTATGACCCACCATTGGAAGTACACAAAAGTTGTGTTAGTTTTAGGCTTTTATCATTTTGACTAACAATACTTCAACTCAGACTGACATTTTTTAAAAATAATGACATATGAGTAATATTTTGTTATATTGGAATTTGATTACAGTCACTTTTAATGGTAAATTAAAATGAGATTAGGAGGAAATGGGCATAATTGTTCTTATTCATATATCTTTAAACTATGTAGTCACAGAAGAATTAATTTATGTATTATGTTACTTAAACTAAATTATTTGTTTGTTTATAACATTTTAAGCTTGTATCTGTACACATTCTCAATAAAGTTAAGAAAAAAATTTGAGTTTTTCTAACTCCTTTTGCAATTAAAAATACATTTTGATGAAAGTTGTCACTGTGGACTTAATTATCTGAACAAATCTAATCCAGTCTCCCTCTTAGTTCTGTATTTAAATGGACCAACTGTGAGATTGGACCACACAGCTTGAAAGGTCAGGTCAGAGACAAGTTAACTAATCTCAATCTCTGAGGATTCAAAGCAGGGGGAACAAAAAGCAGAATCAAGCAGGGCTTCTCCTTCTGTCTTTTTCCTATGACCGCCTATAACTAAATTTCCAAGTGTAGACTTGCATGAAAATATTGGCTGTGGCGTCTAGACTTAGGTACAGTATGGACAATGACTATTTGAGCAAATAAGACTGTAAACCTTAGCATAACCCACCACCTTCATGACAGCAAAGGTAAATACAGTGAAATCGTAGCAAATCAAATAACAGGGGATCTATTCATAAATTTGTATTGAGCAAAGCTTTGAGATAACTGGGGAAGTATCCTATGTAACCAGATTTGCCTGCAGACATACTTTCTGAAAAAATGAAAATCCCAAATGAAAACGTGGAAAAGCAGTAAATATGTGAAAACTCAGTGGTGGAATCATTCACTCTTTAGCGATACCCACTATTCACTTAAAATCAGTGTTTTCCACTTGCAGTTTGACTTCAAATTCTCACCAATCAACACATTTAACTTTCCCACAGGTTTAGATGCCATTTTCAAGTTTGAAAGTCTTGTTAGATGGAGGCCTTGATATCAAATGATGGCTTACTTTGAGCTACATGATTTCATTTTCCAGTGTGGCCTAACCGTGGTTTAATTTGTTGCCATAATCATATGACAAGCTTAAATGAGTTTGGTCAATCTAGATTTAGCAATGTGGAACTTCAGCTTATCACTGGCATCATTCTATTCAATACAACCAAAACTTATCAGTATCAGAATTTGACATCATAATTTTACTTAATGAACATGATGGTCTAGTGGTACTATCACTGGACTATTAATCCAGAAGTTCCACTAATGTTCTAGGGACCTGGCTTTGAATCTGTCCGCAGCAGATATCCATTTTAAAAAATGGAGCTAAGAATCTAAGGACGACTGTGAAATAATTGTCAGAAGAACCCACCTGATTCACTAACATCTGTTGGAAGGAAATCTGCAATCCTCATGTAACTGCCAAATCACAACAGTGGAGTTGACTCTCAACTGCCTTCTGAAATGGCTTCATAAGCCACTCAGTTGTATCGATTACTATGAAGTATAAGCAAAGAAATTAAACTGGATGGACAAAGAATTGATCTAGACACAAGAAACAACAATGGCAAAAACAGCCTTGTTGAGCCTGCAAAATTCTCCTTACTAACATCTGGGGGCTGGTGCCAAAATAGGGAAGCTGTCTCACAGACTAGTCAAGCCACAGCCTTACATAGTCATACTCACAGAATCATACTCTACAGACATGTCCGAGACACCACCATTACTATTCCTGGATTTGTCCCACCAGAACTGTCCAGCAGAGATAGTAGCACAGTGGTCTAAAGTCAGGAGGGAATTGCCATGGACATCCTCAACATTGACTCTGGACCTCATGAAATCTCATGGCATCAGGTTATAAATGGGCAAGGAAACCTCCTGCTGATTACCATTAATTGCCTTCCCTAAGCTGATGAATCAGTACTCCTTCGTGTTGAACAACAGTTGGAGGAAGCACTGAGGGTGGCAAGGATAGTGAAGGAATCAAAAAGAGGGAAATAATTAACTTGACCTCAGCCCCACCAATCTGCCAACTGCAGATCCATCTGTCCATGACAGTATTGGTAAGAGTGACCACAGCACAGTCCTTTGAAGATGTAGTCCCATTTTAACATTGAGAATACCTTCCATTGTGTTGTGTGGCACTATCACCTTGCTAAATGGGACAGACTTCAAACAGATCGAGCAATTCTAAATTGGCTATCCATGAGGTGCTGTGGGCATTCAACAACAGCAGAATCGTGCTCCAACATAATTTGCAAACTCAAAGACCAGCATATCCCCCACCCGAGCTCTACCATCAAGCCAGGGGATCAACCCAGGTTCAATGGAGAGTACAGGAGAATATGCAAGGCACAGCACCAGACATACCTAAAAAATGAGGAGTCAACCTGGTGAAGCTACCAAACAGGACTACTTGCATAAGCAACAAGCGAAAGTCTGATGACACCATGGCTTTAAGAGGTAAATTTTGTCCCTGTTTTTATGAAGAGAGGTTGAGACAGAGGTGTGGAGCAGTCTGCTCAAAGCCAATAAAGTAAACAGCTTGTGAGGCATTGCAGGTGTTTTTGAAGTTGGAATAATAGAAGGAGCCTGAATGGGTGGGTTCAAGCTTTCACAGAACCTTGATTTTTAGTTTTAGCCTTTAGCAGTTGCTGCTGGGGTCTTAAAGCTGTATGTTGAAGTTTTTATTCCTGTCTTTGTGACAGCTAAAAGCTGAGATTTTTTTCCTGCTGTAGAATTGCACATAAGACAATCTATTTTATTGAATTTGCCTTTGTCAAGGGTGTGTTAATGGGATGCTATTATATTGAAACAGTTGATTAGTTACAGTTAATATAAACATTATTTCGTTAAGCATTTCAATAAATTTGCAGTTAAGTCAATTCTTTTCATTTCGTTTTATTTTGTCTGTATTCTAACTATGTCAGAAGTGCCAAGTGGATAAGCCATCTCAGCAACCTCCAGAGGACCCTAGCACTGCAGACACCAGTCTTCAGCCAATTTGAATCACTCCATGTGATATCAAGAAATTGTTGGAGACTCTAGGTGCTGCAGAGGCTATGAGTCCTGACAAGACTTGTGCTCTAGATCTTGCCACATCCCGTCAGTCTTCTCTCGATCATCAGTAAAGTGATGGAGGGTGTTACCAGCAGAACTATCAAGTAGAGAATGCTTAGCTACAACCTGCTCAATGATGCTCAGTTTGGGTTCCACTTGGACTACTCAGCTCATTAAAGCCTTGGTCAAACATGACAATAGAGCTGAATTTCAGAAGTGATGGGAAGAGTGGTATCCCATGACATCAAGGCTTCACCTGTTCAACTGTAGCCTCAAGGAGCTCGAGCAAAACCGGAATCAATGGGAATCAGGAGGCAAACTCTTGACTGATTGGAATTATACCTGCCAGATAGGACGATGGTTGTGGTTGTTGGAGATCAGTCATCTCAGTTTCAGGACATTTCTGCAAGAGTTCCTCAGAGTAGTGTCCTAGGCTTAGGGCATCTTCAGCTGTTTCATCAATGACCTTCCCTCCATCATAAGGTCAGAAGTCAAGGATGATTGCACAATGTTCATCACAATTTGTGACTCCTAAGACACTGAGCAATTCATGTCCAAAAGCAACAAAATCTGGACAATATTGAGGCTTGGGCTGACAAATGCCAAATAACATTCTCGCTACACAAATGCCAATCAATGACCATCACCCATCAGAGTCAATCTAACCATCCCCCCTTGACATTCAATGGTGTTACCATCATTGAATCCCACACTATCAAGAGCCTGGGGGTCACCATTTAACAGAAACATAATTGAACTCACCAGACAAACGCAGTGCTATGACTGCAGATTAGAGGCTAGGAATATTGCAGTGAGTAACTCACCTCCAGACTCTCCACAGCCAGTCCATGTACAATATAGTCCCCAGTTGCTTGGATGAATCCAACTCTAAAAACACTCAAGAAACTTGACACCAACCAGGGCAAAGCATCCCATTTGATTGGCACCACATTCACAAACATCCATTCCCTCCACCAATGATGGTCAATAGCAGCAGTGTGTTCAATCTACAAGATGCACTGCGGAAATTTGTCCAAGATCTTTAGACAACATCTTCTAAACACACAACCATTTCCACTTAGAAGTACATGGGCAGCAGATACATGGGAACACCACTGCCTGCAAGTTCCCTTTCAAACCACTCACCATCTGAACTTGGAACTATATCTCCATTCTTTCACTAGATCAAAATCCTGGAATTCCCTCCCTAAGGGGGAGGGGGAGCAACCCCAAGTCATGGTCCCTTTAGGCACCAACGACATAGGTAGGCAGAGAGATGGGTATTTATGGCAGAAATTCAGGGAGCCAGGATGGAAGCTTAGAGCTCGGACAAATGGAATGGTTATCTCTGGTTTGTTGATTGTGCTACGTGCTACCGAGGAGTTGAACACATGGCAACGGGGATGGTGCAGGAGGGACGGTTTTGTATTCCTGGATAATTGGAGCTCTTTCTGGGGTAGGTGGGACCTCTACAAACAGGATGGTCTCCTGCTGAACCAGAGGGGTACCAATATCCCGGGGGGATATTTGCTAATCCTCTTCAGGTGGATTTAAACTAATTCAGCAGAGAGATGGGAACCTAAATTGTAGTTCGAGTATAGAGGAGGTTGAGAATAGGGAGGTCTGAAATAAGGTTTTGGGGTCGCAAGAGGGAACCAGCAAGCAAGAAGTTGGTTTGAAGTGTGTCTATTTCAATGACAGGAGCACCTGGAATAAGGAGGGGGAACTTGCAACATGGGTCAGTATCTGGGATTTCAATATTGTGGCCATTTCAGAGACATGGGTAGAGCAGGGACAGGAATGGTTATTGCAGCTTCCAGGATTTAGATGTTTCAGTAAGAACAGAGAAGATGGTAAAAGAGGTGGGGGCGTAACATTGTTAGTCAAGGACAGTATTACAACTGCAGAAAGCACATTTGAGGACTCGTCAACTGAAGTAGGTATGGAATGAGATTAGACACGGGAAAGGAGAGATCACCCCTGTTGGGAGTTTTCTACAGGCCTCTGAATAGTTCCAGAGATTTACAGGAAGCGATAGCAAAGATGACTTTCGATAGGAGCGAGAGTGACAGGGTAGTTGTTATGGGAGAACTCAACTTCCGAAATATTGACTGGGAATATTATAGTTCAAGTACTTTAGATGGGTCAGTTTTTGTCCATTGTGTGCAGGAGTGTTTTCTGACATGGTATGTAGACAGGTAAGCAAGGAGTGAGGGCCACATTAGATTTGGTATTGGGTAATGAACCTGGCCAGGTGTTAGATTTGGAGGTAGGTGAGCACTTTGGTGATAGTGACCACAATTCAGTTATGTTTATTTTAGCGATGGAAAGGGATAGGTGTACACCGGAGGGCAAGAGCTCCAACTGAGGGAAAGGCAATTACAATGCGATTAGGCAAGATTTAGGATGCATAGGATTCTGCATAGGAGCCACAGGAAACTGCAGGAGCTTGGCACAGTAGAAATGTGGACCTTATTCAAGGACCAGCTACTGTGTGCCCTTGATAAGTATGCACTTGCCAGACAGGGAGGAGGTTTTCGAGCACAGGAGCCGTGGTTTACTAAGGAGGTTGAACCTCTTGTCAAGTAGAAGAAGAAGGCTTATGTTCGGATGAGGTGTGAAGGCACAGTTAGGGTACTTGAGAGTTACAAGTTAGCAAGGAAAGACCTAAAGAGAGAGCCAAGACAAGTGAGGAGGGGGCATGAGAAGTTGTTGGTGGATAGGATCAGGGAAAACCCTAAAGCTTTCAAGGACAGTAGTGGGAAGTTGTGCATAGAGTCAAAGGAGATAGGGAAAGCACTAAATGAATATTTTTTGTCAGCATTCACACTGGAAAGAGAAAATGTTGTTGAGGAGAATACTGAGAAACAGGCTACTAGACTAGATGGGATTGAGGTTCACAAGGAGGAGGTATTACAAATTCTGGAAAGTGTGAAAATAGATATGGGCCAGATGGTATTTACCCTGGGATTCTCTGGGACGGCAGGGAGGAGATTGCTGAGTCTTTGGCTTTGATCTTTATGTCATTATTGTCTACAGGAATTGTACCAGAAGACTGGAGTTTAGCAAATGTTGTTCCCTTGTTCACAAAGCGGGGTAGAGACGACCCTGGTAATTGTAGACCAGTGAGTCTTACTTCGGTTGTGGGTAAAGTGTTGGAAACATTTATAAGAAACAGGAATAAGTTGATTAGGGATAGTCAACACAGTTTTTTGAAGGGTAGGCCGTGCCTTACAAACCTTATTGAGTTCTTTGACAAGGTAACCAAACAGATAGATGAGGGTAAAGCAGTTGATGTGATGTATATGGATTTCAGTAAGGCATTTAATAAGGTTCTCCATGGTAGGCTATCGCACAAAATACAGGGGCATGGAGTTGAAGTTGATTTAGCAGTTTGGATCAGAAATTGACTAGCTGAAGGAAGTCAGAGGGTGCTGGTTGATGGGAAATGTTCATCTTGGAGTTCAGTTACTAGTGGTGTACTGCAAGGATCTGTTTTGTGGCCACTGCCGTTTGTCATTTTTATAAACAACCTGGATGAGGGCGTAGAAGGATGGGCTAGTAAATTTGCAGATAACACTAAGGTCAGAACAGTTATGAATGGTGCCCAAGGATGTTGTAGGTTACAGAGAGACATAGGTAAGCTGCAGAACTGGGCTAAGAGGTGGCCAATGGAGTTTAATGATGAAAAATGTGAGGTGATCCACTTTGGAAGGAGTAACAGGAAAACAGAGTACTAGGTTAATGGTAAGATTCTTGTTAGTGTAGATGAACAGAGAGATCTTGTGCCCATGTACATAGATCCCTGAAAGTTGCCACCCAGGTTGATAGGGTTGTTACCTTTTATTAGTAGAGAGATCGAGTTTTGGAACTATGAGGTCATGCTGCAACTGCATAAAACTCTGGTGCGGCCGCACTTGCAGTATTGTGTGCAGTTCTGGTCACCGCATTATAGGAAAGTGGAAGCTTCAGAAAGGGTTCAGAGGAGATTTACTGGGATGTTGCCTGGTATGGAAGGAAGGTCTTACGAGGCAAGATTGAGGGATTTGAGGCTGTTTTCATTAGAGAGAAAAAGGTTGAGAGGTGACCTAATTGAGACATATAAGATAATCAGAGAGTTAGATAGGGTGGACAGTGAGAGCAGTTTTCCTTGGATGGTGATGACTAGCACAAGGGGGCATAGCTTCAAAGTGAGGGGTGACAGATATAGGACAGATGTCAGAGGTAGGTTCTTTATTCAGAGAGTAGTAGGGGGGTGGAACACACTGCCTGCAACAGTTGTAGACTTGCTAACTTTACAGGTATTTAAATAGTCATTGGATAAGCATATGGACGAAAATGAAATAGTGTAGGTTAGATGGACTTCAGATTGGTTTCACAGGGTGGTACAACATCAAGGGCCGAAGTACTGCATTGTAATGTTCTATGTTCTATAAGGGTATTGTGGGTCTACCTACTAATGAATAGCCACAGTTCAAGAAGGCAACTCACCATTACTTACTCAAGTACAGCCAATAAATGCTGGCCAGCTAGTGATGCCAATATCCCATGAAAGAAAAAACAAATACCTTAAATTGTACCATATACATCAATTGAGGACAACCCAATTTTTGCATATACCTGATTTATTAGTTGACTAGTATATACACATTCCTCCCAACCCCCGTGTCAGCCATGGCATGTGTTCTCGCACTTGCTGGTCTCACTATTTCACCCTATAAGCAGATGTTTTATTTACCATGACCTTATAGTGCAGTGTGAGAGTAATCTAGCAAAACAATTTGTGTTGCAAACTTGTATGGCAATTTAAGATATACCCATACAGAGCAGACTCTGTGTGGCAAACTATCTGGTGACCACCCATAGTCATGCTGTACTCAGTTTTATATTAATAATAAAAGTCAAATGCCATTTTTGGAGGGAATTTTCAATAATTCTAAAGTTGACTTAGATGCTGACCTCTACCAGAATTAATTAAATTAGACCAAAATAATTCTAAAATTGATTGTAACCTAACAAAGAGTTGCAGTAATTTTAATAATGATAATTTCATTAATAATTTATGTTGCTATTTTTGTACTAGAATAAATGGTAAAAACATGTGATTTGCATAAGTGACTGCTTATTCAGAGTGAATTTAATGATCGTATTCCCATCAGAGTCAAAAAGATGAAGTGTTTGAGGTCTGTTTTGGACATCCCCAGTGGAAGAGAGACCAGAATGTGATTTCTCAATACTAGGATAAGATCCAGAGCAATTATGCCTAGACGGAGTGACTTCTGGCTTAGGGGCTGTACTGCCTCTGAATCAGAAGAATTGAGTTTGGTCCCACTCCAGATGGAATACAGGAACTATATGCTGATTCTGAATACTCAGCAATACTGTTGTCGAGCAGAGTACTTGTGTCCTGACCCAACATTAAAGAGGAATAGATTTTTTTCTTTGAAGTACTATGAGCACTGCATCCAAAACTGAAAACTGATTGAAATAAACAGGAAGCTACTTCAATTACTCTGCCAAGGTGGATGACTCAAAACATTTTTTTTTGCAGAATTTATTCAGGTATTGTGGGCTTTTCTGACTGGACCAACTCTTTTGCCTTTCCCCGGTTATCCTTAGGAAGGATATAGTCTGTTGACTCCTTGAACCGCTGAGTCCATTTGGCGTAAGTACATCCACAATGCTGTTAGGGACAAAGTTCCAGGATTTTCATCCACCAATATTGAAGCAATGGTGATATATTTCCCAGTCAGGATGGTGAGTAACTTGGAGGGAAACTTGTGCATGTTGGTATTCCCGTGTATCTGCTGCTCTCATCCTTCTAGGTTGTAGTGATTGTGGCTTTGGAAGGTTCTGTTTAAGGAGCCTTGGTGAATTTCTGTAGTGCTAAATCTCATGTGAAAATCTTGAGTTAGGACCTGCCCTACAGTGGATGATGGACAAAGTAGTTGCATACTCACATATTGTTTCTCACCCTCAAACTCAAAGGCAAAGGGAGCCATAAAGCATCTAACCAGTTTAAGTTTCCCAACTTTAGTTTAGCTAACATGCATACTTCTAGAAAATAATGATGATTTTGTGTCTTTTTTGAAGAAATACCCTCTATATAAATCTATGGAGGCCAATTAACTCAATCACTGGAAGGCTCACTATGGCAATGTGACTTGCTGGTTAAACCACCACCAGTCATTTTTCTCTAATAAGAGATGAACCTATGGTCTGCGAGGAGTATGTCAACTTTACATTTTTTTCTCCTTTCAGCTCTTTCCATGATCATCCTTTTTTCATACTGCTCAACCAGATGAATAGTTTCTGGGTAAATTTTAACTCAGAAGTTCTCATGTAGGGGTCTAAGAAGTCTTAAGGGATCCACCAAAAATATCTATTGGTGTTTTTTTATCATAGTTGGTCCCAATGATCCATCTCCAGGCTAACCTGAACATCAGCACACAGAGGTACACAAAGCATGCAAGAGAGAGAAAAGCCCATTAGAATAATAGAGAACAAGCCTTGGCACCAGGAACCAGGCAGAATGAGCAAACGCATCAGACCTCAAGCTCTCATAGCCCCCAGTGCACAGTACTTATAGAAACACAGCTCGTTATTGAAAAAGTGAGAAATAGGTTTCAAACCAACTCATGAAGAGCAGCCGTGGGTGTTCTGTGCTTAGTGCAGATAGAACCCCTGTCAATAGACTGGAAAATGTAGAAGTAGGCCATTCGGCTGAATGAGTTTACTCTGCCATTCTATGAGATCTTGGCTGATCTAATCATCTTTTACTTTCCTGCCTTTTCCTCATAACCTTTGTTTGCCTTACTAAGTAAAACTCTACCAATCTCATCATCTGCAGCCTCCTGTGGTAAAGAATTCCATGAATTCACTAAGAGAAGAAATTGCTCCTCATCTCTGTTTCTTTAGGTGACCCTATTCTTGAAGATCATGCCCTGTAGTCCTAGGCTGTCCCATAAGAGGAAACAATCTCTCAGCATTACCTTATCAAGTAATCTTACGTGGAATACCTTACCAAACACCTTTTGGAATTCAATACACCTACTGGTTTCACTTTATCTAAGCAGCTTGTTACCTCTTCAATAAAATCCTAATACATTTATAATGCCCTTTCACAAAAGTCTGCCTGATTATATTATATGTCTAAATACACTGTTATTACATCCTTTATAATAGACCCCTAATAGTTGCCCAAGGACAGATGTTTATCCAACTGGCTAAGAGTTAACTGTTTTGTTTTTTGCCTCCCTTTTGAATAAAGATGTCGCATTGGCAGTTTTTCAATCCTCTGGGACTTTTCCTAAATAGATAGGAAATTTATTTCCTCCCCTACTTTTGCCCCTTGGTTAGTTTGTGTTTTTAGAATGTTTCTAGTGTCTACTGTGAAGTCTGATTCAACATCTCTGCCATTTCCTGGTTGCCCATTTTTATTTCCCAGCCTCATTCTCTAAGGGACCCATGTTCACATTGGCCTCGCTCTTCCTTTTTATCTGTTTAAAGAAAGTCTAGTTTCTTTTTTTTTATACTGCTTGCTAGTTTTACCCTCAAAGTTTATTTTTCATCCCACCTCTTTTCTTTTTCAGTCATTCCCTCCTGGTTTTAAAATCTTTCCCAATCCTGTGGATTACCACTCATCTTTGACACAGTGTATAATTTTTTCTTTCATTTGATACTATCCTTAACTTTCTTGGTCGATTTATCTCCTTCTTTAAATGCTTCTTCCTCACTGGATTAGATCTTTGTTGTGTGTTATGAATTATTTTCTTAATTGACTGCCATTGTTGGCAACTGTTATTTCTACTAAACTCGAAGTAAAAGTAATTATATTCAGTTTAATTAGTCATAGAGATGTACAGAATGGAAATAAACCCTTTGGTCCAACGTGTCCATGCTGATCAGATAGCCTAAATTAATCTAGTCTCATTTGGCTCATATTCTTCTAAACCCTTCCTATTCATATATCCATCCAGATGCTTTTTAAATGTTGTCATTGTACCAGCCTCCACCACTTTCTCTGGCAGCTCATTTCATATATGCACTACCCACTGCATGAAAAGGCTGGCCCTTATGTCCCTTTTAAATTAGATTAGATTACATTACAGTGTGGAAACAGGCCCTTCGGCCCAACAAGTCCACACTGACCCGCCGAAGCGTAACCCATCCATACCCCTACATTTACCCCTTACCTAACACTACGGGCAATTTAGCATTGCCAATTCACCTGATCTGCACATCTTTGGACTGTGGGAGGAAACCGGAGCACCCGAAGGAAACCCAAATCTTACCTCTCTGACTTCCCTAACTTGGGGAAAAGACCTTGACTGAATCCATGCCCGTCATGGTTTTATAAACTTCTATAAGGTCACCCCTCAGCCTCCGACAATCCAGGGAAAATAGCCCCAGCCAATCCAGCCGCTTCCTATAGTTCTAACCTTCCAACCATGGCAGTAGTCTTGTAAATCTTTTCTGAACTCTTTCAAGTTTTACAACATCCTTCCGATAACAGGGAGACCACGACTGAATGCAGTAATCCAAAATTTGCCTAAAACCAATGTGCTGTACAGCTGCAACATGACATCCCAACTCCTACACTCAATGCACTTACCAATAAAGGCAAGTATACCAAAAACCTTCTTCACTATCCTGTCTACCTGCATTGATTAGAGGCATTGAGTTCTTGCGCTGACATAGATAATATTGAAAGATCAATTACAACTTGGAAATTAAATACTAAAAGCTGATCAGAAATTTAAATTTAAATTTAAATTTAAATCAGTTTAAACATCAGATTAGACATATCAAAATTATAAAAATCACAAAATACACTTTTATTGAACAAAAGACAACATACTCTATTGAAGGAACATAGAAAAGTACAGTACAGAACAGGCCCTTTGGCCCACGATGTTGTGCCAAGCATTAATCCTAATGTAAAATAACTTAACCTACGCACCCCTCAATTTACTGCTGTCCACCGGCACGTCCAGCAGTCGCTTAAATGGCCCTAATGACTCTGCTTCCACCACCACCACTGGCAACACATTCCATGCATTCACAACTCTTTGCATAAAGAAACTCCCTCTGACATCTCCTCTATACTTTTCTCCTAATATCTTAAAACAATGACCCCCTCGTGCCAGTCAATCCTGCCCTGGGGAAAAGTCTCTGGCTATTGACTCAATCCATGCCTCTCATTATCTTGTATACCTCGATCAGGTCACCTCTCTTTCTCCTTCTCTCCAGAGAGAAAAGTCCGAGCTTAGTCATCCTCTCTTCATAAAGCAAGCCCTCCAGGTAAACCTTCTTTGCACCCTCTCCAAAGCCTGTGTATCTTTCCTATAGTAGGGTGACCAGAACTGGACACAATATTCCAAGTGTGGTCTCACCAGGGACCTTTAGAGCTGTGGCAAAACCTTGCGGCTCTTAAACTTGATCCTGTTGTTAATGAAAGCCAAAACACTATATACTTTCTTAACAACCCTATCCACCTGGGTGGCAACTTTGAGGGATCTATGTACTTGAACACCAAGATTCTTTTGTTCCTCCACACTGCCAAGAATCCTGTCTTTAATTCTATATTCAGCATTCGAGTTCGACCTTCCAAAATGCATCACTTCGCATTTATCCAGGTTGAACTCCATCTGCCATTTCTCAGCCCAACACTGCATCCTGTCTATGTCACGCTGCAGTCTGCAATAGCCCTCGATACTATCAATGGCACCTCCAACCTTTGTGTCACCTGCAAATTTACTAACCCACCCCTCAACCTCC
This sequence comes from Chiloscyllium plagiosum, assembly GCF_004010195.1. NCBI lineage: Eukaryota > Metazoa > Chordata > Chondrichthyes > Orectolobiformes > Hemiscylliidae > Chiloscyllium > Chiloscyllium plagiosum. The sequence continues at coordinate 8,052,749 of NC_057743.1, read as the reverse complement.
TCAACCAAGTCATTTATAAAAACTACAAAGAGCAGAGGCCCAAGAACAGAACCCTGCAAGTCCCCACTCAACACTGACCTCCAGGCAGAATACTTTGCATCTGCAACCACTCTTTGCCTTCTGTCAGCCAACCAATTCGGAATCCAGATAGCCAAATCTCCCTGTATTCCATACTTGCTGACATTATGAATGAGCCTACCATGGGGAACCTTATCAAATACCTTGCTGAAGTCCATATACACCACATCCACTGCTTGACCTTCATCGACCTGTCTTGTCACCTCCTCAAAGTACTCAATAAGATTTGTGAAGCATGACCTGCCCCTCACAAAGCCATGCTGACTGCCTTTAATCACGCTATGCTTTTCCAAATAGTCAGAAATCCTATCCCTCAGAATTCTTTCCAAAACTTTGCTGACCACAGATGTAAGACTGACTGGTCTGTAATTACCAGGGATTCCCTATTCCCCTTCTTGAAAAGAGGAACAACATTTGCCTCCTTCCAATCATCCGGTATGACTCCTGTGGAGAGTGAGGAGGCAAAGATCTTCGCCAGCGGCTTGGCAACCTCCTTTCTCGCTTCCCAGAGAAGCCTAGGATAAATCTGGTCTGGTCTTCTCAATCTTAATGTTTGCCAAAATTTCCAGCGCATCAACTTCATCAGTCTTGATCTGTTCAAGCCTGTATCCCAGCTCCTCAAAGTTCTCATTCACAACAAGGTCCCTTTCTTTAGCGAAAACCGAAGCAAAAAACTCATTTAGGGTTTCCCCTATCTGCTCAGACTCCATGCACAAGTTCCCTATGCCATTCCTGATTGGCTCTACCTTCTCCCTGATCATTCTCTTATTCCTCACGTATGAGTAAAATGCCTTTGGGTTATCCCTAATCCTTCTTTCCAAACCTTGTTTGTGCCTGCTCCTGGCTTTCCTCAGTCCATTTCTGAGCTCCTTTCTAGCAAGCCTGTAATCCTCTAAAGCTGTGCTAGATCTTTGCTTCCTCCACCTTACGTAAGCTGACTTCTTCCTTTTGACGAGAAGCTCTTCTGTTCTTGTCATCCAAGGTTCCTTAATCTTACCCCTTCTTACCTGTCTCAGAGGAACAAATTTGTACATCACTCACAATAGCTGCTCCTTAAACAGTCTCCACATGTCTGCTGAGCCCTTTCTTTGGAACATTGCTCCCAGTCTGTACTTCCCAACTCCTACTGATAGTGTCATAATTTCCTTTTCCCCAGTTAAATATCTTCCCTTGGTAACTGCTCCTTTCCCTCTCCAAGGCGATGACAGTTGTGATCACTGTCATCAAAGTGTTCTCCCACCATGAGATGTTGAAAATTCAAAACAAAGAAGTTAAAATCTTGGTATTACTTGGTAGATCAGACAGCATTTACACAGAAGCAGCGGTAATGAGCTGAAATTTTCAGATTTTGAACATTTTCAGATCTTGACTCTTTGCAGCTGCAGTCAATTTCTGCTGAATCCAGGATTGCTATCAAGTTAGGGGCAGTGAGCAGGTAGCTAGAATGTAATATCAACCAATAGCGTTCACTGTTTATGCAGTGAATGCAAGGAGATTGGAATAGTAAAGAGATAAACAAAATGGAGAACTAAAGCTGCTGGAGACAATGTGTGTCATTTACTACCTGTAATGTTCCTTACTGCAAATTCTCAAAAGATTGGGAGGAAAGTGCAAAGCTTTTATCTTTGAAGGATCTTAAGCTGTCCATTTGCTTCATCAGGTAATAGATTAGAATACTTTGTCATGGAAACTTTTCCAATGTCCTCAATACCTGCTCTCCTTCAATACCTGCTCTCAATACCTGCTCAATACTTGCATTTTCCTAAGCAAACACTTTTACTTTCTCCCTTTCCATCATCCAGAGCCCCAAACACTGTTGCCAGGTGAAACAACTTGTACTTCTTTCACTTAGGGATATTGTTACTGTTCCAGATATGTACTTACATCAACAGCAGACATACCTTAAATATTATTACTTTTCCAGACAAATGGTACATCCCTCCCTATCACTGTGACCTTGACCAGCCTGAAATTCCTCAGATTTCTGTCCTCCTTCAATTCTTGACTCTTTTACATCTCTGATTTTCCTTGTTCCACCATGAGCAATTGTATCTTCACAGCTGCTCGCTTCCTAAACTCTGGAATTATTTTCCTGAACCTCATCACCTTAAAACCTATCTGTTTGATTAAGCTTTTGGTCACCTGATCTAATATCTCCTTGGTTAGAGGCAAAAGAAAACTACATATGCTGGATCCAAAGTACTCAAACAGGAGGCTGGAAGATCACTGCAAGCCAGGCAGCATTAGGAGGTGGAGAAGTTAATGTTTCGGGTATTGACCCTTCTTCAGGACTAGATATTGGGGTAGGGGGAGCTACAGAAAAAGAGAGTGAGTTGGGTTGGGGAGGGTAGTGGAAAGGTGAGACAGTGATAGGTGAACAGATAGTGAGTACGACCTGGTTAGTCAATGAGAGGGATGAGTCCATTTGTTAGCTGGAAGGAAGAGTCGGTAGGTGGAATGGAAGGAAGAAGGTGAGGCTGGAAAGGGAGACGTGGGATGGGAGGGAAGGTTATTTGAAATTAGAGAACTCAATATTTAGTCCTCCGGACTGTAGGTTGCTCAGTTAGAAGATAAGGTGCTATTCCAATTTGTGGTCTGATTCACTGCAGCAATAGATGCAGCCAAAAAATGGACATGTCAGAGGGGCAGTGAAAAGGGGAATTGAAATTGACAGTGACCAGGAGGTCAGGCTGGCCATTTTGTCCCAGACAAAAAAATACTCAGCGAAACGGTCACCTAGTCTAAGGCTGGTCTCACCAATGTAGAGAAGGCCACAGCTGGAGCACTGTATGCAGTAGACTAGGTTGGAGTAGATGCAGGTGAATCTCTGTCTCACCTGGTAGGACTGTTTGGGGCCCTGCATAGAAATGTGGGAGGTGGTGTATGGGCACGCGATGCATCTTTTTCAGTTATAGGGGAAGGTACCGGGGAGTTGGTGGGGAGTGTGGCATGAACCAATGAGTGGCAATGGGAACGGACCTTGTAGAAGGCAGAGAAGGGTGGGGAGGGGAAGATATTCTGGATGGTAGGGTCTAATTGGTGTTGGTGGAAGTGTTTGAGGATGGTACTTTGGATTCAGAGGCTGGTGGAATGGGAAATGAGGACAAGAGGGACCCTATCTCTGTTATATTTGGATGGGGGAGTGTTCAGACCAGTCGAACAGGGAATGGAGAAAGTATGGTGGAGGACTGTCTGGATGACAGAGGGAGGGAAGAAAGTGTTGTTGGACCCATCCAGTTCCCCCTCTCTCCTTCAATACCCTCCTCTGTCTTACCAAACTAGTCCTCACTCTTGATAACTTTTCCTTCAACTCTTCCCACATTCTCCAAATCCAGGGGGTGGCCATGGACACTCACATGCGACCCACCTATGCTTGCCTTTTTGTTGGTTATGTAAAACAGTCCCTCTTCAGTACGTACACTGTACTGTTCCCCAACTCTTCTGCCATCACATTGATGACTGCATCCTGCATCCAGGCAGAACTGGAGCAGTTCACCGACATCGCTAACAACTTCCATCCCACTCTCAAATTCACTTGGCCTATTTTGGTCACCTCCCTCCCCTTTTTTGACCTCTTCATTTCCATCTCCAGCAACAGTTTACAGACCACCATTTATTACAAACCCACATACTCCCACAGCTACCTGGAATACACCTCCTCGCATCCTGTATCCTGCAAAAACTCCATCCTGTATTCCCAATTCCTCTGTCTCTGTCACATCTGCTCTAAGAAGGAGACGTTCCATTCCCAAGTATCCCAGGTGAGCTCGTAATTCAAACAACATTTACTCCCCCCCTCTGTCATCCAGACAGCCATCACCACACCTCTTCCATTCCCCACTCCACTGCTTTAAACATCCCCATCCAAACAATAACAAAGATAGAGTCCCCCTTGTCCTCACCTTCCACCCACCAGCCTCCGCAACCAACATATCATCCTCAAACACTTCCACCAACATCCAATTAGACCCGACCACCCAGAACAGGCTCCCCTCCTCACCCCTTTCTGCCTTCCACAAAAACTATTCCCTTCACCAATTCTTGGCATGTGCCTAACTCCCCACCAACCCCTCAGCACCTTCCCCTGTAACCAAAAAAGATGCAATACCCACCTGTATACCTACTTTCTCACCTCCATCCAGGGCTCCCAAACAGTCTTTCCAGGTGAGACAGAAGTTCACCTGCATCTCCTCCATCCTAATCTTCTGCACCCAGTGCTCCCAATGTGGTCTTCTCTACATCGGTGAGACCAAACATAGATTAGGTGACCATTTAGCTGATCATCTTTGCCTGGCCCAAAGTGGCCAGCTCGACTTCCTGGTCACTGGCCATTTCAATTACCCCCCAAATTCCCTTCTGACATGTCCATTTTTGGCCTCCTCCGTTGTCGCAGTGAATCAGATCGCAAATTGGAAGAACAATACCTTGTCTTCCACCTGGGCAACCTAGAGCCCAAACTTAACACTGAGTTCTCTAATTTCAAATAACCTTCCTATCCATCCCCCAGCTCCCTTTCCAGTCTTGCCTTGTCCCTTCCATTCCACCTATCGACTCTTCCTTCCAGCTACCAACCGGATCCATCCCTCCCACCACTTGTGTCCACCTATCACTACTTTAGCATTCCACTCTGCCCAGCAACCTCTCACCCCTGTATCTGTAGCTCCCCCTAACCCCACATCTAGTCCTGAAGAAGGAATTCTCCACCTCCTCATGCCACCTGACTTACTGTGTTCTTCCAGCCTCCTGTTTCTCTAATATCTCCTTTTCATAATTTGATATCAAATGCTCCTTTGAAGGAATTTGTGATGGGTTACTATCTTAAACTTATTCTTTGAATGTAGGTTATTGTTACTATAACATGCAACTGCAATTTCTTTTACATGACACTTAATTCCATGTACATAGATCCCTGAAAGTTGCCACCCAGGATGATAATGTTGTTAAGAAGACATACGGCATGTTAGTTTTTATTAGTAGTGGGAGTGAGTTTCAGAACCATGAGGTCATGCTGCAGCTGTACAAAACTCTGGTGCGCCTGCACTTGGAATATTCAGTTCTGGTCACCGCACTATAGGAAGGATGTGGAAGTGTTGGAAAGGTTTCAAAGGAGACTTGCTAGGATGTTGCCTGGTATGGAATGTAAGTCTTCCAAGGGAAGGCTGAGGGACTTGAGGCTGTTTTCACTAGAGAGAAGATTGAGAGGTGACTCAATTGAGACATATAAGATAATCAGGAGGAGAAAGTGAGGACTGCAGATGCTGGAGACCAGTCGTGAGTGTGGTGTTGGAAAAGCACAGCAGATCAGGCAGCATCCGAGGAGCAGGAGAATCAATGTTTCGGGCATAAGCCTTCATCAGGAATGAGGCTTGTGGGTCGGGGCTAAGAGATAAATGAGATGGGGGTGGGGTTGGGAGGGAGATAGCTGGGAAAGCGATAGGTGTATGAACGTGAGGGAGAAGATGATAGGTCAGAAGGGGCATTGATGGATGGGTCCGGAGGGTGGTGCTGAGTTGGAGGCTTGGGAGTGGGATAATATGGGGGGAGGGGAAATAGGAAGCTGTTGAAATCCACATTTATCCTGTGTGGTTGCAGGCTACAAAGGCAGAATATGAGGCATTTTTTTTCCAGAGAGAATGATAATCAGAGGGTTAGATAGTGTGGAGAGTGAGGGCATCTTCCCTCGGATGGTGATGGCTAGCATGAAGGGACATAGCTTTGGATTGAGGGGTGATAGATATAGGACAGATGTCAAAGAGTAGTAGGGGCGTGGAACACACTCTCTGAAACAATCATAGACTCGCCAAGTTAAGGGCATTTAAATGGTTATTGAATGTAAGAACTAGGAGCAGGAGTACACTATCTGGCCCTTTGACCCTTCTTCGCCACTCAATAAGATCATGGCTAATCTTTTCACTCAGCTCAGCTCCACTTACCCGCTTTTTCACCATATCCCTTAATTCCTTTATTTTCGAAAAAGTATCTACCTTAGCTTTAAAAGCGATTACTGAAGTAGCATCAGCTACTTCCCTGGGCAAAGAATTCCATACATTAACAACCCTCTGGTGAAGAAGTTCCTTCTCAGTTCAGTTCTAAACCTGCTTCCTCTAATCTTGAGGCCATGCCCTCTTGTCATGTACCAGTGGAAAAATCCTATGTATTTCTATTTTATCGATTCCCTTCATAATTTTATATGTTTTTATAAGATTCCCCTCTCGTTCTTCTGAATTCTAATGAATATAATCCCAATCTACTCAGTCTCTCCTCATAAGCCAAATCCCTCAACTCCAGAATCAATCCAGTGAACTTCCTCTGCACCCCCTCCGTGCCAGTAAGGAGACCAAATAAGGGGTCCAAATCTTAAGTAAGGAGACCAAATCTGCACACAGTACTTCAGGTTTGGCCTTACCTGCATTTTGTACAGCTGCAACATTACCTCTCTGCTTTTAAACTCAACCCCTTTAGCAATGAAGTACAAAATTCCATTTGCCTTCCTAATTACTTGTTGTACCTGCAGATCAACCTTTTGCAATTCATGCACAAGGACACCCAGGTCCCTCTGCAAATCAGCATGCTGCAACTTTTTACCATTCAAGTAATAAACTATTTTGCTGTTACTCCTAGCAAAATGAATGACTCCACATTTACTAACATTGTATTCCATCTGTCAGACTTTGCCCAATCATTCAATGTTCCTCTGCAAAGTTTCACAGTCCTCTGCACACTTTGCTCTCCCACTCATGTTAGTGTCATCGGCAAATTTTGACACTGTACACATGGTCCCCAACTACAAATCATCTATGTAAATTGTAAGTAATTTTAGTCCCAACACTGAATCCTGAGGCATACCACTAGTCACTGATTGCCAGCCAGAATTACACTCATTTATCCCCACTCTTTATTTCCTGTCAGTCAACCAATCCTCGATCCACACTAATACTTTACCCCTCACACCATGCATCCTTGTCTTATGCAGCAGCCTCATGTGCGGCGACTTGTCAAAGGCCTTTTGGAAATCTAGGTACAACACATTCACTGGGTCTCCGTTGTCCACCTTGTTTGAAATGTCTTCATAGAATTCCAAAAGATTTGTGAAGCATGACCTGCCCTTCATTAATTCATGCTGCATCTGTACAATGGGACAATTTCTTTCGAGATGCCCTGCTATTTATTCCTTGATAATAGACTCAAGCATCTTCTCCACTACAAAGGATAAGCTCACTGGTCTATAATTCCCTATCTTTTTTCTACTTCTTTTTTAAAACTGTGGCATCACACTTGCTATTTTCCAATTTGCTGGTACTGCCCCAGAGTCCAGTGAATTTTGGAAAATTATCGCTAGTCCACCTGCTATTTCTCCTGCCATCTCTTTTAGTACCCTAGGATGCATTCCATCAGGGCCAGGAGACCTATCTATCCTTCGCTCAATTAGCTTACCCAACACTAATCCTTCCGTAATAATAATTGTTTCCAGGTCCTCACCTACCTTTTTCTCTTCGTCACTTACTGGCATGTTATTAGCATCCTCCACTGTGAAGACCGATGTAAGGTACTTGTTCAATACCTCAGCCATTTCATCATATTCCATAACTAACTGCCCTTTCTCATCCTCTAAAGGACCGATATTAACTTTAGTCACTCTTCTTTGTTTTAAATATTTATAGAAACTTTTGCTATCTGTCTTTATATTCTGTGCTAGGCTTTTTTCATACTCTATCTTAATTTTCTTTTTTGCTCTTTTTGTGGCTTTCTGTTGACCTTTAAGGTTTTCCCAATCTTCTAGATTCCTGGTGTTTTTGGCCACTTTGTGTGTCTTCTCTTTCACTTTGACAGCCTGTTTTGTTTCCTTAGACACCCAAGACTCACCGGATACACTTTTGCTGAGCACTATGAAGAATTTTTTGAAGGTCCCCCACTGCTCATCAACTGTCCCACCATAAAGTTTCTGTTCCAGTCTACTTTAGCCAGGTCCTCCCTCATTCTATCATAGTCCCTTATTCATGCACAGGACCCTGGTACTGGATTTTATCTTCAGACTATTCAGCTGTATTTTAAATTCACCCAAACTGCGATCACTCCTTCCAAGAGGATCCCTGACTATGAGGTTACTAATTATTCCTGTCTCATTACATAGGACCTGGTCTAAGATAGCTTGCTCCCTCATTGGTTCCATTACATACTGTTCAAGAAAACTATCAAGAAAAATACACTCAACGAACTCCTCCTCAAGGCGACCCTGACCAAGCTGGTTCGACCAATCTACATGTAGATTTAAATCCCCCATGATAGTAGCCATATCAATTTTGCAGGCATTAGTTATTTCCTTGTTTATTGCACTTCCCAATGTGATGTTATTATTCGGTGGCCTATAGACTACATCTATCAGTGACCTTTTCTTCTTGGAATTCCTAATTTCCACCCAAATGGATTCAACCTCATGCTCCATAGAACCTATATCATCCCTCAGCACCACCCTGATGTCGTCCTTGAATATCAGAGCGACACCACTTCCCGTGCATTCCTGTCTGTCCTTCTGAATAATCTGGTACCCCTGGATATTAAATTCCCAGTCATGACCATTTTGCAATCATGTCTCCGTGATTGCTATCAATCATATTCGTTCACGATGATTTGTATCGCTAACTCATCAACCTTGTTACAAATGCTACAAGCATTCAGGTAAAGTACTTTTATCATGATTCACAACATCTCTAATATCTCCTGAGTTACCCTTCATTTTTGCTTCTTTCATAGTCTGCCTTGACCTTAAACCCTCCTGTATACATGCTAACCTGCTGCTACCTTTTCATTTATCACCATACTCCCTGTTGCTTTCCCTTTTCCTCGCCCCCACCTCCGACTCACAAGTTTAAAGTCTTAGTGACCACCTTATTTATTCTTTTGACTAGAACACTAGTTCCAGATCGGTTCAGGTGGAGACTGTCCATCGGTACAGATCCCCCCTCCCCCCCTCCCCCCCCGGTTCCAAACCTGATACCAATGCCCCATGAAATGGAACTCCTCTTTCCCACACCATTCCCTTAGCCACATGCTTACTTCCCTAAATTTTCTTGTCCCTAAGCCAATTTGCACCTGTCTTGGACAGTAATCCGGAGATTATGATCCTTGAGGACCTGTTCCTTAACTTCATTTCTCAATAATCTCCAAACAGGCCCCCATCCTACCCTTGCCTTTGTTGTTAGCCCCAACGTGGACTACAACAACTGGATCCTCCCCCTCCCACTGCAGTATCCTTTCAAGCCAGTCAGAATTGTCCTGCACCTTGGCACCGGGAAGGCAAAACACCATGTGAGGCTTCCAATCCAGCATGCAAACGATACTATCTGTCCCCATAATTATAGAATGCCCTATAACTACCACTTGTCTTTTTGCTCCCCTGTCTTGAATGGCCTTCTGCACCATGGTCAGTTGGCTCATACTCCCGCAGCCCTTTTCCTCATCCTCACAGAGAGCAAGAATGCCATACCTTTTGGATAAGGTCAAAAGCTGACGCTCCTGTACTCCTGAACTCAGGATCCCCCTACCTGCCTCACTTGCAATGACACCCTGTTGTCCCTGATCACTAACTGAATTTGAATTACTTAATCTATCAGGTATGACTGCCTTCTGAAACAAAGCGTCCAGGTAACTCTCCCCCTCCCGGATGTGCCGCAATGTTTGAAGCTCAAATTCCAGATCATGGTGGGCGGCACGGTGACACAGTGGTTAGCATTGCTGCCTCACAGCGCCAGAGACCCGGGTTCAATTCCCGCCTCAGGCGACTGACTGTGTGGAGTTTGCACGTTCTCCCCGTGTCTGCGTGGGTTTCCTCCGGGTGCTCCAGTTTCCTCCCACAGTCCAAAGATGTGCAGGTCAGGTGAATTGGCCATGCTAAATTGCCCGTAGTGTTAGGTAAGGGGTGAATGTAAGGATATGGGTGGGTTACCCTTCGGCGGGTCGGTGTGGACTTGTTGGGCCGAAGTGCCTGTTTCCACACTGTAATGTAATGTAATGTAATAATGTAATGTAATGTAATGTAAACTCTGAGCCAGAGTTCTTCCAGCAACCAACACCTCCTGCAGATGTGATCACTGCCATTCACAATGGGATCAGCCATCTCCCACAGCGTACAGCTACAGCACAACACCTGTCCATCCATCTCTACCTAGTTAATTAATAGATAACAATTTGAGTTAAATAATTTCTAGAACTTCTCTACTATGATCTTATGCAATTAACCCATTAATAGAAGATAAAAAATGTCAATTTTTAACCAATCAACTTACCTTATCAACCCACCACAGAGTCCTTTTTTTTGGTTAGAGGAGGAGGGCAGGTGGATAGTCTTATGGACAAAAATGGAATAGTGTAGGTTAGATGGGCTTCAGATTGGTTTCACAGGTTGGCGCAATATCAAGGGCCGAAGAGCCTGGACTGTGCCAAAATGTTCAATGTTCTATGTTAATCCTTATGGATAAAGTCTTTATCATGTCCTGAGAGACAGTTGTTCAACAGATAGGAAACTGAAATTGCGACATAGAATAGTCATGCTGCCGCACTAATTAAACATAAAGCAATTAACTGTGTTTCATATATGATTTGGAGATGCCGGTGTTGGACTGGGGTGTACAAAGTTAAAAATCACACAACATCAGGTTATAGTCCAACAGGTTTAATTGGAAGCATACTAGCTTTCGGAGCGACGCTCCTTCAATCACCTGATGAAGGAGCGTCACTCCGAAAGCTAGTGTGCTTCCAATTAAACCTGTTGGACTATAACCTGGTGTTGTGTGATTTTTAACTGTGTTTCATATAGTGAATGACAAATCATTGATCCTCATCATGGTTTTGCTGCACACTGCATTTAACTATTTTGGCCAGAAATTTCACTGAGACTGCTCTCCTGCCAATAGCTTAGAAATGCACCAGAAACACACTATTTCCCTTCCTTTCCACCAATAATTTTCTTATTCCCATTTACGATTCTGAACTGGAGTCAGAGTTATGCTATTAACAGCTGGAAAAAAAATCAACTTTTTTTCATCAGTCTAATTCACCTATTAATTCAAATCGATAGCTTCATCAAAATTAACAATCTTATGTTTGCCTCACTTTTTGGTGGATTTTGGCTGAGCAGAAATTGACTACTGCATCGCCCTATATAACAGTGCACTTCAAAATACACAAGGAATATTCGGAGATTTTTGTGCTGGGATAAGCCATTTCATGTGGAAGCCTTAAAATCCGACAGAAAGATTTTAATTTAAAACTGAATTCAATCAAATATTTTTCCCCTCTGCCTTTATAAAAAAAATAAAAAAATTCATTATGTCACAAAAAGATAAAATATCAATTGTTTATTATTGACCAGTCCAGTGTTTTGATATTATTTAAAAGGTAATTTTCAACGACTTAATACCATGTCTTGTATATATTTGAGTAATAGTCGATTTTATGTAAATATCGACCCCGTATTTTTGGCCAGAAATCTGGAATTTTCCGAGATGACTAATCAACATTTCTGAGTTAGTCTGGCGGTCGTCCTGCTCCAGTCCGGGTCGTCCAGTCCGCCGCCCGTCGTGCTCCGTTCCGCGTCTTTAGAATTGCCGCAATTCGTTTTTTTTCCATTCATTTGGAGATCTATTGGGCTTCTACTGACAGGTATGAATTTCAGCTCCTCAAAATGTAGTATCCATGTAATACTCGACCTCATAAATTTAACCTTGAAACGTAATCAAAAAAATTCAATTATCACTCAAATATGTACAGTAATTGTCAGACTGTTGAAGGCAGATTATTTCTTGACTACAAGAAACCCATAGGGGGTGCTGTTATTATGCAAATAAAGTTACGTTAATCAAATCAAGTACCTAAAAAAACCTTTTGACACTTCTTTAATATATAGGTACGTTCGGCACCAAATAAAGAAGTATTTTCAAGGAAAAGATAAAGATAAGGTGAATGATTTTAATTGGAAAGCTTTCAAAGAACGAGCAAAGACATGATGGGCTGAATGATCTCCCTCTATGTTGCATGGTTCCAGTGACCTGCTGTCATCATAAGAACATAAGAACCAGGAGCAGGTGTAAGGCCGTCCAGCCCTTTGAGCCTGCTCCACCACTCAATAAGATCATGGCTAATCTTTTCGTGGAATCAGCTCCACTTATCCGCGTTTTCACCATACCCCTTAATTCCTTTATTTTTCAAAAAAGTATTTACCTTAGCTTTAAAAGTGATTACTGAGATAGCGTCAACTATTCCCTGGGCAAGGAATTCCATACATTAACAACCCTCTGGTGAAGAAGTACCTTCTCAGTTCAGTTCTAAACTGGCTTCCTCTAATCTTGAGGCCATGCCCTCTTGTCCTAGTTTCACCTACCTGTGATGTGAAACATCCGATCTATTTCTATTTTATCAGTCTCTGTCATAATGTTATAAGTTTCTGTAAGATCCCCCCGTCTCCCCCCCCATTCTTCTGAATTCTAATGAATATAATCCCAAAGCACTCAGCCTGTCCTCATAAGCCAACCCCAACTCTGGAATCAACCTAGTGAATCTCCTCTGCACCCCACCAGTACATCCTTTCTTAAGTAAGGAGACCAAATCTGCCCACTGTACCCCAGGTGTGGCCAAGAAGATGCCTTAAGTACTGTAGGGAAAGGAATGCTAGATTCGCTCCTCCTCACAATTAGACTGCTAATCATGCCCCCAGTGGCAATGAAACAGCTGGTTTAATTGTGCAGCCACAACTGGAGAATTGTGTTCAGTTCTGGTCACCACATTACAGAAAGGATGTAATTGCTCTCCAAAGAGGACAGAGAAGATTTACTAGAATGTTGCCAGGTCTGGAGAATTATAGTTATGAGGAGAGATTGGAAGGGGTGGTGTTGTTTTCCTTGTAACAGAGGACACTGAGGTTGAGGTATACAAAATTGTGAGGGATAGAGATAGGTAGACAAGCAGGAAGCTGGGAGAACACAGCAAGCTAGGCAGCATCAGGAGGTGAAGTTGACATTTCAGGTGTAACCCTTCTTCAGGACTGGGGATGGGTGTAAGGGGAGCAGCAGATAAGGGGGGCGGGGGTTGGT
>NC_057743.1:7981478-8039251 GCF_004010195.1 Chiloscyllium plagiosum | reverse complement strand
GTTGCAGGGAAAGGTACCTGGGGGTTCGGGATGGGGAGAGTGGCACAAACTAAGGATTGGTGAAGGGAACAGTCCTTGCAGAAGGCAGTGAGGGGTGGGGAGGGGAAGATGTGTTTGGTGGTGCAGTCTAGTTGAAGTTGGCGGAAATGTTTAAGGATGATGGGTTGGATGGGGAGACTGGTGGGGTGGTAGGTGAGGACAAGGAAGACTCTGTCTTTATTGTGTTTGGGGGATATGGTTTAGAGGAGTGGAACAGGGAATGAGGTTGGTGCGGTGGAGGGCTGTCTGGATGACAGAGAGGGGCATAAGCACGTTGTTTGAAATAGGTGAACATCTGGGATGCTTGGGAATGGAATGTCTCCTCATCCGAACAGATGCTGTGGAGGAATTGGGAGAACGGGATTGGAGTTTGTGTAGGTTTGTCAGGAAGCAGACCACAATTCTGAGGAAACTTTTACTTCAGTCTCCAGAGAAGAAGTGCAGCATTTCAATCTTTTCATAGGGAGAGGCTGAATAGGCTGGGGCTGTTTCCCCAAGAGCATTGGAGCCTGAGATTATAGAAGTTTATAAAATCATGAGGGTGATGGATAGGGTATATACACAGTGTATTTTCCCTGGGGTGGGGAGTCCAGAACTAGAGGGCACAGGTTTAGGGTGAGAGCGTAACGATTTAAAAAGGACCTAAAGGACAACGTTTTCACGCAAAGGGTGGTGCGTTTATGGAATGAGCTTTTACGGGAAGTGGTGGAGGTTGGTACAATTACAATATTTTAAAAGGCATCTCGATGGGTATATGAATAGCATAGTCTTAGAGGAATATGGGCCAAGTGCTGGCAAATGGGACTCAATTAGGTTAGGATATCTGGTTGGCATGCATGAGTTGGACAGAAGGGTCTATTTCCGTGCTGTACATCTCTATGACTGTATGATACTGGGTGGGAGATGCATGAGTTGGACAGAAGGGTCTATTTCCGTGCTGTACATCTCTATGACTGTATGATACTGTGTGGGAGGAGGTGTAGTCCAAATAGTTGTTAGACTGTGGCTTATAGTAAACATCCATCTGGAAACAGGGAGGTCGGGGGGAGGTGCGTTGGTGGCAGGTGTCCGAGATGGACCAAGTGAATTTGAGGGTGGGTTGGAAGTTGTGGGTGAAGTCGATGAACTTCTCCTGTTCAGCATGGGTGCAGGACGCTGTACCAATGCAGTCATCAATGTAATGGTGGAAGAGTTGGGGCACAGTGCCTGATTAGGTACGGATGAGGACTGTTCGATGTGGTGAACTAAGAGGCAAGAGTAGCTGGGACCCATCCGAGTGCCCATGGCCACGAGAGGAACCTGTTTTCCTTAGCAGAGAGTTCAAAATCCAGAGGTCATAGATTCAAGTTAAGTGACAGGAGGACTAGAAGGGCTCTGTGGAAAAGCTTTTTTACATGGAGGACCTAAATTGGTGGAGACAGAGACCTAAACACTGAAAAGTACCTAGATATGCACCTTAAGTGCTGAAAGCTGCAAGGCTATGGGCCGTGTGTAGGAAGATGGAATTGTAAAGGGTATCTTGTCTTTGGGTCATGTTATAGACTAGGCCAGACCACTCAAAACATTCTTAAGCAGGCAGCCCAGACCCATAACTTTGCGATTTGTTTTGGTAAGTGTACAGTGAAAATTACACTGGAGTAAGTTAACTAGGTTGACTACTAGATTTTAAAACAGACAAAAATTTATTCACAAATTCACACAATGAAACAGAAAGAACAGAATAAAGAACCCCTACAGAACTCAGTCTAGTCAAACTAGACTTAATTGTGTTGTTCCGAATGTAGTCCCAATAAGCAAACTCCCTTTAAAAACCAGTATAAATGAAGTTAAAAATCACTTAAGACCAGGTTATAGTCCAACAGGTTTACTTGGAAGCACTAACTTTTGGAGCGCTGCTCCTTCATCAGGTGGTTGTGGAGAATAAGATTGTAAGACACAGAATTTCTAGCAAAAGTTTACAGTGTGATGTAACTGAAATTATATATTGGAAAATACATGGATCGTTTATTAAGTCTCTCATCTTTTAGAATGACCATGTTGGTTTCAGTTCTTTCATAGTTAATTGCAAAACATTTTTAAGTTACATTCTCAAGTGAACTTTAACAATTGGTGTCATGTTGGCCCAGATAATGTATTGAAGGTGTCAGTTTCCCTGTGTGAGGTTGTCTGTGCCACAATGGTCAGACAGGTTCTAATGTAAAAAAAAGTTACAGAATCTGACATGGATTCATGCAGTTTTAGAGCAAAATAAAATGTAATTCTGCAAGTGCAAATTCATCCCACAAACTTATATGTATGTGTGTGCACGTGGGTGTTTTCACGATAGGTGACTTTGCCTGTTTAATAAATGCTGACAATTACTTGCTCCTTGGGTTTAATGAGGACTGGTCCTACATTGTCCATTAGTTGTATAACAGCAACTGCTATACAGGGACTGTGCCTATGTGATGTAATGATGAGTGAGACAGATAGCGAGATCCAAGAGTAGCAAAAGATCCAATCGTTGTGGTCCACATTAATGCCAATAGTAAAGGTAGAACAAGGAAAGAGATTCTTCTGAGGAAATACAAGCAGCTAGGTGCTAAATTAAAAGCAGAACCACATCTCTGGATGAGTTATTTGGTGCAGAGTCAATAAGATTGAAGAGGTAAATGCATGGCTCGAACATTAGTGAAGGAGAACTCATATGATATTGGCACCATACTAGCGAAAGTGGGAGCTTTACCATTGGCTTCACTTGAACCATGCTGGGATAAGCATCCTGATGGATTGCATAACCATGGCTGTAGATAGATCTTTAAACTAAACAATGGGGGTCCAGCTGGGATAGGGGTGGAGGGTTCAGTTGCATGGAAATTTTTAAAAATCCAAGTATAAGGAATGGTTGGTGTTTAGATTAGTGATGAGGCTGACTGTTACCGGATAACAAAAGGAGGGTCAGAGCATATGAACTTGAAATTGCACCAAGGAATTGTACAAGCGTAGAAAAAAAATGATAAAGGCTTTGTGTCTGAATCCATATATCTTTTGGAATAAAATTATTGAGTAATAGTCCAAATAGTGACAAATGAGGATGATTTGGTGGCAATTACTGAGTTGTGGTTACAGAGAGACCAGATCTGGGAGTTCAATATCCAAGAGTACTCAGTGTTTTGGAAGGATAGTCAGAAAGCAAAAGATGGAGATATAGCTTTGTTAGTGCTGTGGTGAAAAATGATTTTGGCACTGAAAATCAAGATGTAGAATCAGTCTGGGTAGAAATAAGAACAACAAGGGAAAGAAGTAGGAGTAATCTATAAATTCTCCAACAGTAGTTCCACAATATAAACCAAGAAATACTAAGGGCTTGTAAGAAAGGTACGACAATAATCATGAGTGATTTCAATATTCATATACAAACTGATCAAATTTACAGGGGTGGCCTTGATGGGGAGTTCAGAGACTGTGTTAAGACTGTATTTCTTGGAGCAATATATGGGGGAGTCATCCCAGGGAACATACTATTTTGGATTTAAAATTGTGTAATGAAATAGGATTAATGAATGGTCTTATAGGAAAGGACGCTCTTGAGAAGAGTGATCATAGTATGCTGGAATTTCAAATTCACTTAGAGGCCTAGAAACGTCAGTCCTATATGAGTATTCTGGTGTTAATTAAGAGCAATTGCATAGACAGAAGGGTTGATTTGGGCCTAGTGGACTTGTCCCTGATATTGATTGGAACCTCCTTAGCGCAAATAGTTTGTATGGAGCAGATTTTGTCAGTTGTGTTCAGGAAGGATTCCTGACTCAAGATGTAGATAGGCTGACTAGAGCAGAGGCCATACTGGATTTGGTGCTTGGCAATGAACCAGGTCAGGTGTCAGATCTCTCAGTAGGAGACCATTTTGGTGATTGTGTTCACAATTCCCTGACCTTTACTATTTTCATAGAAGGGATAGGACCAGACAGTATGGGAAAGTATTTAATTGGGGAAGGTGGAATTACAATGCTATTAGACAGGAAGTGGGGCATCTAAATTGGGAACAGGTAAATGCACAATGGAAATGGAGAGGTTGTTTCAGGAGCACTTTCTGTGAGTGCTAGATAGGTTTGTCTCACTGAGGCAAGGAAGGGATGGTAGGGTGAAGGAACCTTGGATGATAAGAGATGTGGAAGATATAGTCAAGAGGAAGAAGGAAGCTTACTGAAGGTTGAGGGAGCAAAGATCAGACAGGGCTCTAGAGGGTTGCAAGGTAGCCAGGAAGAAACTGAACAATGGACTTAGGAGAGCTAGAAGGGGGCATGAAAAACCTTTGGTGGGTAGGATTAAGAAAAATCCCAAGGCATTCTACTTATGTGAGGATCAAGAGGATGGCCAGAGTGAGGGTTAAGCCGATCAGGGATAGTGAAGGAAACTTGTGCCTGGAGTCAGAGGATGTTGGGGACATTATTAATGAATATCCAGTATTCACTAGTGAGAGGGACCTTGTCGTTTGTGAGGACAGCGTGAAACAGGCTGATATGTGTTGGAAACTTGAAAAACATGGGGATAGATAAGTCTCCTGGGCCAGATGGTCATTTATGGGAAGTGACGGAAGAGACTGCTATGCCTTTAGCAACAATCTTTGCATCCTCACTGTCCAGATGATTGGAGGGTGGCAAATGTTATTCTCTTATTCAAGAAAGGGAATAGGGATTACCCTGGAAATTACAGACAGTCAGTTCATTGATGGTGGGCAAATTATTGGAGAGGGTTCTGAGAGACAGAATTTATGATCATTTGAAATAGCATAGTTTGATGAGAGATAGCCTGGCTTTGTGAGGGGTAAGTCCTGCCTCACAAACTTTGTTGAATTCTTTGAGGATGTGACAAAATACATTGATGAAAGTAGAGCAATGGATGGGGTGTATATGGATTTTAGCAAAGTGTTTGATAAGGTTCCCCATGGTAGGCTCATTCAGAAGGTAAGGAGGCACGGGATAGAGGGAAATTTGGCTGTCTGAATACAGAATTGGCTGGCCCAAGACAGAGAGCGGTAGCATATGGAAAATATTCAGCCTGGAGCTCAGTGACCAGTGGTGTTCTGCAGGAATCTGTTCTGGGACCTCTGCTCTTTGTAATTTTTATGAATGACTTAGATGAGAAAGTGGAAAGGTGGGTTAGTAAGTTTGCTAATATCACAAAGGTTGGTGGAATTGTGGGTAGTGCGGAGGTTTATTGAAGGTTGCAACGGGACATTGACAGGATGCAGAGCTGTACTGATAATTGGCAGATGGAGTTCCACCTGGAAAAGTGTGAAGTGATTCGTTTTGGAAGGCCAAATTTGAATGCAGATTACAGGGTTAAAGGTAAGATTCTTGGCAGTGTGGAGGAAGGGCTGCTGAAGGGCTTATGCCTGAAATGTTGATTCTCCTGCTCCTAGGATGCTGCCTGACTGGCTGTGCTTTTCCAGCAGCACACTCTTTGAGCATGGAGGAAGAGGGATCTTGGGGTACACGTCCATGGACCTCACAAAGTTGCCACCTAAGCTCACACGAGTTGTAAGAAGGCATTTGGTGCGTTGGCTTTTGTAAGCAGGGGGATTGAGTTTAAGAGCTGCAAAGTTGTGCTGCAGCTCTATTAGTCCCTAGTTAGGAATTTTGGAATATTGTGTTCACTTCTAGTCACTTCATTATTGGAAGGATGTGGAAGTTTTAGAGAAGATGCAGAGGAGATTTACCAGGATGCTGTCCGGAGGACATGTTTTATGAAGAAACATTGAGGAAGCTAGGGTTTTTCTTATTGCAGCAAAGAAGGGTAAGAGGTAACTTTCAGAGGTGTACAAGATGATGTGAGGCATAGATAGAGTGGATAGCCAGAGACTTTTTCCCACGGCGGAAATGGCTATCACAAGGGGGCATAATTTTAAGGTGATTAGAGGAAGGTTTAGGGGAGATGTCAGAGGTAGGATATTTACACAGAGAGTGGCGGTTGCGTGGAATGCACTGCCAGTAATGGTAGTAGAGTCATTTAAGCGACTCTTGGATTGGCACATGGATGATAGTAAAATGAAGGGTACGTAGTAAGAGTAAGATAAAAGGTTGGCACAATATCGGGGGCCGAAGGGCCTGTACTGTGCTGTACTCTTCTATGTTCTAAGACGAGAGTAGGGAGTTCATAATGGGGAACACAGTTACGACAGAGACATTAAATTAATATTTTGCCTCAGTTTTCATGGTAGAGAACACTGAAAACATCCCAATAGGATCAAGTCATGCAAAAGTTGTAGAAAAGAAGCAACTTACAACAATTGTTGTCACTAGGGAAAAAGTACTGAGCAAATTATTGACATTAATGGCAGACAAGTCCTCAAACCCTGGTGGCCTACATACTAAAGTCTTAACGGAAGTGGCAGCCAAGACAGTGAATGCTTTGGTATAATTTTCCAAAATTCCTTGGATTCTGGAAAGGTTCCAGAGGATTGAAAAAATGTTAATATAATGCCCTTATCCAAAAATGGATGGAGGCAGAATGTGGGACACTAAAACCAGTTAGTTTAACATCTGACTTTGGGAAGTTTTTGAAATCCATTTGGGGTAATATATCAGTTTGGATAGAGGATTAGTTAACCAACAAAAAGCAGAGAGTTGGGTTAAATGGGTCTTTATCTGATTGGCAAGCTGTAACTAGTGGGTACCACATGGTTCAGTCCTCACACTAACACTATTTACAATATATCTCAATGATTTGAATGCAGAGATACAGTGTTTGGCCAAATTTGCACACGGCATTAAAATATGTATAAAATTAAATTGCAATGAAGAAAGAAGAAATTTACAAATGGACGTTGGTTGGTTAGATAAATTGTCAAAACTTGACAAATGACTTTTAAGCAGATAAGTGTGAGGTATCCATTTTGGTCAAAGAATAAAAATGCAACTTAGTATGTAAATGGAAAGAAACTTCAAAATGCTTCAGTGCACAGGGATGTGGGTGTCCTTGTGTATGAATCACAGAAAGCTAGAATGCAGGTACAGCAGTTAGTGAGAGCAAATGGAATTTTGGCATTTATTGTCAAAGAAATGGAATATAAAAGTAGAGAACTGTTGTTGCAACTGTACAATGCATTGGTTAGACCACATCTGGAGTACTGCAGACAGTTTAGGTCCCCTTACTTGAGGAAAGGTGTAATTCCATTGCAGACAGTTCAGAGAAGGTTCACTGGATTAATTTCAGAGACTAAAGGTTTGTTTTATGAAGCAATTGAGCAATTTAAGCCTTTCCTTGCTAGAGTTCAGAAGATGAGAGGAGATTGAACTGCGGTGAATAAGATGCTAAAGGGAATTGACAAAGTAGTCAGAGTGGCTGTTTCTCCTTGTAGAGCAATCTAAAACAAGTGCCCATAGTTTTAGGTTAAATGGCAGACATAAGCAGAATTGAGGAGGAATTACTTCTCTCAAAGAATGGTGAATCTGTGGAATTCACCACCCCAGAGTGCCGTTCACATGATCATTGAATAAAATTGAAGGAGGATGTAGACAGATTTTGAATTAATAATAGGTTAAAAGGTTATGGGAGTGAGCAGGGAAGTGGAATTGAGGCCAAGATAAGAACACCGATGATTGTATTGAATAGTAGATGTTTGAGAAGTTGAATTGCCTACTCCTGGTTATGTCTTTCTATTTCTAGCGTTGGAATTTAGGAACATGAATAGCTCCTCAGGCCCAGAAGTACCATTTAATTAGGTTATAACTGACCTGCACCTCAACTCTATTTTCTTTAACCTTGCTGTTACTCCACACCCCTTAATAACTCAATAAAAATAAATATCATTCTCAGTCTTGAAGGCACTGATGTGTGGAAAACCAGCCAGTTTAAGACAGTAGGCTTAATTCCCTATATCCAGTGCAATTGGGCACAAACCCAGGAGAATTTCCTCTTTTATCTGAGCTCAATTAGTCTATTGCCCTGTAAATGTTCTGATGTTCCTTACATATGTACAATTCATTTGAATCCTTTAATCAAAACATAAACTGAGACTGTCATAGTGTTAAAAGCTTCGATTGGGAGGAATTTGTTAGGTGTGCACAAGAAAACTTTCTTGTTCAATATGTGGGTGTTCCCAATAGACAAGGAGCAATACTTGACCTTCTGTTGGGAAATAAGACAGGTCAAGTGATTGAGGTGTCAGTGGGGGATCCACTTTGGGCAAGTTATCATAACTCTGTTAGTTTTAAAATAGTTATGGAAAAGGATAGTACTGATCAAAATGTTAAAGTTCTAAATTGGAGTAAGGCTAATTTTAATGGTATTAGACAGTAACTTTCAAAAGTTGATTGGGGAGGCTATTTGCAGGTAAAAGGACTGTTGGGAAGTGGGAGGCCTTTAAAAATGAAATAATAAAACAAAAAGGGGACATGAGATAGCTTTGGTAAATAAAGTTAAGGAGAATCCAAAGAGATTCTATAAGTACATTAAGGGCAAAATAGTAACTATGGAGAGAATAGAGCCTCTTAAAGATCAATGTGGTTGTCTAAGCGTGGAACCACAGGGGGTGGGTGAGATACTAAACAAATATTTCACATTGGTATTTACTGTGGAGAAGGATATGGAAGCTAGGGAACTTGGGGAAATAAATCATGATGCCTTGAAAATAGTTCATATTACAGAAGAGGAGATGCTGGGGATCTTAAAATGCATAAAGGTAGAAAAAGCTCCAGGACTTAATTGGGTGTTTCCCAGAATCATGTGGGAAGCTATGAAGAGATTGATGGACCCCTTGCTGATATATTTGTATCATGAACAGCAGTGGGTGAGATGTCTGAAGACTGGAGGTTGGTTAATATGGTGCCATTATTTAAGAAAGGCTGTATGAAAAGCCAGGGAAGTATAGACTGGTGAGCCTTAGTCAATGGTGGGTAAGTTCTTGGAGGGGATTCTGAGAGACAGGATTTACATGCATTTGGAAAGGCAAGGACTGATCAGGGATAATCAACATGGCATTGTAAGTGGGAAATTGTGTCTCACTAACTTAACTGAGTTTTTTGAAAAGGTGACAAAGAAGATTGCTGAAGGAAGAGCGGTAGACATTGTCTATACAGACTTCAGCAAAGTGTTCAACAAGGTTTTGCATGGTAGACTGGTTAGTACATTTAGATTACTTGGGATCTGGGGGGAACTAGCCTATTGGATTCAAACTTGCCTTGAAGGGAGGAGACAGAGGGTGATGGTAGGGGCTTGCTTTTCAGACTGAAGGCCTGTGACCATCAGTGTGCTGCAACAATCGGTGCTGGGTACACTCTTTTCATCATTTATATGAGTAATTTGGATGTGAATATAGGAGTTTAAGTTAGTAGTTTGCAGATGACACCAAAATTGATGGTTCACTGGACAACAAAAGAGATTATTGCAGAGTACAACGGGACCTTGATCAGATGGGCTAATGAGCTGAGAAGTGGCAGATGAAGTTTAATTTAATAAATGTGAGATATTGTGTTTTAGTAAGGCAAACCAGGGCAGAATTTACACAGTTAATAGTAGGGCCCTGGGGAGTGTTGCCAAATAAAAAGAGCAAAGACTGCAGATGTATATTTCCTGAGAAGTGGAGTTGCAGGTTGATAGTGTGGTGAAGAAGGCAATTGGCATGCCTGTTGCTCATTGGTTAGAGCATTGAGCATAGGAATTGGGATGTCATGTTGCATCTGCACAGGGCATTGGTGAAGCTGCGTACAATTCTGGTCATTCTTCTACAGGAAAGATGTTGTTAAACTTCAGAGGGTGCAGAAGAGATTTACAAGGATGTTTCCGGAACTGGAGGGTCTGAGTTATAGGAAAAGGCTGCATAGGCTGGGGCTTTTTACCCTGGAGGTTGGAAGCTGAGGGGCGAACCTACAGAGATTTATAAATCATGAGGGGCATGAATAGGGTGAATAGCCAAGGTCTTTTTCCTAGGATGGGGAGTGCAAAACTGGAAGGCATCGGTTTAAGATTGGGGTGAAAGAGTTAAAAAGGACCTCAGGGTTAACATTTTCACGCAGAAGGTGGTGCATGAGCTGCCAGGGAAAGTGGTGGGGGCGGGTATAATTACAACATTTAAAGGGTATCTGGTTGGCTATATGAATAGCAAGGGTTTAGACGATATGGGCCAAATGGGACTAGGTCAAATTAGGATGTCTGGTCAGCGCAGACGAGTTGGACCGTAGGTTCTGTTTCTGTGCTGTATGATTATAATTAATATCATATAAACATGCTACCATTGTTGTGTCAAATAAGAAATGACTGCTAATGTGCAACAGTTTAATTATCAAGGGCATGTTAATATTAAGGTTCTCAATGTTCAGATCCCTTTAGTCTCATCCTTCCTTATTCATCCAGCCTTATAACTATGATTCCTACACAGCAACTTGAAAATTTCCACATAGGATTGCACGTCAGCCCTTTTAAGTTATCACATATGTGTGGCGATACACTTAAATATATCACCACACACTTCAAAAGAAAATTAAAGGGTAACATTTATAACCCACCAAAATCACTGCACTACAATAGAGTGATTTTCCACCCTCGATTTTCATCAACTTGCCGTGATGGTCATAGCCTCAGCTGCCTAGGTGTTATAATCCAGAATTATTTCCTTTAAACTTTTCCTTCTGCTCTCAACCTCACTTTCAATTTATAAGATGATCTTTAAAGTCTCTCTCTTTGACTGAACTTTTGGACACCGATATGAGCATTTCATTCAGTGCTTCAGTAACAAATATCAAACATTTCTTCACCTATTCGGTCTACCTTCCTCACCTATTCAGTCTACCTTTTGAATCACTGTGTGCACAGCATTTCAGTTCAACTCTGCATTTTTTGACAAACAGGTGTGATTACCAAAGCTAGTTAAATTCTGTCAAACGTAAAGAGAAAAACAAGTCAAGGTCTTAACAGAACAAATTTTGAAAGAATAATTATGATCTTTTCATGGTGTGAAATATATTTTTAACTCGTAAGTAAATCAATGGGTATCCGAGAAAGGCAGAACAGTGGAGCTGGAAATTTTCAGATCAGCCATAATCTCATTGAATGGTGGAGCAGATTGGTGGGCTGAATGGATGACTTCTAATCCTGCATTTTATGGTCATTCTTTAATAGAACAACATGTTCCGTATTCACATCTTACAATTCCAAGGCATTTTTCTTCACATAAGCATAAGGGTCAACGTGTGAAATTATTAAACCCCCATGGGAGAATGGAAAAGCAGAGCATTTTTAAAAGGTGAGCAAATACAGGGATTTGGGTCTTTGTAGGTGTTTTTAATGAACCTATTTAGATATGTTATGACATATGTTTATGGTAGGTGAAGCTTAAACCCAAGCCTTCTAGCTCAGAGGTAGGGACACCCAGGCCCAACAGGCATTTGGGAGATCCTTGTACAGTAATAACAGCAAGTTATTAGTTCAGCAGGTCAGCAAGCAATTAGTAAAGCAAATAGCATGTGAGCCTTGAATGCAAGGTGGTTAGAGTATAAGGCAGTTTTACTGTTCATTCTTTCATGATGGTTATCATTTCCTGGTACAACTTGGTTGTCTGTGATTGTGGAGTCCCCCTGCTTATTGCAGGGAAAGGGTTGACACTTGTTGATCCTCGTGTGTTCCAGCCAACAGTTGCAATCGCCAGTTTGTGCGAAACAAGAGCTCTTTATAAATTAAACCAGCAGTGGTGACACTGAGTCACTGGACAGGAAAACATAAAATAACTATTGCAAGTGCCAACAGAATAAACTAAACAGCCTAATTAAATTAAAATGATTAATAAAGTGACAGGAATTAGAAATGGTCCCTGACACTCAATCCCACAGTGCCCTTTAGTTGGGAAATTTAATCGGTACTGATCCAAACATTGTGAAGGAGTAAAATCAAAAGTAATCCTTGATGTCCCATCACACTACTTAGCAAAGGCAAGAATTCCAACACCGTGATTGGCACTATTGGCATTCTAGTAACACTAAAAATAACAGGGGTGAAGGGTAAATTCACATCCAAAGGTCACCAAAACATCTGAGAAAATTCAGTCACAGGGTGATCAAGCAGGAAGATGTTTTTGTAAACAAAGTGGACAGACTCTCTGAGGAACTGCTGCTCCAGTCTTTGGCTAGTTCTCTCTGGGCCATTTGCTGTAAAGAACTCAAGAGAGAAAGCAGGCTGTGATCATAGCCGCAATGAAAAGGCAATAGGCAGCAGGCAGCAAGGCCAGAATAAACAGGAAGGGAAGCAATGTAGCCAGGGAAGGTAGAACAAGTCCTAGGATATGAGACTGGCAAGGATAAGAGCCTGTAGGAACAAGGTCAACAAGGCCAGGACTCAACATTGGAGGCTACAGTTCAGCAAACAAGACTGGTGAGGATCAGGGCCACCAAGAACAAGGTTACTGAGGCTGGGGCCTGACCAAAGAGGTTGGTGAGGAAAAGGGCCACCAGTAGCAAGGTGGGGGATCAATGAGTGAGGGTTATGGGGATGAGATCCACTGGGGGTAAGGTTGATGCCCAGCGAACAAAGTTAGTGAAGATGACAGTGACTGGGAGTAAGGCTGGCAAAGACAGGGATTGAGGTGAGATAGAGCTATATATCATCTTGGAACTGTATTGCTATTCTTTCACCACTGCTGCATCAACTTTCTGGAACTCTCTCCTGAACAGCACTGTGGATACACCTACACGATATAGCCTGGAGTAGCTCAAGAGTCATCTCAACAGTTTCTTCTCAAAGGCAATTAGAGATGAGTAGTAAATGCTGGCCTATCATTTGCACCCAATTTTCATTAAAATTATTCAAGTTTGGGGAGAGAGGGGCTGCAAAGGAGGCAGCAAAGCTGACATTGGGATTTCACAAGGGGGGGGTGTGGAGGCGAGCTGATATGGGTAGCCAAATGGAGATAGGTACCGCTAACCTGATTGCCAGGTGCAAAAAGTCAAAGGGGTAGCACAGCCAGAGAGAGAGGTGTGGCAAAGGGAGAAAGGGCTGCAAAGTGATGAAAGCATCTGTAAAGCATTGTATTAGTGTTTGTGAAGGAACTAGGAAAACTGAGGTAATGATTTCTCTTGCAAATGAATGTGGAGTCTCTAGCTTAAGACTGCAATTTTGTAGTTTGTTTACATTCACTTGAGGGTCATCGGTGCTGCCGACTCCACCAGTATTTATTACCCATCCCTGGATGCCCTTAACAAGAAGGTGGTGAGTTACCTTTTTGAACCTCTGCAGTCCCAGTGCTGTAGGTCGAGCCATTAGGAAGGGAATTTGAGGATTTTGGCCCAGAAGGAATACAACATATTTGCAGGATGGTGAGACGCTTGGAGGGGAAACTTCAAGTGATGGTATTCCCATATATCTCTGCCCTTGTTCTTTTAGATGATTGTGGTTGTGGGTTTAGAAGGTGCACTATCAGGGGTTTTGATAATTTTTGCAGTGCAGCTTGTAGACCGAATGCACTGCTGCTGCTAAGTGTTATTGGTGGAGTAACTGAATATATGTGGATGTGGTGCCAATCAAGTGGACTGTTTTGTGTTTGATGGTATCAAGCTTCTCAAGTGTTGTTGGAGCTGCACATATCCAATTAAGTGGAGAAGATTCCACCATACTCCTGACTTGTGCGGGAAGGAGTCAGGAAGTGAGTTACTCACTGCAGTATTCAGAGCTTCTGACCTGCTGTTGCAGCCATAGTATTTATGTGTCTAGTGCAGTTCAGTTTCTGGTCAATAGTGACCTCAAGATGTTGACAGAGGGGGAATTAGTGGTTGTAATGTCACTGAATGTCATGGGGCAGAGATTAGATTGTCTCTTATCGGAAGTCATCAGTACCCAGCATTTGTGCAGCGCAGATGTTATTTGCCATTTGTCAGCCCAAGCCTGGATAATGTCCACCTCTTGCTGCATTTGAACATGCACTGCTTCAGGCTTCGAGGAGTTGCAAATTATGCTGAACACTGTGCAATCATGGGCGAACTTCTGACCTCACGGTGGAGGGAAGATGAAGCAGCTGAAGATGGTTGGGCCGAGGATACTATCCTGAGGAATTCCTGCAGAGATATTTTAGAGCTGAGATGACTGACCTCCAACAAACACAACCACCTTCCTATGTTCCAGATACTTCTCCAACCAGCTTAGAATTTTCCCTTCGTTTCCCACTGACTCCAGTTTTGTAACTGGGTCTGGAAAGAGAACACACTGTGTTAATTGGCATGTTTGAGGCTCTCCAGGACTGGTGAGCATGGTATAATGGAGAATAGTCAATATTACCAATAATATGATTGTGCAATGTCACTGCATTATTATTCATCGTATGTGCCCCATCTTAGGGCATGTTCATGCAAAGAGTGGTGCATTCATGGAATGTGCTGCCAGAGGAAGTGGTGGAGGCTGGTACAATTATAACATTTAAAAGGTATCTGGATGGGTATATGAATAGGAAGGGTTTAGAGGGATATGGGCCAAATGCTGGCAAATGGGACTAGATTAATGTAGGATATCTGGTCGGCATGGACTAGTTGGACCGAGGGGTCTGTTTTTATGTTGTACATCTCTATGACTCTATGTTCCTTTAATATTTTAATGTTTTGGTTTGGTGGCAAAGGCAACTTTGGTGACTGCCTTACAGATAAACTGAAAGGAGCTGAAAGCATTATTTGGAAACGACAATCATAACTGGTAAACTGGCAAAAAGGCCAAGGAATTCCCAATTAGGGCCGCCAGTCTGGAAGATGTGGTTTGTGCCAAAGGCGTGATTCAGCAGTTTCAGTGAGAAAAACCATCGCAAAGGCAATATAAAATTCGCACTGAACCAAGCGGAGGAGGGGAAAGAGAGAGAAATGTGAACGGGAGATTAATCTCCTTGTCGAGAAACTTGAATCTCCTCCTCTTCTGGCAACGAGCTCAGTTCAGTGGCCGAGAGCCCCGAGTGAGCAGCTCTGTGTCCCCTGCTCCACAAGACAGGGAGTCCTCCAGGGAGCGCAACCAGTCTAACTACCCCCCTTTTCTCTCGGATCCAGGACCTCCCTCTCCCAAACTCTCGCCGGGAAAGGGGGCCATGTGCCCGGGCTCCGGCTCCCCGGGCGACCCGGAGGCGGGCTGGTTAAGACAGCGTCTCGGGCAGTGCCCGACGCTCTGAGCCCGGGGGAAGGGGAGATCGAGGGAGGGGGGGAGATCGAGGGAGGGGGGGAGATCGAGGGAGGAGGGAGGAGGAGGAGATCACGCCCCTCTGTATCTCTGTCTCACTCAGCCCCTTCCCCCTCTGATCATGGACTACATCTTCCGCAAGAGGAAACTGCTGAAGACACTGCTGAGCTTGTCGCTGTTCTTCGCCGCCCTGGCTCTCCTCCAGAAACTCAAACTGGGGGATGGCCTGAGCCCGACCGCGGGGCTGCGGGGGGAGGCCTCCGCCGGCGGAGGAGGAAGAGGAGGTGGCAGGAGGCAGCTGGAGGTGGCGGTGGGGGGCTGGCTGGAAGCCGACAACATCTTCTCCCGGAGCGGAGCTATCAGTAACGGGAGTGTCGGGGGCGCGGCAGCTCCGGGCTCCGAGGAGGCACAGCCCGGTCCGTCAGGGGGCTTGGCGAATCTCAGCAGCCCGGCTCCGGCCTGGGAGGTAACGGTCACCGAGTGCAGCCCGAACGCCTCAGTGCGGAGCCTGCCCTGGTTCTCGGGGCTGGACAGCCGCTTCCAGCAGTACGTCCTCTACCGGCACTGCCGCTATTTCCCGCTACTGCTCAACCATCCGGAAAAATGCCGGCCGTCGCCGGGAGGAGAACGGGAGTCCGGGTCGCCTCACCTGCTCATCGCCGTCAAGTCGGTCATTGAGCAACACGACCGCCGGGCGGCCGTCAGGAAGACCTGGGGCAGGGAACTCATGGTGGGCGGCCGCAGCATCAGGACCGTCTTTCTGCTGGGCACGCCGGCCGCCGGCAAAGACCGGAGGAACCTGCAGAAGCTTCTGGAATACGAGGACCGGCTGTACGGCGACATCTTGCAGTGGGACTTCATGGACACCTTCTTCAACCTGACCCTCAAGGAGGTCAACTTCCTCAAGTGGTTCGACATCTACTGCCGCGGCACCCGCTTCATCTTCAAGGGCGACGACGACGTCTTCGTCAACACCGAGAACCTTCTGGAATTCCTGGCGTCGCAGAGCGAGGGGCCGCGGTGCGAGAACCTGTTCGCGGGCGACATCATTTCGCGCGCGCTGCCCATCCGCAACCACCAGAGCAAGTACTTCATCCCCAAGCAGCTGCACGACCGGCCGTACCCGCCTTACGCCGGCGGGGGCGGCTTCCTCATGGCGTCGGCCCTGGC
Organism: Chiloscyllium plagiosum; assembly: GCF_004010195.1. Taxonomy (NCBI): domain Eukaryota; kingdom Metazoa; phylum Chordata; class Chondrichthyes; order Orectolobiformes; family Hemiscylliidae; genus Chiloscyllium; species Chiloscyllium plagiosum. Next base: position 8,022,925 of record NC_057743.1, on the reverse strand, counting down.
CCGCCGACTGCTCGTGGCCTCGGAGGGCATCGAGCTGTACCCCATCGACGACGTCTACCTGGGCATGTGCCTGCAGAAGGTCGGCGTCCAGCCGCAGCTGCACTACGCCTTCAGGACGTTCGGCATCGTCAAGCGCCGGGTCAGTCCCATGAACAGCGACCCGTGCTTCTACAAAAATCTGGTGGTCATCCACAAACTGAGCCCCGAGGGGTTGCTCCATATGTGGGACACCGTCCACAACTCGACTCTTGTCTGTGCCAAGAAATTTTTCGTCAACTTGAACGAGTAACCTCGTTGCTTTCTCGCGGATTGAAAAATGCGGATTCTGAAGGAGTGATTCATTGAGCCTGTGAAATCTGCTTGATGTTGTGAAGAGAGACCTACTATGAATGACACCGATATTAAACTTAACTGAGCTAAGGTACTTTATAGAATAGACATTTACAAAAAAAAACTGCTGTATTTTAGCACACACTACATTGTTTAAACTCTATATATAAAGTTGCACTCCCCTCAGCTTTCGTATCTACAGGTGATTCAACTGGAGACCATAATTTCCTTTCTTACACGTTTTTGTGTGTAACGAATTTTTTGGGGGGGTATGAAACATCGAATACGTTTTACAGAATTAAGGTAGTAACGTTTACCCCCTTTGTTCCTCCTATCCTGAAAGTATTTTTATTTGTAGGGATGACATTTAGCCTGTGATAACATGCTCAAGTGACTTGTTCATATTCTGGTGATGGGATATTGTGTAAATGAATGTACCAGTAACTGAACCCAAGAGTGCAGAGTCTGATAAAGATCAAAAGAGGAAGCCTGGCCTGGGGGGATGAGCCCCGTCTAAATTGATATCGGATTCACTCACTAACTTTAGATATGATTTGGAGATGCCGGTGTTGGACTGGGGTGTACAAAGTTAAAAATCACACAACACCAGGTTATAGTCCAACAGGTTTAATTGGAAGCACTAGTTTTCGGAAGGACGCTCCTTCATCAGGTGATAGTATGAAGGAGCGTCGCTCCGAAAGCTAGTGTGCTTCCAGTTAAACCTGTTGGACTATAACCTGGTGTTGTGTGATTTTTAACTTTAGATACAATAAATAGAAAATGTCACCTTTCTGGTCTGTCTGATTCAGCTACCATTGGTTACTTCAGCAATAGAAACAGACGCGGACTTTAGAATGGCATAATAAAGCAGAATTGATAGTACCTTTAATCCCACCGTCACAAAAAATACTGACAGGAGGAAAGAAAAACTAAAATAAAACCTAAATAAATCTATTATGTGAACTGTTTTTGAGTGACTGCATTAAACTGGGAAAACTCTAATGTGCAAACTATTAGTTTAATTTTTCATTTTCCCACCACCATCTCCCAACCCCTGACTAAATAAAAATGTAGTTTATGAGTTGATCGTTGAAGTTTATTTTTGCACAGCTGAAATGCCTGAGATGCCAAACACAGGAATTATGGAGCAATGGGAGCTCTAATTGTCAGTCTGCTCCACATCCAATTCCAAACCTGTGCTTGGGTTGAAGTTGTTGTATGAGATGACTAATGCCAGTGTAATTTCTGGGTCATCTAACCTTGATAGGAGGAATTAGGAAATCCAGAATAATGTTTTATTTCAGAATTGGCTGTTTTCAGTAAATGGAACTTGGTGCAACAATCATTTGCATTTAAGAATCTGGTACTTGGTGCTGATATGGACTGCACCTCCAGTAGGCATCGAGAGTATTGATGGTGGGGCTGCCAAGATTTACTGATGAATGATGGATCTGGCTAGGTGGCCTCTACAAACAGTGGTGCTTTTAATCTCTGGCAGAATTTAGTGGCAATACTGGGCTCAGCATTGATTCTGCTGCTGTTGTATAATCCCAATTAGCCCAGGAATTTCAGGGCTACATAAATCTATGTAGGTTTTGGTCATATATGTTTACAGTACAAAGGATTTAGAGGAAAAAACATGGTGAGAAAGTGAAGTAATTTCCTTTTTGTGTACTGATTCATCATTTAAGACACCCCTAGTTATTGACCTGACAGCAAATCAAACTCTTTAATTTCATGATGTAATCATGAATATACAATATATCCTTCCAGATATTAATATATTTGATTAAAAATTAAGATGTGAAGTACTCGAGAGGCTAACATTATATAAAATGACCCTCTCACCTGGTTAGTCAGGGCCGCTAATTTCTGCTTAACTTGATTAACTTGCTGCTCGGTGTTCCTAAAGAAGGAGCCGTGAAATTGCTGAGGTGCATGGTATTGAAAATCCTTGCTACCAACTCCATTGTAGTACTCCCTGGCTTCCATTCCTCAAGGAAAACCTTATAAAGCATTCCATGTTGAGGCATGTGTGCTAGAATGTCAGGAATAGGATTTAACTCCATGATCTCCAGCCTAAGGCTGAGGCACCATCTGAATGACAGCTGATTTCAAAATGGCAACTAATATGAGAAAGAGAGAGATGGAATATGCAACCGTGACTGGTGTGTATTCGATAGACGTGTTCCTTGTCTATACGGTATATGTTTAGTTTTTAAAATAAGGGTCTTAATATTTAAAACCAATTATGTCTTCTGAAATCCAGATTGTTTTTTGATAAAAGCAATGAAAATAATTTGTATGAAATTTTTCTTTTAGTTGAAGTGACATTTGATATTGGAAATGGTTTGAAAATTTTGCCAAAATAAATAAATTGAAATGTACATTAAAATATAACCAATAAAAAGTTTTAAAGACAATTTTCTTTAACTGTATGCTATATTTCTGCATTTGCATGACAGACACCAGCAGTTAGTACAATGCTGTTTGTAAGTATGACTAGTAATAATGTAGACATTTTCTACTAATGTGGACAATTTAGATTAATTATACTATTGTTTGTTCTCTAGACTAAACTTTATCCATTAGTTTCTAGGTAGTCATTTGTGCGGCAGATGTCTAATCTCCCTTAGTAATTAAATATTTATTTCTTGAAAATTGGGATAAAAGTGTACTTTATTGGCTTCTGGTGCATTTTCAATAAAAATCCACAATCCAGGTTCAGTCTCTGGTCAGAAAAATGTGTTGCTGGACCAAAGACTGAGAGCATCCAAGGAGCAGGAGAATCGATGTTTCGGGCATAAGCCCTTCTTCAGGCTTCTGCCCGAAACGTCGATTCTCCTCCTTGGATGTTGCCTGACCTGCTGCGCTTTTCCAGCAACACATTTTTCAGCTCTGATCTCCAGCATCTGCAGTCCTCACTTTCTCTCAGTCTTTGGTCAGACAAGTTGTGGGGGGGGCCAGACGAGAGAGGAAAACAATTGGTTTGTGTTCTTAATGTGAATTGTTGTTTAGTGATCTCCTGCTGTGGGAGGTGCGTGTGGAACAGTACAAAGAGAAGTGTGTTTTCATAATTTACTTGCTTGGGCATTGGCAAAGACTTTGACAGTCTGGCTGCTGGCCCATCCTTTCTAACGATGACAGCGCCTGGCAGAGAGACCTCAGGCGACTTACACAAATAAAACCCTTGCAAATAAATATCAAGCTTGTCATGGTGTATTTGCTGCCTTGACTTCAAACTCCAAAATGTAAAATTTTGAGATTTGACTGGTTCTGGAATTGCCACCAGTCCAGTTGAAGACTGCTTAAAATGGGCCTGTAATTTAGCAAACAAACCAAGCTTTAATTCAAAATAGAAATGTATATAAAAGTAATAATGGAAGCAAAAGGTTTAAAAAAATAGATTTGCTTGACCTTTGCTTTTACTTCTGGCAATGACAAGTGCATAGAATGTGGATTAAAATCTGACATTCTTATTGAAGAAAATTGCATAACTATTCACAACCAAGACATACCAAAATGCTTTTGTACTGCTGTGCCAGGAATCAGGGAGCCAATTTGCATATCTCGCAAAACACAGCAATGATTTGATCTGATTTGATCTCATTACTGTCATACCTAGGCACAGTGAAATGTTTTGTTTTGCGTGCAGTACAGGTAGATCATACCATACAAAGTGGAAATGTGTAATAAAACTGAAAATGCTAGAGAATCCCAGCAGACAGGATACTTCTGTGGAGAAAGAAATATCTTGAGATCCTAAAGATTGTTTTTTGGAACTTCGCATCCAAATCACTTAATGGCTGTTTTTCATTGCATTGATGCTGCTGGGTTGCTGCTGGGTTGCTCCAGTGCATTATTTTTGGTTCAGATTTCCAGCATCTGCATATTTCACCTTTTACAGCAATGATATGGTTTTGTGGCATTGGTTGAAAGGTTAGTGTCGACAAGGTAGAAACTGCCCTCCCACCTTTGGTTTACACAAGAGTAACATAATATCTTACATCTACCAGAGCAGGCAATATGGAGCCTGGATTGAATGTTACATCAGAACCACTGCAACTCTTGACAGCATATGCAGCATATTCTCAGTAATATAAGAATGCCAGCCTAGATTTTGTGCTAAAGTGGGGCTTAAATTCCCAAATTTGAAGAGGTGTGAGTGCAACCAATGAAGCACACCTGATGATGCTCTATTACCTTGTAGGCTGCTCTGATGATAGACCTTGTTTCTCTGATCTTTTATTTTTTTTTCTTTTTGCACACACACTGGTCCAGCTCACCCAAGAGCCAGCTCTCAGAGTGAGCCAAACTTCTGACCCTCCTGTTTATTTTATTTTTTTTCTTTTTTTAAAATTTTTTTCCACACACTACCGCCTAACTGTGGTAGTGCTTATTTTCCCCAGCACCCATGCTGTGTGCAGGTGTGAGACACAGTGAAAGACACAAGGTGCACGAATCTTTATTCAATTTTCCACCACCAGGAAGAAAGGAAATACCCGACTGGCCAGTGACAAGCAGTGCCCTTCACATCAAAGGGCAATGCTGCGTGATCAAACAGTGAAGGGGAGGGCAGGGATCAAATCAAAATAGAGTTGGAGGGGGAAATAACGCACTCCACTCCCTGTGGCCCCCACCTCTCCCTGAATAACTCCAGGGTGTCGGTGGACACTGCGTGCTCCTTTTCCAGAGACACCCGGGCTCTAACGTAACCGCGGTCTCTGATCTTTTAAACCCCTTCATCCCTTTTATTTGATCCATTCTTTAATGGCTAATCATCAAGTTATCATAGTATATTGAGTCACTGATATGATGCCACTCAGTTGTATTATTTTTTTCAACCTGGTTGGATGTGTCATGATATCTCCTGGGTTATTACAATCTGAGGTGCGATTTGAACTCAGACTTCTAGCCTAGAGGTACTGACACTACCAAGCATCACAAGTATAGGCATTTTCTGATCAACCTGTCCAGAGTTGTTGTTAATTATCTCTGGGGCAGGAAGGAATTAGACAATGTTAAGGATGCTATCACTGCACCACAAGAGCCCCAACAAAAACACACCCTTTATTATACACAGCTAATTACACAGATCAGCCAATGAGCCATTGTATAATCTTGGCCACAATTTCCCAAATTTACCACACTAACTGATTAGTTGTAATTGATAATGCCTGTGATTTATCACAGTGCCATTAGCCGTCAGCTTTTGAAAATCGTCATGCATAGGCTTTTGGCTGCCGGCATTAAAGCTCAGCAACTGCTTCTAGAGTAAACAAATTCAAATTGAATAAAATATCATCTGCAAAGCTCAAGACATCTGAGATCAACAGTCTTCTAAACCGTAAGGATTTTGTGCATAGTTTGCCTACTGTGGCTTGAGATATTGAAAGTCTTAAGCCCGGAGACTTAGAAGAGCAGCAGTTCTTTATTTTGTCAGGACAGACACTATGTTGCATTACCTCCTGCTCTTAATTTTTCTATTGACTATATTTCCAAGAAAATTTATTTGCAATTCACTTTCAGAATTATCATTTTCAAATCATGCGTTTTAAATGTACTCAAGTTTTCTTGCATTTTTGTATACAATGAGTTTGCTGTGTGTTTGCCCCAGTCCCTAAATCTGAGAAAGCGAAGCCATTAATCAGTACATGTTTAAAGTTTGGACTGACTAGGCAACTGAAAACTGCACTTTCAGACTCCAAAAACCATGAAATACAGTGCTTTTTCCACACTCTGGTCCAAGACTGCCTCCTGTCCAAGTCCCAAATGACAAAATACTGACTACTTCCTTATGGTCTGACTAGTTAATGTACTTAATTATCTTCTTAGTACCTGCTTTTCAAAAAAAATGAATGATTTTGGGATGGAACCAAAATATGTGAATAAGTCTCTTTCTCTATGGCGAGCCCTGCCATTACAATAAAGGATGTGGATTTGTGTCCAGGGAGATTCTGTGAGAAAGTTTCTATGAAAGGTTTTCACAATTGTTTAACAAAGAGACTTTCACCAAGCAAGATCTTGCGGGAAAGGCACATTTGAGGGGACAGTATATTGATAGCTATTGTGGATTTTTTTTTTCAATGATATTGTAGTATTTCATTTTTCATAGTAACTTTTCCAGGAAAAAAAATCAATCTGCTTCAGTAATCAAAGCTACAATTTCTGAAGGATTATAAATCATGCTTGTTCCAATTCCACAGGTCTCAAACACTGAAACCAAAGCAGATGAATGCCATAGAAACTGGGTGTAGTAATTCAGGAAGCCCATCTTAAAAGGAACATCATTTATAGCAGAACATCAAAATAGAGTCATTATTCATGGCGCACATAAGCTAAAATTCAGTCCTGGACAGATAGATCTGCAGATATATTGGAGGTCTGCTTTTTTTCCTTCTTCTCTGTCCATTGAGCACCTTTGCACTATAAAAATCATGACTATTTTTCCTTTTTTGTAACTAGTTCACCACTAGTAATACCACCCATGCTTACAAGCAAAGCCCCTTATGAGGAATGCAAACAATCAAAGTTGGGGGGAGGATGGGTGGGGGGGTGAGGTGGGAGGGGAGGGATGGGAGGAGGGTGTTGGGGGATGTGGTATGGAGAGCAGGAAGGGATTAAATCAAAATGGAGTTGGAGGGGAAAATATCCCCCATGGAGCTTACCTTTCCCAAAAGGCATCAAGAGCATTGATGGGCATTGCGTGGTCCTTCTTCAAGGACACCAGGGCACAAACCTATTTGAGGCGATGGCCTAGTTAGAACATAGAATATAGAAAACTACAGCACAGAACAGGCCCTTTGGCCCACAGTGTTGTGCCGAGAGTTAATCCTAACGTAAAATAAAATAACTTAACCTTCGCCCCCCTCAACTCACTGCTATCCATGTGCAACTAGTGTATTATTGCTGGATGTTAATCAGAGACCCAAGTAATGTCCTTGGGACCAGGGTTTGAAGCCTACCATGGTGGATGGTGGAATTTGAAATCAATAACATTCTGGAACTAAGAGTTTAATGATGACCATGAATACATTGTCAATTGTAGAAAAAAACAATTCTGGTTCACTAATATTCTTTAGGGAAGGAAATTGCCAGTCTTACTGGTCTGACCTACATGTGACTCCAGATGCACAGCAATGCGGTTGACTCTTAACAATAGGGATGGGCAATTCAATGCTAACCTAGCCAGAGACAAAAAAAACCTCTTTGTGAGATGGGATGACACATCTCACATAGTAGTGAAAGGGTCAACCGGTAAGTTAATTGGAAAAAAGAAACCAAGTTATAGTCCACAAGGTTTATTTGAAATCATAAGGTTTTGGAGTGCAGCTCCATTGTCAGGTGAAGTGAAGTTGCATTTTAAAATTAATTTTGTTTTAGAAATGATTTCAGTTCATAATGTAGGGATTTAACAATGTAGTATGTTTAAACTTACAGGGTGTAATGTTTTCCCTCTAAAAGAGAAGGTCCTTCAGAACCTAACTCCAGCTTTTTACGTAGGTTCCTATAAGAAACGATGTTTCATTTTAGGTCCCGGTTTTCAGGAAAGCAACCACAACTTTAAGTGAGGACTTGTGTACCTGCATGTGGATAGAGAAGAGGCCTCCTTAGGCAAGATGGTGTAACCAACTGATAAAAGAATAAACTGTTCTGTTGGTAGCATAACCTTTCTTCAAAAAATAATTGGTGATATTGCTTGAATTACAGAGAGAATGACAAAAGGTTTGAATTATTGTGGTCTTAAAACAGTTAATTTCCACAGTAAACTAATATAGTCTCCTTCCACAAACATTCCTATATCTGGAATATATGGTAAAGACATTCACAATGCACCATTAAATAAGATAAAATTTTGAGGGCGGTCTTGCTTTTAAAATTTGATTCTGGATATTTTTTCCATTTATAGTGAATGCTATTTGGGAATGTGTATTTTGCTGTTGCTGAATCTCTGGAATTAAACAGGTTATGAATACACTTGAGATCTTGATCAAATGGGTCAATGGGTTTAAAAATGGCAGATGGACTTCAATCTGGATAGCTGCGACATATTGTATTTTGGTACAACAAACTAGGGTAGAATGTATACAATTAATGGTAGGGCCTTGGATAGTTTAGAACAGAGGGACCAAGGGGTGCAGGTACATAAGTTTTTAAAGTTTGTGTCACATGAAAAGGCATTTGGCACACTTGCCTTCACTGCTTAGTTGCTTGAGTTGGGATATCAAAGTGAGGTTGTACAGGACATTGATGAGGCCTCTTGTGGAATACTGTGTCCAATTCTGGTTGATGGTAGTTGTCTTTTCCCCAAGATAGGGAGTTTGTGGGAGCACACTTTTAAGGTGAGAGGAGAGAGATTTAAAAAAAAAGACATGAGACAAATATTTTACACAGAGGGTGATTTAAGCATGGAATGAGCCTTCTAAGAAAGTGATAGATGCGGGTACAATTACAACATTTAAAAGACATTTGGATAAGTACATGAATAGGAAAGGATTGGAGGGATATGGGCTAAGAGCTGGCAGATGGCATTAGTTTAGTTTAGGATTATGTTCGGCATGGACTGGTAGGACCAAAGGGTCTGTTTCCATACTGTATGACTCTAGACTCTATAATAATGAATCATAGAATGATTCTGGAATGCTCTGAATTACATCTGTGCTGCTTGGCAATGGGAGTGGTACATTTATAAGTCATGTTTATCTGATACTGTTGAATTTTCTGCTAAAGTTTCATTTTGCTCAACAGTTGAACACTTCCATAAAGCGACTAGTTTAAAAGTTTTAAACCTACTTTAGATAATTTAATTTACTAAGTTTTAAATCCAAAAGCTGCAGACTGCTTCAGTTGGGATCAAATGGCTTTATGTACCAAGTAAGGAAGTGTCTCTACCTTCCATGGCTGAAGTAATTTTTAAGAGAAAGTATAACTTCTCCCTTAAGTAAATGAAAGTTAAACTGTCTAATATTAAAATGACCGTTGCTTTCAACATTTCTTGAAATGCACTGTGATATCGTACTTATGATATTAGGAATAATGTGGTTAATTCTTTTATTGTGAAGAATTTTTTATTGAATTTTTTTTCTAAATTCGTAATTTATCTCACATTAAGGAAGATTGAATAAAGAAACTTAACTCTGTGGTGTATTACATAATGAAGTGAGAAAATGTCTGTGCTTATGTTTTTCCCTGTTTGCCAATCCCTTGATCATGAGCAGTTGAAACCAGAAGAGGAAACACTGAATGAGAGACACCCATGATTATATGGCACATATCATAGAACATAGAACATAGAAAAATTCAGCGCAGTACAGGCCCTTCGGCCCTCGATGTTGCGCCGATCCAAGCCCACCTAACCTACACTAGCCCACTATCCTCCATATGCCTATCCAATGCCCGCTTAAATGCCCATAATGAGGGAGAGTCCACCACTGCTACTGCAGGGCATTCCATGAACTCACGACACGCTGAGTAAAGAACCTACCCCTAACATCTGCCCTATACCTACCCCCCCTTAATTTAAAGCTATGCCCCCTTGTAAGAACTCAATAAGGCTTGTGAGGCATGAACTACCCCTCGCAAAGCCATGCTTACTATCTTTAATAAAACTATCTTTTTCCCAATAGTCATAAATTCCATCCCTCAGGACCCTTTCCTTTACATTGCTTATCGCAGAAGTGCGACTGACTGGTCTGTAATTACCGGGGACTTTCGTATTCGCTTTCTTGGACAGAAAAATAACATCCGCCTTCCCTCGGTCATCTAGTACTACGCCCGTGGAGAGTGAGGATACAAAGATCATCGCCAGAAGTGCAACATTCTCATTATTTGCTTTCCTTAGTACCTTTGGTCCTGTCCTGGGGACTTATCTGCCTTGTTGCTTCCAAAAAAATCCAACATATCGAGTTAATTAACATTAACCTGTTCAAGCCTATTAAACTGGTCCATGGTGGTCTCACTCTGTCGAGTGAATACTGAAGCAAAACAAAAACCTCATTTAACACCTGCCCTAACTTTTCAATCTCCAGGCGCAAGTTCTCTCCACTATCCTTGTTCAACCCTACCCTCTGTCTGGTCATTCTGTTATTCCCCATGTATGCTTAGAACGCCTTTGGGTTTTCCATAACCCTTCCCCCCAAGTTTTTTTCGTTTCCCCTCCCAAATCTCCTCAGTCCATTTCTGAACTTTTCATTTTAGGGTAATTCATTACTGTTTTCCTCTTTTTCAAGTTGCTTTATTTTTAGTTGAATTTTGGCCGTCTCTAAAAATTCTGGTGACGCTTCCAGCAAATGTAATTGCTGGATTATTGCTATAATTAACTCACCTTTCCTCAGGGAAGAGGTCAGCTTCAACTCCAAATTGCCTGCTAATTCCAGCAGCTTGGCCTTAACCACTTTTTGCAAAACCCCCAAAGCCATTTTTTCCACACACAGAAACCTCTTGTTGATGAAAAGAGGCATTTTTATCCCAAAGACCATTTAAAGCAAATAAACTGAATACCAGGAACAGAACCTAACATTCGCAGCATTACAGTCTGACAAACCTAATCCGAAATTGGAATTATCGAAGATATCCCAACCTATTATAGGCCAAGCCAGAAACGCTGAAAACATTTCAAAAATGTAGCCCAGACTCTATGCATCATGCAGGTGTAACGAGGATATTCCAGGAGAGATGCAGTTGGACCAGCTATTTCGTTTAAAACAAAGCGGAATTTCCTATCGAAAGCCTTAGGGTTTTCCCTAATCCTACCGACTAAGGACCTTTCATGTCCCCTCCTTGCTGGTCTTAGCTCTCTCTTCAGGTCCTTCCTGTCTACCTTATAACTCTCAATCGCCCCAATTGAATCTTCACGCCTCATCTTTACATAGGCCGCCCTCTTCCCTTTTAACAAGGGATTCCAATTCCTTATTAAACCACGGTTCCCTCACACGACCCTTTCCTCTCTGCCTGACAGGTACATACTTATCAAGGACACTCAATAGTTGCTCCTTGAACAAGCTCCACATATCAATTGCACCCTTCCCTTGAAGCCTACTTTTCCAAGCCACGCATCCTAAGTCGTGCCTCACCGCATCATAATTTCCCTGCCCCCAGCTATAACTCTTGCTCTGCAGTGCACACTTATCCCTCTCCGTCGCAGAAGTCTATTGTCTGTTCCTTTCTACTTTTCGGACCCACTTCCATTCCTGTAGTCACAGATTTTACCTGATGTCAGATTTGTTCTGTGGAGATCAGAAATTATGTAGTATTATGGGCAATGTTTGGTTGACCCATTGCAAGACAGACCGAGTACAAGATTTGAATGCAGCCTATGCCTCATAGCAATTGTAATTTCAGGTAAAGAAAGTAAGTGTAAACCCAATTCCAGGAAGCTGATGTTGAACACCTTTTCCTCGGGGGAGATGTCAGAGGTAGGTTCTTTACTCAGAGAGTAGAATGCGCTGCCAGCAGTGGTGGTAGAGTCAGATATATTAGATACATTTAAGCCACTCTTGGATAGGCACATGGATGATAGTAAAATGTAGGGCATGTAAGTTAGGAGAAAGTGAGGACTGCAGATGCTGGAGATCAGAGTCAAGAGTGTAGTGCTGGAAAAGCACAGCAGGTCAGGCAGTGTCCAAGAAGCAGGAGAATCGACGTTTCGGGGATAAGCCCTTCATCAGGAATGAGGCTTATGGGTCGGAGCTGAGAGATAAATGGGAGGGGGTGGTGGGGTGGGTAACTGGGAAAGCGATAGATGGATGAAAGTGAGGGAGGAGGTGATAGGTCAGAGGTGGCAGTGATGGACAGGTCTGGAGGGCGGTGCCGAATTGGAGGCTTGGGACTGGCACAATGTGGGGGAACGGGAATGAGGAAGCTTTTGAAATCCACATTTATCCTGTATGGTTGCAGTGTTCCCAGGTGGAATATGAGGCGTTCCTCCTCCAGGCGTAAGGTGGTAACAGTTTGGTGGTGGAGAAGGCCCAGGACGTGTGTGTTCTTGACAGATTGGGAGGGGGAGTTGAAGTGTTCAGCCACAGGGCGGTGAGTGTTGGTGTCCCAGAGATGTTCTCTGAAACAATCCGCAAGAAGGCGTACTGTCTCCCCGATGTAGAGGAGAACACACCGGGTGCAATGGATGCAGTAGATGACAATTGTAAGGTATTGTAAGTTAGTCTGAACTTAAAGTAGGATAGAAGGCCAGCACAGCATCGAGGGCCAAAGGGCACTGTGCTGTACTGTTCTATGTTCCATATTCTATACCCAAGAGGCGGTTCTGGTTACAGGGCGTGGGCTCCTATGGAAGTTCCAGACCCTGGGGCCAATGTGAAATTCTATCTGAGCAGGAGACAGGATTCTATTGCACATTGAGCATCCTCCAAGTGGTGTATGACATTGGGTCCCACACTGCGTTTTCATACAACAGACAACATCGGCCATAAGCTGGATGTCCACCAATGCCCTGCTGGTCTGTCTTTTTTTAAGCCAGAAATGTTATCACAAGCAACTATATCCCTTGCCACCACCAAAATCAATGTGACATTTTTTTTTCTTTTTTTAAAAGTAGTAACCAGTGCCAGCAAAATACCCATGTAGCAAATTGAAAATTTTACATGCAATGCCTGCTGGGTCAGCTTTATAAATGGAGACCTGCTGATTATGCAGAGGAAAGGAGGCCTGTTCCTACAGTGCATGTGCCAGCAGTTTTAAACATCTATCCAATTTGTATGTGGTCACGCACCTGCATAGAAATGTGAAAGATCCCTCACAAGCTCAAACAAGTCAGTTCCTTTAATTTTGTGAGTGTTTGTGCACAGCGCAAAAAGGTTTTTATTGTAAATATATTTATTAGCAAATTTTTTAACTTTACAAACATAAAAATTATCGAAAAATACAATCAATAACAAATATCAGTATAATAAAAAGAAAAACCCCACAAATTACAATACAACTACTGTCTACTAACTATTAACCTACCCTACAAAACAAACCCTAACACTGTGCAAAGCAACACCAGAAAAATGAAAGAAAAGCAAAAAAACAAAAAAAAAAGCCAAAAAATACAGAACAGCTATGCTCGGCACAAAGCTCCCAAACAGAAGAACGGGAGCATTGTATATGTACTCGTATTAACTTCGGAGACCCCTCCAGGGTCCAGGGCTTGACAACTCTAACCATCCTGGTTAAACAAGCACCTTAGTTAAGATAACTGACAAATCTATATCCAAATAACTCAAGTAGGGTTGCCATGTCTTATAAAAGTGGTCATGTTTGTAAAAAAGTCCAAGGGAATGTGCTCCATAATTAATTTCTGCGATTCCAGCAAACCCAGCGGATTCTCAGACACCCAATTCATCAGAATATTCTTCCGTGCACAGTATGCAAGAATATTAAATAGATTCTTCCCATGCCCGTCTAAAGATGGTAAATTCATAGACCTAAGAGGAGAGGTATTGGATCTACTTTGACTTTAGTCCTCAATACCCTCCCTATCTCTCCCACCACAGCACTCCAATAAACACGGAGCAATGAGTAAGAGTACCTACACTTACTTTATATTTGTGGCACACTGAAGATGCCCCTTTCTTAAACTTTGCCAGGCACTCTGGTGCCAGATGAGCCCTGTGCAGAACTTTTAACTGTGTAGTGCATGTCCTATTACAGATTGAGCTCTTTTGAGTATTCTCCCACATGTTCTCCCATGTTTCAGAAGAGATCTCCACTCCTAGCTCTTGCACCAAGACATCACATAACCGTTTAATATCCTGCCAGGCCCTGCCACCCGGCAGGCGATAGAGGGCACTAACCGAAAGGGTGCTTATGGAATGTAGCAACAACCTCTCTGTATCGGGCTTATAGGGCTTAGTGAGAAGTGTAGTCTTCTTCTGGATGAAATCCCTAACCTGAAAAAAACGGAGAAGATTTTTGCTGGGTAACCCATATTTGTGGCTCAGTTACTCAAAAGACATCATAACCTTCCCCTCAAACAAGTCTCCCAAACTAGAAACTCCTCTCACTGCCCATAGTTTGAACCCTGAGTCCATCATCCCTGGTTGGAACCCTGGCATGCCAACTATAGGTGTAAGTGGCGAAGTCATGGATAAACAACCCTCACTCTGATGCATTACCCTCCATGCCTTGACTGTACTAATGACAGTGGGGTTCCGGCAGTGGTCCATAACTGTCCTCATCTTATCCATGGATAACAGGTTAATGAGAGGGCACTTTGCTTGGGAGGCCTCAATATCTAGCCATATTGTGTGTTGGATTGTTACCTATCCAATCGCAGACAAAGGACAGCAGGGAACTCAATTGGTACCTTCTGATGTCTGGGAAATCAACTCCTCCCCCTCTTTGAGGCAATTGCAATTTAGTAAGTTGCATGAGGGACCGCCCACGATGCCAGACAAAGGATCCAAACCACCCCATAAGCTTCCGCAGCGTTGACCTGGGAAACATTATAGGGAGCATACGCATAGAATAAAGCAAACGAGGAAGAACATTCACCTTAATGAGAGATATTCGACCCAGCCATGAAATTGGAAGGGCCTTCCAACTCTCGCCTAATATTGTTGAGCAAGTGAGTAAATTTGGTCCGAAATAACAGATCAGACATGGGGATAATAAAAATGCCTAGGTCTCAGAACCCTGCCCATGACCACTTAAAAGGGAACTTAGGGCCACCTTCAACTTCTGGCACATCCTTAAAGTTCCCCAAAGGCATAGCTTCTGATTTTGCAAAGTTAATCTTATATCCTGAAATAGCCCCAAATGAATTGATACATTGTATCAAATTGGGTACGGAGATCATTGGGTTGGTTAAAAACAGAAGGACATCATCTGCATACAGTGTAATCTTGTGTGCCCTCGATCCCATTCCAGAGCGTTTATGTAGATGTTCTGACGAATGGTCTCTGCCAGTGGCTCTATCACCAACGTAAACAACATTGGTGAGAGGGGGCAGACTTGCCGACTACCCCTACCCATCCTAAAATTCCCAGACTTCACCCCGTTGGTGATGACCACGGCCAGAGGTGATATAAAACCTCTACCCACCTAGCAAAGACTCCATCCAACCCAAACTGTTCTAAGACATAAAAAAGATATGGCCATTCCAACTGGTCAAATGCTTTCTCTGCATCTAAGGAAATCAGCAGCCCCTGAATCAATCGTTGCTGACAAACTTGGACCATATTCAGCAGCCTTCTAATATTATTAGAGGACCTACGACCCCTTATAAAGCCTGTCTGGTCCTCTTTAATAAAATGGGGCAACACCCTTTCCAATCTCAGTGCCAGGATCTTGGACAGAATCTTGAAATCTGAATTTAATAGAGAAATGGGCTTGTATGAGGCACAATCCTCTGTAACCTTCACCTTCTTAAGAATTAAGGAAATATTAGCTTCTCTCAAAAATGGTGGTAGGCATTCTTGCATATAGGAGTGATTGTACATCTCCAACATCAGCCCTAACAGAATCCCTATAAACTCCTTATAAAACTCACTCAGGGGACCATTAAGGCCAGGCGCTTTCCCACTCTGAAGTTGCCTAGCTGCCTCCTGTATTTCCTGAACTGTCAAGGGGGCATTAAGGAGGGAGGCCTGTTCCAAGGTTACCCCTGGGAGGTCCAGGTTCTTAAAAAAGGTCTCCATTTTAGCCCGGCTGTCTTCGCAACCTTCAGACTGATACAATTCAGAATAAAAGCTCAGAAAAGCCTCATTAATCTTTTTAGCATCGTATGTAAGGATCCCAGCGCTATCTCTTATTGTAATAATGGATTGGGAAGCACACTTTTTCCTAGTTAGGTACGCGAAATACTTCCCTGGCCTATCCCCATATTCGAACAGCCTTTGTCTAGCAAAAGCAAGTTCTTTCTTTGCGTTTTGTGTCAGTATTCAATCCAAGGCAGCCCGGAGGGATGTGATCCGCTGTAGCTTAGTCACCGAAGGCCGTGCAAAATGTGCTGCTTCGGGACACTGCTGTTCCTCCTTCTGTCGTTTCCAGCTAGCCGAACAGGAAATAGCTATCCCCTATCAAAGGCCTTAGCAGTCTCCCATAACACTGGGACTACTAGCCGTGCCTGAGTTGATAGTCAAGAATTCCTGAAACTCCTTCAAAAAGTATTCCACAAATTTGGAATCCTTAAGGAGAAAAGGGTCCAAACGCCAATGCCGCAATCCTAGCCCTTCACTCTTGGCCTTAGCCTCCAAATATACTGTCGCGTGATTAGAGATAGCTATATTCCCAATTTTACAACCCATAATTGAATCTAGAAGGGCTGAGGGAGCCAGAAAGAGGTCAATCCGCGTGTGACATTTATGTGGGTTTGAAAAAAGGTGAAGTCCCTGCCGGTAGGGTGAAGACATCTTCAAATATCCACCAGCCCCAACTCCTTGCATAAGTCAACCACCTGCTTGGCCTGCGAAGAAATATTTGAGGGCCCACAAGGCACACTGTCCATTGTCGGATCCAAAAGACAATTAAAATCCCCCCCTATATAATATACCATGTTCCAAAAGCAGTCAACTTAGAGAAAGCACTAATCAAAATTTTGAGGGGATGTGCCAGAGGACAGTAGATGTTTAAAATGCCATATTCCTCTCCATGTATCAGGGCTTCAAGTATCACAAACCATCCTTGCTCATCTTTCAACTGCTTTAATAATGTGAACAGAAGATTTTTCTGGATAAGAAGATTTTTCTGGATAGTAGTAAAAGATGAAAAGAATACCCGGTCATAACCCCGCTGTTGTAATTTCAGGTGTCCCCCATTATCAAGATGGGTTTCCTGCCACAAACCAATATCAACCCTTTCCCTCTTAAGGCTTGAAAGCAATTTTTTCCTTTTAACAGGTGAATGACTTCCCTTAATGTTCCAGGTGCACCATTTAATAAGACACTTAGCCATATCCCCTTTCAGAGACCCTTGAACCCCTCGGAGGGAGAACACTGCTTACAAAGCACTGAGCATAAGTAAATAAAGACTCATAGAATCAAAAAACTACATATACAAAAACTACTCTATCATAACTATAAACAACTATTACTACCAAAAAATTACAAAGAAAGCCAACTATAAAACCTTGAATGGAAGACTCTTCCCCCTGCCCATAGGGGGCACTCACCCTACCCATCCCCTCCTTCACAGCTCCTTCAAACCCGGACTGTGCCCCAGCCTTAGGCCAGAGAAAAAAAAGGAGATGATCCTTAAATCAACAGAAAAAAGACAAAGTCAGGATGAGCACTCCACCCACCCTGACTTGTGACTAAAAGAGAAACAGAACAAACAAAAAAAAAGTGGGAGAGACAACAAAGAACATCCACAAAATTTCCCATCAGAAAATCCAGTTATTAAAAAAAAGGAACAACTTATTCCAAGATCTTTTCCCCCCTTTCCAGAAAGGAAATTATTTCGAATTACAGCTGCAGAGAAATCCTGGAAAAGCATGATTTTTGACCCCTTGTACATCAGTGCCTGCGGATCTTTTCCCAGGTATCTGGAAGCTTCTATGACTTTTTGCTTGTTCTTATATGAGTGGAAGTTCACCATGACTGAGTGGGGACGTTGCACTGGGCCTGACCTGTGCACTATAACCCGATAAGCCCTTTCAATCTGCGGCCTGCTGGACTCGATGCGAAGGCCCAAAAACTTTGGTAGCCAGCTTTCAAAGAAGCTGACTGGTGCTCACCTTCCTCACCTTCCGGGAACCCGACACTTTGGAGATTTATCCTCATCGATATGGTTTCGCAGAGCCCACACCTCTCGCACCTAGGTTCGACTAGATGAGGACTCCATCGCAGCTTCTGAGGCCTTAGTTCAATCCTCCACCTCTTCCAGCCTCTCCCCGAGGCCCTGGAGCTCTTGCTCATGCTTCTGCAGCATGGATGCGATAGGTTGGACCTGGGCACGAATCTCCCTATGGATCTCCTCAATCAAAGCCCCAACTTTCAAGGTAAGTCTCTCTATCGCCACAGCCAATTCCTGTGAGTCAGGTCCCCTGCGGGTTCAGGACAGCCTGCTGCTGCAATCTCTGGTGTGGTAGGTGCTGCAGGGGAGTGTCCTCTCTGCTGCTGTTTGCTTGCTCCTTTTCCCTTTGGCATCCTTCCCACTCCCAAATATTAACAAATATGTGTTCTATAAGGTTTTAAACTAATAATTACACCACATAAGTTGGCCAGGGATGGCAAAAAACACCAGTATGCCTTGGCTGTTAGGCAGAGCTGTCCACAACAGTTCTACAGAATCGCTGCCATCTTGCCGACTTGCAAAATGGTTAAAGGGATTATGCTTTACAGCCTGTGTACTCCAAAGCAAGTTTAAAATGTACAATGATCCCACTCCCCCTCTGTTTTCTCATAGCTTTGTAATTCCTTTGCTTCAAGTATTTATCCAACTTTTTTTCAAAACTTACTATTGGATCTGCTCGTACCACCCTTTTAGATAGTGTATTTCTAGAATTTCATAATCATGAATAATATAATCATTAATAAAAGACACATGAGCAAGGAAGTTTACAATATATGACTTCATTTGGAGTCACTATCAAAACAATTGCATATTTGTATCAGTTTATTTCATCACTGCATCTTTGATTCTTTGTTTCATTCTAGAATTCCTTCCCTCAATTCCTATTTTTCTACACCTATCACTTCTCTTATAAGCCCTCCTTATGGTGGCTCAGTAGTTAGCACTGCTATCTCACAGTGCCAGGGACCTAGGTTTGATTCCACGCTTGGGTGATTGTCTGTTTGGAGTTTGCACACAATGCAAACACAATTTATCCCAGGTCGGCGTGGGTTTTCTTTAAGTGTTCTGGTTTCCTCCCACAGTCCAAAGATGTGCAGGTTAGGTAGCTTGGCCATGTAAAATTGCCTATAGTATCCAGGGATGTGTAGGCTAGGCAGATTTCCATGGGAAACGTAAGTTTACAGGGAAAGGAAAGAGTCTGGGTATGGGTGGAATGCTTTTCGGAGGTTCAGTATGGACTCAATGGGCCTAACGGCTTGTTTCTACACTGTAAAGGTTCTATGATTCTAAAGTCACTGACCAGTTTTTGATCATCCTTTCCGATCTCTCTCTCTCTCTCTCTCTCTATCTATCTCTCTTTGACTTTGCATCCATTCTCTGTACAGCTTTGTGATGTGCATTGGGATGTTGACTCCAATAAAGTAGTTATGTAGTATACCCAATGAGTTTAACAAGATATTTAAGCAGGGAAAACAAAGGTGAATTACTTTTAATACTGACATTTGCAATAACTCAAACTTACTTTCCTCATTTGGAGACATTGTATTATACATCAGAGTAATTGTGCAGGAGCATGACATTGTGTCATACGTGGAGTTATTCGGGCAGGTGATTTAAACTTGGTCAAAAAGGTATGTTATTTAGGAGTGACTTAAAGGATGAGAAACAGGTAATGACATTGAGTGTTTAGGGAGGGAATTCAAAGTAGAGCCAGCAAAAGTGGAGGATTAATATCTGAGAAATGCAGGAAGCCAACAATAGAGGACAGATACTGGAGAATTTTACAGCTGGAGGACACTATAGAGACAAAGCTGGGAATGTTAAAATTAAGGCATCGACAGACATGGTTCCAATATAGATCAAATAACACAGAGGTGATGGGTGAACAGAATGTGCTGTAGTTTAGAATACAGACAGCAGTGAATTTTATGACTTCAGTTGATGATCCAGGAGAACATTGGAATAGTCAAGACAAAGGCAATAAAGTCTGGTTGAAGATTTCAGCCTCAGATTAGACAAGGCATATCTGCAGATTTGCAGTGTTAGAATTGGAAGTAAAAGGTCTCAGTAGTGAAGTAAACGTACAACCAGAAATTCAACCTTAAGGTGAGTTAGGATGCTAAGGTTGTGAAGAATATGACTTTTGATCAGGCCATTGAAAGGCATTGAGTCATTGGCTAGGGAATAGAGTTTATTCAGGGAGCCAAGATCAATGTCCAAAGATTCTATCATATTTAGTTGGAGGAGATTCCTGCTTATCCATTCTTGAATGTTATACATGTAGCATGATGAATCTGAAATGGTGAGAAAATGGGTCAAAAAGGTGCTGATGAGGTAGAACTTGATATCTTCAGTGTATGGGACATGTTATGGTTCAGTGAATTGGAACTGGGTATAACCTAATCAAACACATTCACTTAGAATCCATACAAAAGTATCATATCAATCTTGGTTGAATCTATTCTTCACAAAGCCCAGAGGCAAAATGAAGTGTAACCAAATGTGCCAGCCAACATAATGGTACGAGGTGGTTCTCTAAAGGCAAATAATGAACAAGATGGATGATAGATGAGAGACATTGGGTGAAGGCAATGTCATCAATTGTGCAAAGGCTGTAGATAAATCAAGATGGATGAGGAGAAATATTTTACCATGGTCGCAGTAACATAACATCACAATGATAGTTTCAATGTTGTGATGGAGTGGAAACCTAGGGGAGGACTATCCATAGAAAGAAAATTTGAATTACATATCTACTAACAATAGGAACAAAACAGAAATTGCTGATCTGACAGTGTCTGTGGCAAGATATCAGAGTTAATGTTTCAGGTGCAGTGACCCTTCTTCAGAACAGGACACAAAACATTAACTCTGATTTTTCTCTACAGATGCTGCCAGATCTGCTGACCTTTCCAGCAATTTCTGTTTTTGTTTCTAATTTCCAGCGTGGAGTCATAGAGTCATAGAGATGTACAGAATGGATACAGCAGTCCTTTTGGGTTTCAACTCACAATGGTGTTGCAAAAGCTGTGATGAGATTGACAAAGATCTAAGAGTAGTATTTTGTTTTCCAACTACTTATACTCGCCTGGAACAAATAATCTGAATTCATGTCAACAAGGAGCTAGACAGATTCTTTGCCAATAAATGCAATTCAAAATTATTAGAAATGCACCTATAGAATTCTGTGGATGGGTAAGCTTGATGATCTGCCCCTGCCTGAAACTTCTATACAAAATGGTAATGTCAGTGAATTCAAATATTCTATTTTGGTAACAGGTCATCAAAAAAGAACAGTCAATATATATTAACACAAAAATACTTGTTTTTAAAGTTTTTATTATTTGGCAAAAATAATACTGACATACTTTGAAGCTATAAGAGATGTTTCCAAGCCAAAACTGTGTAAATATGTTAAATTAAAAATGTTATCTCCAGGTATTAAACAATAAGCAATTTGTTAGTTTGCCAGAAAACACCCCACACTTATTGCGTTAGAAAATCCTTTTGAACTCACTTTGTGAAGAGGGGTGAAGGAAGCAAGGTAACCAAATGCAAAATAACAAACAAAATGCAATGGAAAAAGGAATGCTCAGAAAAAAGTCAGGAGAGCAAATTTCAACATTAGTTTCAGGACAAGATGCAAAGGGTCTATTCTGTTTAAGTTAAGTAGGATCCACTGATTTATTGAAATGTAGTTAGAGTCATAGAGATGTACAGCATGGAAACAGACCCTTCGGTCCAACCTGTCCATGCCGATCAGATATCCCAACCCAATCTAGTCCCACCTGCCAGCACCCGGCCCATATCCCTCCAAACCCTTCCTATTCATATATCCATCCAAATGCCTTTTAAATGTTGCAATTGTACCAGCCTCCACCACTTCCTCTGGCAGCTCATTCCATACACATACCACCCTCTGCGTGAAAACGTTGCCCCTTAGGTCTCTTTCATGTCTTTCCCCTCTCATCCTAAACCTATGCCCTCTAGTTCTGGACTCCCCGACCCCAGGAAAAAGACTTTGCCAATTTACCCTATTCATGCCCCTCATAATTTTGTAAACCTCTATAAGGTCACCTCTCAGCCTCCGACGTTCCAGGGAAAACAGCCCCAGTCTGTTCAGCCTCTCCCTATAGCTCAAATCCTCCAATCCTATCGACATCCTTGTAAATCTTTTCTGAACCCTTTCAAGTTTCACAACATCTTTCTGATAGGAGGGAGACCAGAATTGCATGCAATATTCCAACAGTGGTCTGACCAATGTCTGTACAGCTGCAACATGACCTCTCAACTCCTGTACTCAATACTCTGACCAATAAAGGAAAGCATACCAAATGCCTTCTTCACTCTCCTATCTACCTGTGACTCTACTTTCAAGGAGCTATGAACCTGCACTCCAAGGTCTCTTTGTTCAGCAACACTCCCTAGGATCTTACCATTAAGTGTATAAGTCCTGCTAATATTTGCTTTCCCAAAATGCAGCACCTCGCATTTATCTGAATTAAACTCCATCTGCCACTTCTCAGCCCATTGGCCCATCTGGTCCAGATCCTGTTGTAATCTGAGGTAACCCTCTTCGCTGTCCACTACACCTCCAATTTTGGTGTCATCTGCAAACTTACTAACTGTACCTCTTATGCTCGCATCCAAATCATTTATGTGAATGACAAAACGTAGAGGGCCCAGCACCGATCCTTGTGGCACTCCACTGGTCACAGGACTCCAATCTGAAAAACAACCCTCCACCACCATCCTCTGTCTTCTACCTTTGAGCCAGTTCTGTCACCAAATGGCTAGTTCTCCCTGTATTCCATGAGATCTAACCTTGCTAATCAGTCTCCCATGGGGAACCTTGTCAAACGCCTTATTTTAGATCATTATTTTAGATTATTATTGAAAGATAGATGGTATCAATTGAAGTAGGCTGTATATTTTGTCTGATATGAAATAAAACTCCGTATATTTGTGTTAAACCACATCTGACCAAGTACTGTTCAATCTGCTGTCAGATAGATGGAAATACAGGTGTAATATCCAGAAAATTGGGATATTATTGTTATGATTCTATGATATTGTGTAAGTTGAAATTGTTAAAAATCACACAACACCAAATTATAGTCCAACATGTTTATTTGGAAGTGCTAGCTTTGAGAGCGCTGCACCTTCATCCGTTGGTGATTTCAGAGAGCTACCTGATGGAGGAGCAGCGCTGCAAAAGCTAGTGCTTCCAAGTAAACCTGTTGGATTGTAACCTGGTGTTGCATGAATTTTAACTTTGTCTACCCCAGTCCAACATTGGCACCTCCACATCATAAGCTGAAACTGGATAGCAGAAATTAAATCCTGTATTAATAAGATACTCAGGCCAGTTAGGGGAATAATTCATACGACTGAATCCATATAGCTAACTATGAGAGATTTATAATGAATAAAATTTAGTCTTGTGAGGCAAAAATAATGTATCTTTGGATGTATTTTTTTTTTGCAACCCTATGAATTTTATCATTTGTAACTCTATAAATCTCAAAGGGTAGTTGGAACAACACTACTTTGAAATCCCGCCTTGGTCACTAAGCCTTCCTCAGCACAATAGAGATGTTGAAGATAAGGTAAAGCTGCTTCATGAACAGCTTCAGTACAAATTTAAAGTACACCCCTGCTTTAAGTTCAAAACATCCACTTTTGTGAGACTATTTTGGAGCAAATTACTGCAGATGCTTGAATCTGTACTGGAAACAAAAATGCTGGAAATCACAGAGGGTTAGGCAGCATCCATGGAGAGATGGCAAGCTAACATTTTGAGTCTAGATTTTCAAAAGAAATGTAACCAGGTACTATGATGATACTATGGCTTTAAGAGGTGTGAGCGGCACGGTGACACAGTGGTTAGCACTGCTGCCTCACAGCGCCAGAGACCCGGGTTCATTTCCCGCCTCAGGCGACTGACTGTGTGGAATTTGCACATTCTCCCCGTGTCTGCGTGGGTTTCCTCCGGTGCTCCGGTTTCCTCCCACAGTCCAAAGATGTGCAGGTCAGGTGAATTGGCCATGCTAAATTGTCCGTAGTGTTAGGTAAGGGGTAAATGTAGGGGTATGGGTGGTTTGCGCTTCGACGGGTCGGTGTGGACTTGTTGGGCCGGAGGGCCTGTTTCCACACTGTAAAGTAATCTAATCTGTAAAGTAATCTAATCTAAAATCCTGATTTGTTTGTTCGTAAAGAAAGATTGAGACAGAGGAGTCAAGTAATCAGTTCCAAACCAATAAAATAAACATCTTGTGAGGTTGTTAGAAACGAAAATCGCTTCTCAATAATCGCTCTAGACAAATTCAGGAAAACAAAGTTTTATTAACAAGTCAAGTCTGCAGAGTCGGGCACCCTTAAAGAAAAGGCGCGCTGAGGCTTACAAAGTCTCCATTATTTATAGGACAAGTCCCTCCTCTCCTTGGCTCCAACAAGCCATGAGGTTCACATTCTTAAAAACATCATTATTTTTATCACAAAGTCTGCAACAAAAGGCTCCAGAGTCTCCAAAGTTTGTTGTTGATGTGCAGGTCAGGTGAATTGGCCATGCTAAATTGTCCGTAGTGTTAGGTAAGGGGTAAATGTAGGGGTATGGGTGGTTTGCGCTTCGGCGGGTCGGTGTGGACTTGTTGGGCCGGAGGGCCTGTTTCCACACTGTAAAGTAATCTAATCTGTAAAGTAATCTAATCTAAAATCCTGATTTGTTTGTTCGTAAAGAAAGATTGAGACAGAGGAGTCAAGTAATCAGTTCCAAACCAATAAAATAAACATCTTGTGAGGTCTTGGGGTAATCTTTAAGTTGGAACAATAGAAGCAGCATGAAGAGGTTGGGTCAGGCTTCCACAGAACCAGCATTGTAGTTTAAATTTCAGAAGTTTTAGGAGTTTGAAATCTTTATACATCACTCCCTGTTACAGCAAAATATCTGATTTCTTTCTCTCTCTCTCAGAATTTTCTCTTGATGTTCTTTCCCTCCTGGACTGGAAAATTGCCTGTGAGACAATCTATTTTGCTGAATTTGCCTGTGTCAAGGGTATGTTCATGGTATGTTACTATCTTGGAACAGCTAATCAGTGGTTGTTAGCATATATATTAAGTATATATTTGCAGTATTTTGATTAAGCATTTTTGTTTTCTTATTTTGCCTTTATTTAACTATAGTGCAAGAATATAGTATATTTTGCTTCAAGCCTAATAGTTTGACCAATTGAATTACAACCAGCACACAACCCTGACACAAAATAAGAAAATGTTGGGGTCTAGACCTACCTCTGAATATATTTTGAGGGGGTTTGATCTGGTCCATAACAAAATGGGAGCTCTTTTCAGGATTAAAATCTAATTCCAGATTGTGTTTAGGATTATTGGACTCAAAGTGTTCTCTTGTTGGTGTTCTCTTGTTGGGTGTTGCATTCAGTTAGTTTAAAAAGGGTATGCCTTGTGTTGTAATAGCTCTTTCAATAACTAAAAGTTTCCTTGGGGCGGATGGTGTAGAAGTCATTTTGGGAGGTTTACTCAGAAAATGAGCAAGGCAAAGCTTTTGGAATTGGCAGACAAGCTGGTGTTGGGGTAGCCTTTGTCCGTGAACAACAGGGAGGTAATTGTAGCAATAGCTTAACATTTATGATTGCCAGAATTGCTACTAGCATGTGTGGAAAAGGAGAAAGAGAGATATTTTGAACTTCAGAGATTGGAATTGAAGACTCAAAGTTGACTTAAAATGATCAGGTAGAGGGGAAAAGATAGGAGTATTGCTGAGGGCAGTGATGGAGCAATCCTATCGAAGCCAAAGGCAAGTGCAGATCTGTTTATATATGTTTATGTATTGCCTAGGTTTGATGAAAAGGATGTGGAAGTCATTTTTATTTCACTTGAGAAAGTGGCTAAACAAACGAAATGGCCAGTGACCATGGGGGTATTATTGATCCAAACAAACTTGATAGGT
Source organism: Chiloscyllium plagiosum (assembly GCF_004010195.1). NCBI lineage: Eukaryota > Metazoa > Chordata > Chondrichthyes > Orectolobiformes > Hemiscylliidae > Chiloscyllium > Chiloscyllium plagiosum. Next base: position 7,996,899 of record NC_057743.1, on the reverse strand, counting down.
AGATCTAGTAAGGTATTTACTTCATTATCAGAGCAGGTACCTGGGGTATATGATGAGGTAAAAAAGACATGGGTTTTAAGTGCAAATGAACTAGTACCACATGCCTACAGACAATGTTTTAGGAATCTAAGGAGAGAACCTGGTCAGACATAAAGAGAGTTTGAAATGATCAAACAAAGTAACTTTGAGAGGTGGATAAAAGCATTGAAAATAGATCAAACATATGACACTCTTAAATGATTATTTTGGAGGAGTTCAAAAATTCATTTCCTAAAGTCATAAGAACTCGTGTGAAAGAGCAGAGAGTTAAGACTGCCAGATTAACAATGGAAATGGCTGATGATTATAAGCTGGTTCATAAATCAAAACTTGGCTTCTGACATCAGTTTCAATCTGTCAGGGATAGAAATTGGGGTAAAAAGAAATTCTTAGATGGTAAGAGAAAAGGAGATGTTGTGGTTCTGTTCGCCGAGCTGGAAGTTTTGTTGCAAACGTTTCGTCCCCTGGCTAGGCGACATCATCAGTGCTTGGGAGCCTCCTGCAAAGCTCTTCTTTGATGTTTCCTCTGGTGTTTATAGTGGTCTGTCCCTGCCGCTTCCGGTTGTCAGTTTCAGCTGTCCGCTGTAGTGGTTGGTATATTGGGTCCAGGTCGATGTGTTTGTTGATGGAGTTTGTGGATGAATGCCATGCCTCTAGGAATTCCCTGGCTGTTCTCTGTCTGGCTTGCCCTATGATAGTAGTGTTGTCCCAGTCGAATTCATGTTGCTTGTTGTCTGCGTGTGTGGCTACTAAGGATAGCTGGTCGTGTCGTTTCGTGGCTAGTTGATGTTCATGTATGCGGATTGTCAGCTGTCTTCCTGTTTGTCCTATATAGTGTTTAGTGCAGTCCTTGCATGGGATTTTGTACACTACATTAGTTTTGCTCATGATTACTTATGATTACTTAGAAAAGCATTGTTTGATTAGAGATATTCAGTATGGCTTTGTGAGGGGCAGGTCATGCCTCAGGACTCTTATTGAATTCTTTGAGGATGTGACAAAACACATTGATGAAGGTAGAGCAGTGGGTGTGGTGTTTATGGATTTTATCAAGGCATTTGATAAGGTTCTCCATGGTAGGCTCATTCAGAAAGTAAGGAGGCATGGGATGCAGGGAAATTTGGTTGACTGGATACAGAGACTGTTTGTTCTAACCTTTGCATTACTGCTTCTGCTATGAGTCCCGAGATTGGTGATCCCATGGGTGAACACATAACCTCAACACCAAGGAGAGGGAAGCACTGAAATCACTAAGAAACGATAAGAACATAATCATACTACCAGCAGATAAAGGCAGAATGACGGTCATCCTAGATAAATCTGATTACATCCAAAAAGCACAACAACTACTTGAAGATACCAACACCTACCAAAAGAGGGAGTTTGACCCCACCCCACAGCTCACCAATAGGATAAAAAACACACTAAGGAATCTACAAAAAAACGGACAGATAACCAGAGCTGACCTACAAAAAATGAAACCGGAAAGCAACAACACCCCCAGATTCTATGGATTACCTAAAGTACACAAACCAGACATCCCACTCAGACCCATAGTATCACTACCAGGGACACCATCATACAAACTGGCCAAAGAACTACATCAGAAATTGAAACACCTCGTCAGCGGATCCAAACACTCTATACAATCAATACAGGAATTCTTGGACATCATCAGAAATATACACATAGACAAAGAAGAAACCATGATATCATTCGACGTGACGGCACTGTTCACTTCGATTGACAAAACCCTAGCCAGAGAAACGTTTGCAACAAAAACTTCCAGCTCGGCGAACAGAACCACAACAACGAGCACCCGAGCTACAAATCTTCGCACAAACTTTGAGAAAAGGAGATCTCACTGAAGATAATAAAGATAATTTACCACAGGGTAAAAAGGAACCCATGAGGGTGAGAAAGAAGGTATTTTCACTGAAAAAAGGTAGGCCACATGAAGTAACCTTTTTCATGGATTAGAAAAGGCACTGGGAAGACAGATGTGGGAAAACATGATAAGCCAGTGAGTTTTATTGAAGTAGTAAAGAAAAGTACAGTGGAAGCTAAAAAGATGCAAAAGACCAGAGGTTGGTTGAGAAGTAAGTGCCAGATCTCTTTTAAAACATTTACTGGCGTGGGTAAGGTTTACTCATGTATACCAGGAACAGCAGGTAACGAAACTAAAATTTTAAGAGATACAAGACCAGATCAATTGTTGATAGTGAAAGATGAGGAGATATATAATTCAGAAAGCGTAATGCTAGAAAAGGTGGCAATTTGTGGATTTCAAGGGGTGAGAAGAGCAGTGTTCCATTATATATAATGAGGTTGAAGAGTCCAGTGGAAAGAGGTGGTGGTAGTGGTAGGAGTAATAGAGAAATTCTCAATTCTGGAAATACAGTTTACTCTCGGTAATAATATAGTTGGATCACAGGTGGGAATGATGCCTATTGTGGTTGAAAAGCCAGTGGACAAGCAGGTAACTGAGGTATTCCAGGAAGTATATCCTGGGATTTTTCCTGACTGTATAGTAACAAAGTCACAAAGCCATATGTTGAAATAGGAGGAGAAATCAAGGAGTAAAGATGAAGAAGTTGAAGTTCAATTATCAGAAACCGTTTGATCAAATGGTTGGGGAAAACAAGAACAGGTGGAGGACAAAGAGGATGTTTTTAGTTCAAAGAGGGTAATCGACTTACAACAAAAAGATTTTTTAAAAAGCCAGTTGTATAAAAAGATATAGATAGAAGAAGCATCAGAGTGTTTCCTAGAATATTATTATCTTATAAATGAAGCCTTGGTGAGGAAATGGAGACCATCACATATTCAGGCAGATGAGAAATGGGCAGAAGTTCATCAAATTGTATTACCAGTGGGTTATAGAAAGGAGGAGTTGTGGGTAGCATATGAATTACCAGTAGTAAGTTATTTGGGTGTAAGGAAAACTCAAAACAAAGTACAATGTTTTTGACCTGGACTACATAAAGATGTGGTTGAATTTTGCTGGATGTATCAAGTAGTAGAAAAACCTCAGGCTGTGATGAAACCAGTACCCTTGGGGTTGGTGAAACTTAGAACACGGATCAGCTATGATCTTACTGAGTGATGGAGCAGGTTTGATGGGCCAAATGGCCTACTTCTCCTTCTAATTTATATCATAGAATCCCTACAGTGTGGAAACAGGCCATTTGGCTCAACAAGTCCACCAACCCTCCAAAGAGTAATTCACCCAAACCCATTCCCCTACCCTATTACTCTACATTTACTTCTGACTAATGTACCTAACCTACACATCCCTGAACACTGTGGGCAATTTAACATGGCCAATTCACCCAATCTGCATATGTTTTGGACTGTGGGAGGAAACCAGAGCACCCAGAGGAAACCTATGCAGACACGGGAAGAATGTGCAAATTCCACACTGACAGTCACCCAAGGTTGAAATTGAACCTGGTCCCTGGTGCTGTGAGGCAGCAGTGCTAACCACTGAGCCACCATGCTGCCCCAAATTGTTATGCATCAGACCAAACACCCTCAAAATATAGCCTAGATCCCAACACTTTCTTATTTTTATAAAATAATAAAAAAAAGCTTAACTGTAACTCTGTCAAAATACTTTACAAGTTAATATATATGTTAACTATCACTGATTAGCTGTACCAAGATAGAAACATCCCATAAACATACGATTGGCAGAGGCAAATTCAGTAAAATAATCACAAATGCAACATTCCTCCTGTTCAGGAGGAAAGAATATCAAGAGAAATTCTAAGAGAGAGAAAGAACTCAAGCATTTTGCTGTAGGGAGAGATGTACAGTAGCTTCTAAATACTAACAGCTACTGCAAGTTAAACAAAAAATCTTGGTTCTTGGGAGCTTGACCCCACTCCTTCATGCTGTTCCAACTTATAAAAACCCTTATTGGCTTGGGACAGACCACTCAGTACCTCTGTCTCAATGCCTCGTCATAAAAATAAGGACAAAATGCACCTCTTAAAGCCATAGCATCGTCACAGCAACTGCCTCCTTGAAAACAATGAACAAAAATGAACAGTTGACTAAGACAGGAATCAAACCCGGCTACCTGGTGCTGTGAGGCAGCAGCGCTAACCACTGAGCCATGGTGCTGCCTCCAAATGGTTATGCACCAGACTAAACACCCTCAAAATATATTAAAATTATAGCTCGATAGCTTCATTTTTTAAAAAGTCTTGGTCTTACATTATTACACTACAATACACACACATTGTATTGTGTCTAAGCATATAAACATTCACTACTACAGTTCATTTCAATCTGTTTTTCCCACCCTCAAACGTCTCTATCTTCAGTCATCAAGGTCATAACAACACATCGGCAATTATATTCTCTCATCCTGCCTTATGTGTAATTTTCAAATTGAATAACTTTATAAGCTTCATCTAAACAGTCTGGATTTTTATCCTTAAATTTTTCTAAAAATGTTAAGGGGTTATGATCAGTGTATACAATTGTCTCAGACATATTACTGGCAGAATAAATTTTGAAATGTTGGAGCACCAACACCAAACTCAAGGTTTCTTTCTCAGTTGTGGAATATTTCTGTTAATGAATATTCAGCTTTTTGGAAAAACACCCAATATGTCTTTCTATCTTCTCATCATCATCTTGCAAAAGTACAGCACCAACACTCACATCACTCACATTGATTGCCACCATTACATTGTTAGGAGTGGCTAACACTGGAGCAGTAGTTAACATGGCTTTCAGGTTGTCAAATGTCTTCTGACAGTCTTCCATCCAATGGAATTTTCTGCACTTCCACCCTGCTACAAATCTCACCATAGCCCACTTTGCTCAGCCCCTGGAAGAGTCTGCACATTGTCTTTACTCCATGTGGTCTTCTGCCTCTCCCAGTCTGTAAAATTGAAATCTCTGATTATCTTTGCACTTTCCTCCTCATCTCTCTTTTAGGCATATTTGGAGATGCAATAACGGGTACGTCGGGTTCCAAGAGATCAATTATGTTAGGGATTCTGTCGTCCGAGGTACAGACAGATGTTTCTTTGGCCAGCAGCGAGAAATCAGAATGGTGTGTTGCTTCCCTGGTGCTAGGATCAAGGATGTCTCAGAGAGGGTGCAGAATGTTCTCAAGGAGGAGAGGGGCCAGCAAGAGATAATTGTCCACATTGGAACCAACGACATAGGAAGGGAAAAGGTTGAGATTCTAAAGTGAGATTACAGTGAGTTAGGCATGAATTTCAAAAGGAGGTCCTCGAGAGTAGTACTATCTGGATTACTCCCAGAGCTACGAGCTAGTGAAGGCAGGAATAGGAGGATAGAGCAGATGAATGCATGGCTGAGGAGCTGGTGTAGGGGAGAAGGATTCACATTTTTGGATCATTGGAATCTCTTTTGGGGTCGAAGTGACCTGTACAAGAAGGACGGATTGCACCTAAATTGGAAGGAGACTAATATACTGGCAGGGAAATTTGCTAGAACTATTCAGGAGGATTTAAACTTGTAAGGTGCGGCGCGGTGGGGTGGAACCCAGGGAGATAGTGAGGAAAGAGATCAATCTGAGATTGGTACAGTTGAGAACAGAAGCAAGTCAAACAGTCAGGACATGCAGGGACGAGGTAGGGCTAATAAATTAAACTGCATCTATTTCAATGCAAGGGGCCTAATAGGGAAGGCAGATGAACTCAGGGCATGGATATGAACGTGGGACTGGGATATCATAGCAATTACAGGAACATGGCTCAGGGATGGACAGGACTGACAGTTTAATGTTCCAGGATATAAATGCTACAGGAACGATAGAAAGTGAGGCAAGAGAGGAGGAGGAGTGACGTTTTTGATAAGGGATAGCATTACAGCTGTACTGAGGGAGGATATTCCTGGAAATACATCCAGGGAAGTTATTTGGATGGAACTGAGAAATAAGAAAGGGATGATCACCTTACTGGGATTGTATTATAGACCCCCTAATAGTCAGAGGGAAATTGAGAAACAAACTTGTAAGGAGATCTCAGCTATGTGTAAGAATAATAGGGTGGTTATGATAGGGGATTTTAACTTTCCAAACATAGACTGGGACTGACATAGTGTTAAAGGTTTAGATGGAGAGGAATTTGTTAAGTGTGTACAAGAAAATCTTCTGATTCAGTATGTGGATGTACCTACTAGAGAAGGTGCAAAACTTCACCTACTCTTGGGAAATAAGGCAGGGCAGGTGACTGAAGTGTCAGTGGGGGGATCACTTTGGGGCCAGTGACCATAATTCTATTAGATCTAAAATAGTGATAGAAAAGGAAAGACCAGATCTAAAAGTTGAAGTTCTAAATTGGAGAAAGGCCAATTTTAATGGTATTAGGCAAGAACTTTCAAAAGCTGACTGGGGCAAATCAGGTAAAGGAACGGCTGGAAAATGGGAAGCCTTCAGAAATGAGATAACGAGAGTCCAGAGAAAGTATATTCCTGTTAGGATGAAAAGAAAGGCTGGTAGGTACAGGGAATGCTGAATGACTAAAGAAATTGAGGTTTTGGATCGGAAAACAAAGGAAGCATATGTCAGGTATAGACAGGATAGATCGAGTGAATCCTTAGAAGAATATAAAGTAGAAGTATACCAAAGATGGAAATCAGGAGAGCAAAAAGGGGACATAAGATAGTTATGGCAAATAGAATTAAGGAGAATCCAAAGGGTTTTTACAAATACATTAAGGACAAAAGGGTAACTAGGGAGAGAATAGGGCCCCTCAAAGATCAGCAAGGCGGCCTTTGTGTGGAGTGGCCGAAAATGGGGGAGAAACTAAGCAAGTATTTTGCATCAGTATTTACTGTGGAAAAGGACATGAAAGATATAGAATGTAGGAAAATAGATTGTGTCATCTTGAAAAATTTCCATATTACAGAGGAGGAAGTGCTGGATGTCTTGAAACGCATAAAGGTGGATAAATCCCCAGGACCTGATCAGGTGTACCCCAGAACTCTTTGGGAAGCTAGGGAAGTGATTGCTGGGCCACTTGCTGAGATAGTCCCAGGTGAAGTGCTGGAAGACTGGAGGTTGGCTAACATGGTGCCACTGTTCAAGAAGGGTGGCAAGGATAAGCCAGGGAACTATAGACCAGTGAGTCTGACTTTGGTGGTGGGCAAGTTGTTGGAGGGAATCCTGAGGGACAGGATGTACATCTATTTGGAAAGGCACGGACTGATTTGGGATAGTCAACATGGCTTTGTGCATGGGAAATCATGTCTCACAAACATGATTTAGTTTTTTGAAGAAGTAACAAAGAGGATTGATGAGTGCAGACCGGTAGATGTGATCTATATGGACTTCAGTAAGGCGTTCGACAAGGTTCCCCATGGGAGACTGGTTAGCAAGGTTAGCTCTCATGGAATATAGGGAGAACTAGCCATTTGGTGACAGAACTGGCTCAAAGCTAGAAGACAGAGGGTGGTGGTGGAGGGTTGTTTTTCAGACTGGAGATCTGTGACCAGTGGAGTGCCACAAGGATCGTTGTTGGGTCCACTACTTTTCATCATTTATATAAATGATTTGGATGTGAGCATAAGAGGTATAGTGTGGAGTCGCAGGTAAATAGGATAGACATTTGGTATGCTTTCCTTTATCAATCAGAGTATTGATACAGGAGTTGGGAGGTCATGTTGCGGCTGTACAGGACATTGGTTATACCACTTTTGGAATATTGCGTGCAATTCTGGTCTCCTTCCTATCGGAAAGATGTTGTGAAACTTGAAAGGGTTCAGAAAAGATTTACAAGGCTACTGCCATAGTTGGAGGATTTGAGCTATAGGGAAAAGCTGAACAGGCTGGGGCTGTTTTCCTGGAGCTTTGAAGGCTGAGGGGTGACCTTATAGAGGTTTATAAAATTATAAGGGGCATGGATAGGATAAATAGACAAAGTCTTTTCCCTCGGGGTAGGGGAACTAGACGGCATAGGTTTAGGGTGAGAAGGGAAAGATATAAAAGAGACCTAAGGGGCAATCTTTTTCATGCAGAGGGTGTTACATGCATGGAATGAGCTGCCAGAGGAAGTGTGGCCTTTCAGATAACCTTGTTTAACAGGGTATAGCCGCAACAAATTATTTATTTTTAGCCAGTTTTTCACCCAGAGAACAAGCGCAAAGAGATTTAATCCCTGCCAGTTGTACACAAGTTATTGACAATGGGATAACATCTTAATCCTGTTCATAGATATGTCTTTATATAGCTAGGTTCCAATGGCTTTTAAGTCTCCCCTCCCTAGTTTGGAGCAAGGAAATCAACTACATCTCCTGCCACTGCTAACCCACCTGAAATCAAATAACTTAGTAAAACTCAGTGATTGAACTGGGCTTTCCTTTTCTCTGGCTAGGAGACACATTGGAAAAGTATTTACATATTGTGCTGTTACAGACAATGAGGAACTGACTTAGATCTAAATGAAGAAGAAATCAGTATTGTCAAATCTTGTAGAGAACCTAAAGGACAAGGTAACTCATGATGGGCTAGATGTTCTTATCTACTGCTTTTCTATCATATGCTTTCTCCAGCCTTTCTTTGGCTTCCATTCCGGTCCCCTGATATCACATGGTATTGCCGGCCCACGTAGGAGCCAAACTAGCTGTTCCTTGGCCTTTGGCCATTTAGTCTGAGCTGAGCTTTAACAGGTGCACGTGACCAGCTGTGGCCTCTCTCTTGGAATGGATGGAATAGAAGTGAATTTAAAAGTGCAGTTTGCATAGGATACAGAGAGTAAAATGGTCCAGCTGGGAGCATTTGTGCAGGATTCAACTGTAATAAACACTAAGTTTGCCAAAAATAGCCCCCAAGCCCAACTTTGGACCTCCCACTAAAATTTAATTACATTTGCAGTCATTTTTTTCTTTGTTGAATAGTATCCCCTGGAAACAAATCTAAATTGAATAACAACTATTGTAAAATTAAAAAAGTTATGAGATCAGATTGAAATTTGAGAATGAATTCAAAATATTTAATGTAAAAAAGAAAATTGTAAAAGTAATTTCTCCCTCAATCTGAAATGTTAAGGTATAGAAATGCATGAATAAGTGATTTGCCACAGGGATGGGACATGCATTTTTTCTGAGTGAAGTATATGGTTTTCTTCTGTAAACTTGTTCCTTTTCTAGGAAGCAGAGAGAGATGGGTTATGAAAAGTTAGGTTTATTGTTGTCAAGCATAGGTTGCATGTGGAAACAAATCCTGTTCTGTTGTGCTCTCAGCATTGTGTCTTAATCCCAACTCCTCAATGTCTGAAACAGCACAATGTGTAAACACTCTTCCAATGTGTCTCTTAGCCATAGATAAAGTAAAGCCCAATCATTGCTTCTGCTAAATTAGCTGACTTAAGGTAGTTTTGCAGTGACATTGAGTGCAATTGGTTTCCTTGATCCTAATTAGGAAAGGGAGATTTGCAAGTCATCAAAGATGTATACATGGATATGATTAAGATATATACCATTGTCAAACAATGAAAATAGCCCCTGCTGTACTTTTGTAATCTTAGTCAACTAATCCTGCAATATGTTCTCTGAGTTTGTTGCCTTCCCAACAACTCTTAATCTCTACCTTCCTGTTATGTGCCCAAACAATGTTCTCAATTGCCCTCTGGAAATTAATATCACCAATAGCCTTGGTATTCCTATTCCATCACTGAGAGTTATAACCATCTTTGATTACTTCTTTGTTCCTCCATATTCCCTTCCCAATCCTATTTCCTTTGAGCCCACCTATGAGGAAGGTACCATTCAATCTGATCAGACACACCCTCACCTCCAACCCCTTGTCCCCATTACTCTCTTTCACACATTGGCAGTTCCCTTAGTATGGACCTCATCTCTACTCCTTTAAGTCCAAGAAACACAGGTGTGACAATATGGAAGATGACTGATTTTTAGCAATTCACCACCAGATCTTCCTGAAATATGTAAAGCACTCCCAAGAATGTCTTTTATCTGCTAAAACTGCTCACTACTCCAAGAACATCCTGGAATGAAAGACAATGCTTGGATTATTTTCTTTATAGAAATTGTCTTAAACATTTCTTCTCTATCTCCTGGTCCATCACCATCAATAACATGTGTGGAGCTCATGAACCTATTTGCCACCAGTATTGAAATTATTAGATCAGATACCTCTGAAACTTTCCTCGCTTTCCCTAGCCCAAGCCACGCATCCTCTAGGATACACCTCTGCCCTAATCCTGAACTAGTATCTTTCTCTAGTTTTCTCTCCTAACTCACACGATGCCCCCTCTGAGATTGTCTTCTTCATGAGATCCACTCCTCACTTTCACATTGATATTCCCATTAAAATAATAACTCATGTTCTCTTCTTGGCCTCTATGCTGATATTCTTACTCGTTCTCTCTAGCTCTTCAAATATTGACCACCCTTCTCATTAGCTCTGTTTAAAAAGCACCAATCCTGTCTCTCTGCCTTTATAAGCTACCATTCCATCACCACTATCATCCAACATAATGAGACTGCACATTCATCCAACTATCATCCAACTGAATGAGACTGTCATACTCTTGTTTGTCTAATTGTAACCAGAGAATTGTTCTCTTCTGTTTGTGTTCCTCCACCATTATTTGTCGTGTCTCCCTATCTTGGCCCTTCCAATTTGTCATCTACATGATGCGCCTTTGGCAACATCATACAAAAACACATTGGTTTCCATTATATGTTGACAAAGCTCTGCGTCACTAACTGTCTTGACGCCTCTATTGATCAGAGCTTGTCAGAATGCTTGTCTGTCATGCAGTTATGGGTATGCATTTTTTTTTTCCAACTAAGCATTAAGAAGATGAAAGTCATTGTTTTTGGTATCTTACATAAATTCCATTCCCTAAACTTGTATCCTCTCCTGAGGCTGAACCAGTCAGTTCACAAACTTGATGTCATATTTCACTCTGAGCTGAGCTTCTGCACCATCACTAAGAACACCTACTCCCATGTCTGTAACATTTCCCAACATTTTCCCTCCTTCAACATATTTGCTGCTGAAATCCTTATTGACATCTTGATATTTCTAGACTTAATTATTCCCTGGATGGCTTCCCACATTTATCCTCAGTAAACTTGTTATCAAACCTGTTCTTTCCATGTTGTAACATGTACCATGTCCAGTTACCTATCAGCCCTGTGTTTACTGAGCAATTTGGCTCCTTGTTTAGCATCACTTTGATTTTAAAATTTGTTCCTTGTTTCAAATCTATTCATGGCCTTACCCATTGCATTAATGTAGTTACCCCCAGCTTCACTGCTCTCTGAGACATTTGTTGTCCTCTAATTTTAATCACTCCAACATTGGTGGCTATAGCTTCAGCTATCTGGACCTTCGGCTCAGGAATTCCATTCCTAAACATCTCTATTCCTCTGTTTCTCTTTTCTCCTTCAAGACACAACTTAAAAATGAACTCTTTGGTCAAGTTTTTGGTCAGCTGCTGTAGTATCTCCTCTACGGTTCTGTATAATATTTTGTTTCAAATACCCAATGAAGCTCCTTGAGATGTATTTTAATGTTTAACGTTCTATATAAATCCAAATAATTGTCCCACTCGTCAGTCATGTACACAAGCTGAGAGGTTGTCAATTTAGTTTTGATTTGTGGAAAGGTGCTCCGGGGCGAGAGTTATCTCACAAATGTTTCTAGGGTCCACCTATCTGCAGTGGGAGATGGCTTTCATTCCAGCCATCTGGGTTGCATAATGATTTCATTCCCAAAGGACAGTGTTCAAATATTCTCTGCCAGTTAGTTCCTCCACCCACGCTATCTACAGTAAGCTGCATTCAGATATACACACAGAAATTTCATACCTCATGCACAAGCAGGTTTCTGAGACTCTTAGGAAATACCAATTAGGACAGGTTTTTCTAATGTCTGAATTTTGAACTCTCTATGTGTGAGGAAAGGGAAAGACCGGGAAATTCCCTTCTTCTATAACTCAATGGCATCACTTGAAAAGATTTGAGCATCATTTCTAACTCAACATACTGACCCTAAACCCTTGTTGAATTTGTGCAATTTTATATTATTGATGTAAACTTATGCGAACCGGCATTCACAGCCTGGTGCATTTTAAGGAGAATGATCAGTCTTGGTGCCAAGGAAAAGAAGATCAAATCTGTAAAAGCTGGATAGTTTACAAAGGGATACAGAACAAGGATTGAGTAAATGAAAAGGTTATAAATATTGGAACAGGAAATATGAAATATCTCTGTGATGAAAAATATGTCCATTAGTGAAAATATTGAACTAAATAAAGCTATTACTACTCATATTAATAATTATTTGGATGACATTCAGGCTACCTGATTTATGACATTTAGGTAAGGCCACACTTGAATATTGTGTGTGATTTGGTTATTGTTCCTTGTAAAGCTTGTTAATAATTGGATAGGTTCTACAAAATAAGGAAAATGCCAGAATCCAGAGATCTGAGTTGTAGCTGGGTCAAAATCCTACCCTCCCTCCCAGGGACAGTAACAGGGCCAGTGAGAGAAATCATTGCCTTTAATGCTTCTTCTGCTTCCAGGTCCTTTATCCAGTTCTCCTGAAGAAAAATTCAGTCAGTTCTGTCCTTTCCCTTTTTTACCTCATGTGTTTATCCAAAGGTCATGATAGCATAGTGGTAAGTTTACTGAACCAGTAATCCAGAGACCCAAGCTAATGCTCTGTGGTTCAATGTTGAGGAACTGCTAAAGAAAAAAGTCCAGAATGTGAGTTATATATAGACCTCCTAGCATTAGTCAAGACCCTGATGGGACTTATGTACAGGCCTCCTAGCATTAGTCAAGGTTTGGGGTAGAAAATAGATCAGGAGATTGAAAAGGCACGTAAGAAAGGCTCTACCACAATAACCAAGGGGGACATTGGCATGCAGGCAGACAGGAAAAATCAGGCTTCATAGTAGATCCCAAGAAAAGGAATTCATGGAATGACTAAGATTTATTTTTGGAGAATCTTATGACAGAGCTCATTAGGGAACAGGTTTGGTGATGTGAAATAAGGCAAACCTCCATGGGCAGTGACCACAATATGATAGAATTCACCCTGCACTTTGAGAGGGAGAATCTTGAATCAGATGTAACAGTATTAAAATTGAGTAAAGGTAACTACAAAAACATGAGGGAGGAACTGGCCAGAGTTGATTGGAAGGGAGTCTAGCAGGGAAGACAGTGCAGCAGCAATGGCAGGAGTTTCTGGGGATAATTTGGGAGGCCACAGCAAAAATTCTTCTCAAGGAAGAGCAACATACTAAGGGGAGGTCAAGATATCCATGGCTGACAAGGGAAGTCAGGAACAGAATAAAAGCAAATGAGAAAGTATACAATGTGGTAACAATGAATGGGAAGCCAGAGCATTGGGAACCAGCAATGGATTACTAAAAAAATAAGTTGAGGGGGGAGAGTGGTGGGGGAAGACAAGATGAAATATGAGGGTAAGCTAGCTAGTTATGTAAAAGAAGATTGCAAGAGCTTTTTTTAGGTATCTAAAATGTAAGAGAGAGGCAAAAGTTGACATTAGGCTGCTGGAAAATAAGGCCAGAGAAGTAATAATGGGGAACAACAAAATGACAGGGAAACTGAATAGGTACTTTGTATTAGTTTTCACCCTGGAAGAGCAGAACTTCAAGAGAGTCAGATGGCAGAGATGAATGTAGTGGCCATCACTAAGGAGAAGGTGCTGGGGAAGTCTGACGGTGGATAAATCAACCAAAGTGGATGGATACACTTCAGGCTTCTAAAGGAGATAGCTGAAGTATTGGTTGTGATCTCTCAGGAATGACTGCAGTCAGGGAGGGTCCCTGAGGAATTAGAAAATGGCTAATGTATCTTCCATGTTTAAGAAGGGATGGAGACAGAAGATGAGAAATTACAGTCTGGTGAGCCTGACCTTGGTCATTGGTCAGATTTTAGAATCCATTATTAAGAATGAGATTGCGGAGTACTTGGAAATGCATGGCAAAATAGGGCCGAGTCAGCACCACTTTGTCAAGGGGAGGTTATCCCTGACAAATCTGTTAGAATTCTTTGAAGACGTAATGAGCAGTGAACATGATCTGTTTGGATTTCCAGAAGGCCTTTGACAAAATGCCGCACAGGAGGCTATTAAATAAGATAAGAGCTCATGATGTTGGGGACAAGGTATTGACGTGGATAGAGGATTAAGTGAGGCAGAGAGTGGGGATAAAGACATTTTTTACAGGATGGTAGCTGGTGACAAAAATGGAGTTCTGTAAGGGTCACAACTGTTGGGACCACAATTATTCATGTTATGCATTAACAATCTGGATGAAGGAACTGTGTGCATTGTTGCTAAGTTTGCAGATGACATAAGGGTATGTGGGGGACAGGAAATTGGGAGACAGGCTATGAGAGTGGATAAAGATGTGGCAGAAGGAATACAATGTGGGAAAGTGGAAATTTATGCACTTTGGTAGCAAGAATACAGGCTTGGATTATGTTCTAAATGGGGAAAGGCTTTGGAAATCTGAAGCACAAAGGGACTTAGGAGTTCTAGTTCAGGAATGTCTTAAGCCTATACCGCAGGTTCATTTGGCAGTTAGGAAGGTGTGACGATGCTGCTCCTTTAACAAGATTATGTTGTTGCTGGCTTTTTTTTCAGAGGGGTCATAAAAGACACAGACTCGGAAAAGTCTGGGTTTGAAGGGTTTTAGGGCCAGTTTGATTATAGCTAACAGATGCTGCGTCAAGCAGAAGGCTTTCAAGTTTAAAGAAAAACTTGTACAATGAAAGGGGACTGGCTAGTTCCCCCAGCTTAGCTTTTCTCTGGTTTGGTTTGGTTTTTAGCAGTAGTGTAGAAAAAGCTGCTGGACCTAAAGAAGCAGGTCCAGGCTGGTACTGTCTCTGACTTCTCTTCTCTCAGATGCTGTGTTTGATTTTACTTCTTGTGCCAAAGAGTGTTTATGGGGATAATTCTAAGTATTTGGAACAGCATCACTGAGTTGGTATAATCTGTTGGGTTTTCAGATAGATTAAGTTATTCGGTATTCTATTGCTTGTGTTTCATTTGGTAATCTTGTGCATAAATTCTGTTTTGTTTTAATCTAAGTGGGTTGGTCAGCTGCATCACTCCTGCAATATCCACATTACCCCTGCTTAAATAACTAGCAAAGTTAGAGTCTGGGCTACTTTTTTGAAATATTTTGAGGGGTCTGGTGTGATCCATAACAAAGGCAAATGTTATAGAGTCATAGAGATGTAAGCACGGAAACAGACCTTTCGATCCTACTCATCCATGCCACCCAGATATCCTAACCTGATCTAGTACCATTTACCAGTATTTGGCCTAGATCCCTCTAAACCCTTCCTATTCATTTACCCATCCAGATGCCTTTTAAATGTTGCA
>NC_057743.1:7975341-7978979 GCF_004010195.1 Chiloscyllium plagiosum | reverse complement strand
CCCCCACTCCCAGGGACAGGGGGGTTAGATACAGAGTAAAGCTCCCTCTACACCGTCCCCCCACTCCCAGGGACAGGGGGGTTAGATACAGAGTAAAGCTCCCTCTACACCGTCCCCCCACTCCCAGGGACAGGGGTTTAGATACAGAGGAAAGCTCCCTCTACACCGTCCCCCCACTCCCAGGGACAGGGGGCTAGATACAGAGTAAAGCTCCCTCTCCACTGTTGCCCGTCAGTCGTGTTGAGGGAGATCTGGCTCCCTATCCCAGGTAGAGAGTGGTTCCTGCCCTCTGATCTGACACAGAGTGAGGTGTTTACCTGGAGCAGGGGGAACCAGGACTTGGATCCCGGTGATCCTGGTCGGGAGCTGAGGAGCTCAGGAATGCTCTCCGTCCAGTGCTGGGAGCTGGAGCTGTTAAAGGGAGCACGCTCTCTCTCCTTCTTGCTGCAGTCCCCCAGTCCCCCAGTCCCTCAGTCCCTCAGTCCCCCTGTCCCTCAGTCCCCCTGTCCCCCTGTCCCTCAGTCCTCCTGTCCCTCAGTCCCTCTGTCCGTGCACTCGATACTGGCAGGTCCTGACTGAGCAGCCTCAGAATTCCACAACCCCATTTAAAGGGGATTCTCCGACCCTTGGTCAATCCCATGAATCATTAACCTTCCCTCGGTGTCTAGCAGCCGTTCTGCTGAGCTGTCAATCCCAGGCCTGAGGATTGGGATTGTCCCTGAGGATTTTCAGGTGGTGTTCTGGCATCCTTGAGGTTCATTTCCCGATCGGTTCAGGTGTCAGCCAGGAACCGAGCATGGAGAGTTACCCAAATACCTGTCGTTTAACTCCCTCAGCACTGTCCCTCCCTCAGCACTGACCCTCCCACAGCACTGACCCTCCCACAGCGCCTACTCCCTCAGCACTGACCCTCCCTCAGCACTGACTCTCCCACAGCACTGACTCTCCCACAGCACTGACCCTCCCTCAGCACTGACCCTCCCACAGCCCCCGCTCCCTCGGTTTCCGTCCCCCCCCTCCCCGTGGAGGCCGGGTTCTGAGGTGACCAGCTGTTACCCTGTGCCCGGAGCCTGGCGAGATCCTCGGTCAGGACATCATAGGCCTCCTGCAGTTCCCTCTTGCGTCTCTCCAGTTCCTGCAGACACTCTGTTAGCGAGCGGATTTTCGCCTCGTGCTGCAAGACAACGGCCTCCGCTCAGTTCCATCACCCATCCTGGGACGGGGGCCGGCAGCAACAGACGTCGAGGGGCTGAATGACCTCTCTCAGCCTCAAACAAAACTCCCCTCTGCTCTGTTTCATCCTGTTTGGAGTTCAGCTGGGGGCGGTTGCTGGGGCTGGGGGGGGGCGGGGGGGGGGGGGAGGGGAGGGAATGATTGGGGATGTAGACCTACTGCAGGAGGCCATTCGGTCCGTCCGTGGGGACCGTGCCCCAGTCCCCACTGCGCAGCTCCCCTGGGTTGTAACAGCTAAAGGATTCGAGGAATGGATTTCAGTGGAGACAGAGTAAAGCTCCCTCTACACTGTCCCCCTATCACACACTCCCAGGGACACGGGGTTAGACACAGAGTAAAGCTCCCTCTACACTGTCCCCCCATCAAACACTCCCAGGGACACGGGGTTAGATACAGAGTAAAGCTCCCTCTACACTGTCCCCCCTATCACACACTCCCAGGGACAGGAGATTAGATACAGAGTAAAGCTCTCTCCACACCACCCCCCTCGGCGTTCCCTGTCTGTACCTGCGGGGTCAGCGTTTCCTGTCCGTACCTGCGGGGTCAGCGTTCCCAGTCCGTACCTGCGGGGTCAGCATTTCCTGTCCGTACCTGCGGGGTCAGCGTTCCCTGTCTGTACCTGCGGGGTCAGCGTTCCCTGTCTGTACCTGCGGGGTCAGCATTCCCTGTCCGTACCTGCGGGGTCAGCATTCCCTGTGCGTACCTGCGGGGTCAGCGTTCCCTGTGCGTACCTGCGAGGTCAGCATTTCCTGTCCGTACCTGCGGTCTCAGCATTCCCTGTCCGTACCTGCAGGAACAGCGTTCCCTGTCCGTACCTGTGGGGTCAGCATTTTCTGTCCGTACCTGCGGTCTCAGCGTTCCCTGTGCGTACCTGCAGGAACAGCGTTCCCTGTCTGTACCTGCGGGGTCAGCGTACCCTGTCCGTACCTGCAGGAACAGCGTTCCCTGTCCGTACCTGCGAGGTCAGCGTTCCCTGTCCGTACCTGCGGTCTCAGCGTTCCCTGTCCGTACCTGCGGGGTCAGCGTTCCCTGTTCGTACCTGCGGGGTCAGCATTTCCTGTCCGTACCTGCGGGGTCAGCGTTCCCTGTCCGTACCTGCGGGGTCAGCGTTCCCAGTCCGTACCTGCAGGGTCAGCGTTCCCAGTCCGTACCTGCGGGGTCAGCGTTCCCTGTCCGTACCTGCGAGGTCAGCATTTCCTGTCCGTACCTGCGGATTCAGCGTTCCCAGTCCGTACCTGCGGTCTCAGCGTTCCCTGTTCGTACCTGCGGGGTCAGCGTTCCCAGTCCGTACCTGCGGGGTCAGCGTTCCCAGTCCGTACCTGCGGGGTCAGCATTCCCTGTGCGTACCCGCGGGGTCAGCGTTCCCTGTGCGTACCTGTGGGGTCAGCATTTCCTGTCCGTACCCGCGGGGTCAGCGTTCCCAGTCCGTACCTGCGGGGTCAGCGTTCCCAGTCCGTACCTGCGGGGTCAGCGTTCCCTGTCCGTACCTGTGAGGTCAGCGTTCCCTGTCCGTACCTGCGGGGTCAGCGTTCCCTGTCCGTACCTGCGGATTCAGCATTCCCAGTCCGTACCTGCGGGGTCAGCGTTCCCTGTCCGTACCTGCGGGGTCAGCATTCCCTGTCCGTACCTGCGGGGTCAGCGTTCCCAGTCCGTACCTGCAGGGTCAGCGTTCCCTGTCCGTACCTGCGGGGTCAGCGTTCCCTGTCCGTACCTGCGGATTCAGCATTCCCTGTCCGTACCTGCGGGGTCAGCGTTCCCTGTCCGTACCTGCAGGGTCAGTGTTCCCTGTCCGTACCTGCGGATTCAGCGTTCCCTGTGCGTACCTGCAGGGTTAGCGTTTCCTGTTCGTACCTGCGGGGTCAGCGTTCCCTGTCCGTACCTGCAGGGACAGCGTTCCCTGTGCGTACCTGCAGGGTCAGCGTTCCCTGTTCGTACCTGCGGGGTCAGCATTCCCTGTGCGTACCTGCAGGGTCAGCGTTCCCTGTTCGTACCTGCGGGGTCAGCGTTCCCTGTCCGTACCTGCAGGGACAGCGTTCCCTGTCCGTACCTGTGGGGTCAGCGTTCCCTGTCCGTACCTGCGGGATCAGTGTTCCCTGTCCGTACCTGCGGGGTCAGCGTTCCCTGTCCGTACCTGCGGGGTCAGCGTTCCCTGTCCGTACCTGCAGGGACAGCGTTCCCTGTCCGTACCTGTGGGGTCAGCGTTCCCTGTGCGTACCCGCGGGGTCAGCGTTCCCTGTGCGTACCTGCGGGCCCGGCATTCCCTGTGCGTAGCCGCGCGGTCAGTGTTCCCTGTGCGTACCTGCGGGCTCGGCGTTCCCTGTCCGTACCTGCGGGGTCAGCGTTCCCTGTCCGTACCTGCAGGGACAGCGTTCCCTGTCCGTACCTGTGGGGTCAGCGTTCCCTGT
>NC_057743.1:7972850-7975267 GCF_004010195.1 Chiloscyllium plagiosum | reverse complement strand
CCCTGTGCGTACCTGCGGGGTCAGCGTTCCCTGTCCTTACCTGCGGGCTCGGCATTCCCTGTCCGTACCTGCGGGGTCAGCGTTCCCTGTCCTTACCTGCGGGGTCAGCGTTCCCTGTGCGTATCTGCGGGCTCGGCATTCCCTGTGCGTACCTGCGGGGTCAGCCTTCCCTGTGCGTACCCGCGGGCTCGGCGTTCCCTGTGCGTACCTGCGAGCTCGGCGTTCCCTGTGCGTACCTGCGGGGTCGGCGTTCCCTGTGCGTACCTGCGGGGTCGGCGTTCCCTGTGCGTACCTGCGAGCTCGGCGTTCCCTGTCCGTACCTGCGGGGTCGGCGTTCCCTGTGCGTACCTGCGAGCTCGGCGTTCCCTGTGCGTACCTGTGGGCCCGGCATTCCCTGTGCGTACCTGCGGGGCCAGCGTTCCCTGTGCGTACCCGCGCGGTCAGTGTTCCCTGTGCGTACCTGCGGGATCGGCGTTCCCTGTCCGTACCTGCGGGGTCAGCGTCCCCTGTGCGTACCCATGGGCTCGGCGTTCCCTGTGCGTACCCGCGGGGTCAGCGTTCCCTGTCCGTACCTGCGGGCTCGGCGTTCCCTGTGCGTACCTGCGGGGTCAGCGTTCCCTGTGTGTACCTGTGGGATCAGCGTTCCCTGTGCGTGCCCACGGGCTCGGCGTTCCCTGTGCGTACCCGCGGGGTCAGCGTTCCCTGTGCGTACCCGCGGGCTCGGCTTTCCCTGTGCGTACCCGCGGGGTCAGCGTTCCCTGTGCGTACCCGCGGGGTCAGCGTTCCCTGTGCATACCCACGGGCTCGGCGTTCACTGTCCATACCTGCGGATTCGGTGTTCCCGGTCCGTACTAGCGGATGCAGCGTTCCCTGGCCATACCTGCGGGGTCAGTGTTCCCTGTCCTTACCTGCAGGGTCAGCGTTTCCTGTGCGTACCCGCGGGCCCGGCGTTCCCTGTGCGTACTCACGGGCTCGGCGTTCCCTGTCCGTACCTGCGGGGTCAGCGTTCCCTGTGCGTACTCACGGGCTCGGCGTTCCCTGTGCGTACCCGCGGGGTCAGCGTTCCCTGTGCGTACCTGCGTGCTCGGCGTTCCCTGTGCGTACCCATGGGCTCAGCGTTCCCTGTGCGTACCCGCGGGCCCGGCGTTCCCTGTGCGTACTGACGGGCTCGGCGTTCCCTGTCCGTACCGGGCCAGCGTTCCCTGTGCATACCTGTGGGGCCAGCGTTCCCTGTGGGTACCTGGGGGGCCAGCGTTCCCTGTGCATACCTGTGGGGCCAGCGTTCCCTGTGGGTACCTGGGGGGCCAGCGTTCCCTGTGCATACCTGTGGGGCCAGCGTTCCCTGTGGGTACCTGGGGGGCCAGCGTTCCCTGTGCATACCTGTGGGGCCAGCGTTCCCTGTGGGTACCTGGGGGGCCAGCGTTCCCTGTGCATACCTGGGGGGCCAGCGTTCCCTGTGGGTACCTGGGGGGCCAGCGTTCCCTGTGCATACCTGTGGGGCCAGCGTTCCCTGTGGGTACCTGGGGGGCCAGCGTTCCCTGTGCGTACCTGCGGGCTCGGCATTCCCTGTGCGTACCTCCGGGGTCAGCTTTCCCTGTCCTTACCTGCGGGCTCGGCGTTCCCTGTCCTTACCTGCAGGCTCGGCGTTCCCTGTGCGTACCTGCGGGCTCAGCGTTCCCTTTGCGTACCTGCAGGCTCGGCGTTCCCTGTCCGTACCTGCGGGGTCAGCGTTCCCTGTGCGTACCTGTGGGCTCGGCATTCCCTGTGCGTACCTGCGGGCTCGGCATTCCCTGTGCGTACCCGCAGGCTCGGCATTCCCTGTGCGTACCTGCAGGCTCGGCGTTCCCTGTGCGTACCCGCGGGCTCGGCATTCCCTGTGCGTACCCGCAGGCTCGGCATTCCCTGTGCGTACCTGCGGGGTCGGCGTTCCCTGTGCGTACCCGCGGGCTCGGCATTGCCTGTGCGTACCCGCAGGCTCGGCGTTCCCTGTGCGTACCTGCGGGCTCGGCGTTCCCTGTGCGTACCCGCGGGCTCGGCGTTCCCTGTGGGTACCTGTGGGGTCAGCCTTCCCTGTGCGTACCTGCGTGCTCAGCGTTCCCTGTCCGTACCTGCGGGCTCGGCGTTCCCTGTGCGTACCCGCGGGCTCGGCGTTCCCTGTGCGTACCTGCGTGCTCGGCGTTCCCTGTTCGTACCTGCGTGCTCGGCGTTCCCTGTTCGTACCCGCGGGCTCGGCGTTCCCTGTGCGTACCCACGTGCTCGGCGTTCCTTGTGCGTACCTGTGTGCTCGGCGTTCCCTGTTCGTACCCGCGGGCTCGGCGTTCCCTGTGCGTACCTGCGTGCTCGGCGTTCCCTGTTCGTACCCGCGGGCTCGGCGTTCCCTGTGCGTACCCCCGGGCTCGGCGTTCCCTGTTCGTACC
>NC_057743.1:7969806-7971288 GCF_004010195.1 Chiloscyllium plagiosum | reverse complement strand
TGGTCTTTAACACACCTCTACCCCCCCCCCCCCACCCACAAATGGTTTCTCCCGGTCTCTCCAATCCAAGATGGCGGCGGACCCGGCCGTCGCTAACGGCGGGAACCGGCTCCGATTGTATCCTTTCGTTTAACCCGAACCCACCCGGTTTATGGGAGGTGTCTGAAGCGAAGTTTCGGTCGCTATGGTGGGGTGAGGTGGGGGCCAGGAGAGTCAGAGGGAGAGGGAAAAGGCCGAGACCGCCATCCCCTCCATGGCGGACGTGCTGCTCGCTGAAGCCTCTGCGCGTGTGCAGCGCCGCGGGGCCTGACGGGTGTTGTAGTCGCCTCCCGAGCGCTGTCTACCGCGCATGCCCTGATGCTCCCGGCATGCCGCTTGTTGTAGTTTGCCTCCTGGTGGCAATGCCCAGGTGCCCCCAGCATGCAACCTGTTGTAGTCCGCTTCCTCGTGCGCATGCCCAGAGGCCCCCAGCGTGCAGCCTGTTGTAGTCCGCCTCTTAGTACGCATGCCCAGAGGCCCCCAGCGTGCATCCTGTTGTAGTCCGCCTCCTCATGCGCATGCCCAGATGCCCTCCCCAGAGGCCCCCAGCGTGCAGCCTGTTGTAGTCCGCCTCTTAGTGCGCATGCCCAGAGGCCCCCAGCGTGCAGCCTGTTGTAGTCCGCCTCCTCATGCGCATGCCCAGATGCCCTCCAGCATGCTGGGAGTTGTAGTTTATGCCCCTCCTGCTCAAGACCTGAATGGAATGATACTGGAAGAAATTGCCTTGCACAGTAGTTACTCAAATACGTTTAAACTTCTTAACATTGTTTAAGTTTTTTTAAAAAAAAATTCACACAACACCAGGTTATTAGGAGAAAGTGAGGACTGCAGACGCTGGAGAGTCAAGCGTCGAAACGTGTTGCGCTGGAAAAGCACAGCCAAAGTCAGGCAGCATCCGAGGAGCGGGAGAGCTGGACCTTTCCCAAAGGATCCTTCCACATCCGGCGGAGATTTTCCTGCCCCTCGAAACACCTCACCCGTTGCTCTCCATGTGGTTCCCCCCCCTCCGCGTCGGAGAGACGGGGCGCCCAACTCGCAGAATGTCTCCGCGAACATCTCTCGGACGCCCGCACCAACCGACCAACCCCCACCACCCACCACCGTGGCCAAACGCTTTAACTCCACCACCCCCCAACTCCGCTGAGGATGTGCAAGTCCTGGGCCGTTCTCCAAGACGCCCGGGGGGGGGGGGGGAGAACGCCTCATCTTCCGCCTTCTCCAACCCAGTGGGATCAACGCTCCAGTTTCCTCATCTCCTCCCACCGACGACATCCCAACCCTCTGACTCGGCACTTCCTTCTTGAACTGTCCCACTGCCCTTCCCACCTACCTGCTCCACCCTCCTCTCCAACCTATCACCGTCTTCCCCTCTAACCTGCATCCACCTAGCGCCTGCTCAGCTACCTCACATCCCTCCACAACCCCCCCCCCCCTCACCCCACC
>NC_057743.1:7964938-7967162 GCF_004010195.1 Chiloscyllium plagiosum | reverse complement strand
TCCTGTCTGGGCCAAATCAATTTCCCTTCTGCACAATAAATTAGAACATTATATTCTCTCATGAGATCATTGCCCATTATGGTGCCCTCATTATTTAGGCATACATGGAATTTCATGGAGATATACATATTGTTTATTTTTATGAGGGTTGTTTCGCTCGGGTAAGTTAGTGTTTTATCCCCTTCATACCACAGTTAAGTAAATCATTTTATTTATGTGGGGTAAGGGAAAGTTTGTGATGGATACAGCCGCTCTGGTGCCTATTAGAATATCACATTTCCTCCCTCATATTATTGTGGGACATAAATTCTCCCCCTCCCTTAAAATCACAAATGGGAGCAGCTAGTTGTCAGCTCTGCTGACCTTGGGTTACCCTCAGTTCCTCGGTGTATTGGGTAGTTTTTTTGGGGGTGCCCCATGCTTTTCCCACATACTGCTTCTATGTGTCTTATTCTGTTTCAGTGGCTGCAGTATTGTACATTGTTTTTGCTCTAACTCTTGTGTTCTTTACTCCAGCTCTTTAACTTCTTCCTATTTCTTTCTCTACCTACTCGTGGAGGCACTCACTTGTTGAATTAGGCCTGCTAATTGTTAGACTAATATTAACCCAACCTTTTTAGTTTTGTTACATTTATGTTGATCTACCCATTCTCTCTGTTGTGGATCCCAACCACTTTTCTTCACTTGATCTGTCAACCCTTGTCTGTCTGCTTTGTATTTCTCAGTAAGGGAACCTGCTGTATTCCTCTTAAAACTTGGATCTGCCATTTCACAGATTGTGTCTGCCACGGATACAACCGTCAGTAGGGGGGGGCCCCGGCCCCGGGGGGCGCGCGGGGGGGGGGGGGGGGGGGGGGGTTGAAGTGTTCAGCCACGGGGCGATGGGTGCGGGTGTCCCGGAGATGTTCTCTCAACCAGTCCGCAAGTTGGCGTCCTGCCTTCCCGATGTAGAGGAGACCCACGCCGGGTGCAGCGGATGGCATTGGTGGGGGTAGAGGTAACATTCTGGCAGATGTGGAAGGATGCTTGGGGGGCCTACAGATGGTGTGCTTTATGAATAAAATAGAATATATCTGCAAATACACTCTCTCTCTCTCTCTCTCTCTCTCTCCCTCCCCCGCACGGACACGTATACATCTCTGAGGTGTAGGTCCATTTGCAGATACAGTCTGCTATTCCCACCATAGCCCTGCTGCTCCTTAACGCAGTCATTCCCAGTCACCTCCGGGTGCCTTTCCCCTCGGCCCTGGAAGCCCGGATCGCCCTGGGATCACTCCAGCCGGATCGGGAGCCGCGTAAGGGAGGAATCGAGAGGCGGCTGAGCGTGCAGGGAAGGGAGCTCCGAGTGTGAGTACGGTGTTAGCTGTGTGTGTGTGTGTGTGTGTGTGCAGGGAACGGAGCTCCGAGTGTGAGTCCGGTGATAGCTCTATGTGTGTGTGCGGGGAAGGGAGCTCCGAGTGTGAGTACGGTGTTAGCTGTGCGTGTGTGTGTGCGCAGGGAAGGGAGCTCCGAGTGTGAGTATGATGTTAGGTGTGTGTGTGTGCGCGCGCGGGGAAGGGAGCTCCGAGTGTGAGTACGGTGTTAGCTGTGCGTGTGTGTGTGTGTGTGCAGGGAAGGGAGCTCCGAGTGTGAGTATGGTGTTAGCTCTGTGTGTGTGTGCGCAGGGAAGGGAGCTCCGAGTGTGAGTATGGTGTTAGCTCTGTGTGTGTGTGTCTGTGCGGGGGGCTGCATTCCCCTTCAGATGGGAAGAGGGGACATAATTGGGATCGGGGGCTGGATGGCCCAAGGCTTTTGGAATAGTGAGGGAAAATTCCCTGTTGTGTTTCCGCCAGCCCATCTCGGCGGAGTGTGTCCAGGTCCAAATTTTGGAATTTTGAAGCAATAACCCGGAATGAAAGGTCAGCGTGTTGTGTTGGGGGCCAGGGGCGGGGGGTGATTGGGTTTGGTCGTTAATACCCCTCTGGGTCCCTTCAGAGACGAGGCCTGCTAAATTGTCCCGTAGTGCCCAGGGATGTGCAGGTTACGGTGGGATTGGCCATGCTAAATTGTCCCATAGTGCCCAGGGATGTGCAGGTTAGGGTGGACTGACCGTGCTAAATTGTCCCCGTAGTGCCCAGGAATGTGCAGGTTAGGGTGGATTAGCCGTGCTAAATTATCCCGTAGTGCCCAGGGATGTGCAGGTTAGGGTGGATTAGCCGTGCTAAATTGTCCCCGTAGTGCCCAG
>NC_057743.1:7958660-7962019 GCF_004010195.1 Chiloscyllium plagiosum | reverse complement strand
GTTAGGGTGGATTGGCCGTGCTATATTGTCCCGTAGTGCCCAGGGATGTGCAGGTTAGGGTGGATTGGCCGTGCTAAATTGTCCCGTAGTGCCCAGGGATGT
Organism: Chiloscyllium plagiosum; assembly: GCF_004010195.1. Lineage (NCBI taxonomy): Eukaryota > Metazoa > Chordata > Chondrichthyes > Orectolobiformes > Hemiscylliidae > Chiloscyllium > Chiloscyllium plagiosum. The sequence goes on along the minus strand of NC_057743.1, from coordinate 7,961,917 downwards.
GCAGGTTAGGGTGGATTGGCCGTGCTAAATTGTCCCGTAGTGCCCAGGGATGTGCAGGTTAGGGTGGATTGGCCGTGCTAAATTGTCCCGTAGTGCCCAGGGATGTGCAGGTTAGGGTGGATTGGCCGTGCTAAATTGTCCCGTAGTGCCCAGGGATGTGCAGGTTAGGGTGGATTGGCCGTGCTAAATTGTCCCCGTAGTGCCCAGGGATGTGCGGGTTAGGGTGGATTGGCCATGCTAGATTGTCCCGTAGTGCCCAGGGATGTGCAGGTTGGGGTGGATTGGCCGTGCTAAATTGTCCCGTAGTGCCCAGGGATGTGCAGGTTAGGGTGGATTGGCCGTGCTAAATTGTCCCGTAGTGCCCAGGGATGTGCAGGTTAGGGTGGGATTGGCCGTGCTAAATTGTCCCGTAGTGCCCAGGGAGGTGCAGGTTAGGGTGGATTAGTGAGGATGAAAATGTAGAATAATAGTTTGGGGGAAATGTGTCTGGGCTGGTTCCTGTTGGGAGGAAGGGTGTGTTTCTACACCGTCGACTTTCAGTGGATTTCAGGAACCTGCTGGAGGACTCAGTTCCCAATCTCCCGTCTCTCTCTCTCTCTCTCTCTCTCTCTCTCTCTCTCGCTGCAGGCAGTGGGAGGCAGATGAAGCTCGAATCCTGAGGGTGTCCATCTCCTCATTCCTGGATCACCTGGCGCTGGTGTTGCTGACCATGGAGCGATTCGGACCCCCGAGAGACCCCGCTGGGGAGGCAGAGCTGACGGGAGCCGTCTCCCCAGCGAGCGCTCCCTGACTCGGACCTGCTCTGTCTTGCCCTCACCGGCGCAACTCTGGGGTCGCGCCACCTGAAACTCAGCACGGGCGGGGGGGTTGCAGGAGACGGGATTGCCCTGCAAAGGTGTAGTGGACGCAAGACGGGGAAATAAAGCCGGTGACCTCAATCCTCCTTGTCTGCTTTCAAAACCGTGGGGTGGGGGTAGTATTACCAAGAGGAATGGCAGTGGGAAGGGGGAGTTTGATTTGAGGTAATGCAGGGAGAGAAAAGCCAGGCTATGTCAGCACGAGAGATGTGCTCAATACAGGGCGTGTTAAGAAGGCGTTTAGCAAGCTTGCTTTCATTACTCAGGCCTGAGGAGTGCAGGGAATTGGAGACGTCACTTTGAGGTTGTACAGGACGGTGGTGAGGCTTGGGCTGGTCGCCCCTCGACAGGAAGGACGCTATTAACCCAGAGAGAGAGAGTTCAGAAGAGGTTTCCCAGGACGTTGCCGGGGAATCGGAGGGTTTGAGTTAGGCTGGAGCGTCAGAGGATGACCGTATAGAGGTTCATTAAAGACCGGTTGTAGATGAGTTGCCATTTCCCTCAAGCTCCACGCCTCTCTCAATGCAGGAGGAGAGAGATTTTTTTTTTTAGAAACGACACGAGGGGCAGCTTTGTTCTGCACCGAGGGTGGGTCGTGTGTGGACTGAACTTCCTGAGGAAGGGCTTTTGCCCGAAACGTCGATATTCCTGCTCCTCGGATGCTGTCTGACCTGCTTGTGCTCTTCCAGCACCGCTCGGATCGAGTTGCTGAGGGGTGCAGTTCCAGCGTTGAAAAGACATTTGGACGAGTCCGTGGCTAGGAGAGGGATATGAGCCAGCAAGGGGTGCGTGGGGAAGAGTTCAGTTCGAGTCTGTTCCCGTGCTGAGAGTCACACAGAAACAGGTCCAACTGGTCCAGGCCAATCCTCCACCCAAACCAAACTCGTCCCGCACCCGCCCTGATCCTCCTCCACACCCAACCCCAAATAAAAGTTGTCGGGTGGGAGGGGTGGATACTCTCTGGGGAGTGGGGAGGCGATGCAGACGGGGGAGGGGAGGTGGGGGGAGGTCTGTTAGAACCGTGCAGTGTGTGTAAGTGGATCAAGCAGAAACCAAACTCTTCAAATCTCCCGACTGTTTAATTCAGCAGTTACCCCCCACCCCGAGCAACACATACACAGGGACAGCATGGGGTGGCAGACAGAGTAAAGCTCCCTCTCCACTCCCAGGGACAAGGGGGGGTTAGATACAGAGTAAAGCTCCCTCTACACTGTCCCCCTCTCCCAGGGACAGGGGGTTAGATACAGAGTAAAGCTCCCTCTCCACTCCCAGGGACAAGGGGGGGTTGGTTAGATACAGAGTAAAGCTCCCTCTCCACTCCCAGGGACAAGGGGGGGTTAGATACAGAGTAAAGCTCCCTCTCCACTCCCAGGGACAAGGGGGTGTTAGATACAGAGTAAAGCTCCTTCTACACTGTCCCACCATCAAACACTCCCAGGGACAGGGGGTTAGATACAGAGTAAACCTCCCTCTACACTGTTCCCCATCAAATACTCTCAGAACAGGGACAGCACGGGGATAGATACAGAGTAAAACTCCCTCTACACTGTCCCCCCCATCAAACACTCCCAGGGACAGCACTGGGTTGGACGCAGGGTAAAGCTGCCTCTACACTGTCCCCCACTCCCAGGGACAGGGGGTTAGATACATAGTAAAGCTCCCTCTACACTGTCCCCCACTCCCAGGGACAGGGGGGTTAGATACAGAGTAAAACCTTCTCTACACTGTCCCCCCCCCACTCCCAGGTGGTTAGATACAGAGTAAAGCTCCCTCTACACTGTCCCCCACTCCCAGGGACAGGGGGTTAGATAGAGAGTAAAGCTGCCTCTACACTGTTTCTCCTCCCCACCCCCACACTATCCCCCCATTCCCAGGGACAGCATGGGGTTGGACACAGGGTAAAGCTCCCTCTGCAGCGTGCCGTGCTGGAGGGGATGATGGGTAAATGCCGGGGAATGGAAGTGGAGATCGGGACAGGGACGGAGCGCGCTTATCCCGGCCCGCGTTCCCGCCGGGAATCCTGGGGGGCGGCGTTCCGTTGGTCCCTCACGGAGTGTCGGTGCCGCTGGGCTCCTCCAGGATGGTATCCAACATCAGCTCACAGAGCAACAGGCAGCGAGGGAGGTGGAAACAACCTGGGGCAGGAGACAGGAGGGCCGGGTCACTCCACAGACCGACTCTGGCACACGGCATTGACCGTTCTCGCCCGCCCCTCCAACCCCACAACCTCCTCCCACAGCCCCCCGACCCCCACCACCACCATTCTCTCCCCTGACCTCCCCCACTCTTTATTCCATTCCCTTTGTTCGCTCCCACTCAAGTATCTCTTTCCCCCCCCCACACCCACCCTAACCTGCACATCCCTGGGCACGACAGGGACAATTTAGCACGGCCAATCCC
>NC_057743.1:7956540-7957585 GCF_004010195.1 Chiloscyllium plagiosum | reverse complement strand
CAATCCACCCTAACCTGCACATCCCTGGGCACTATGGGACAATTTAGCACGGCCAATCCACCCTAACCCGCACATCCCTGGGTACTACGGGACAATTTAGCACGGCCAATCCACCCTAACCTGCACAATGTTGGACTGTGGGAGTAACCTAACACAGGGATGGTGAGAATGTGCAAACCCCACCCAGAGAGATAGTTACCCAGCGGTGGAACTGAAGCCAGGTCCCTCGTGCCATGAGACAGCAGTGTTAATCACTGAGCCACCCATTCTCTCCCTCATTCCCTCGCTGTCCCCCTGAGGCTGTGTTTGGGGGGGGGGAATAGGGGGAGGGTCTGTACCTTTGTAGGGTCCCCCCTTGAAGTGGTGTGTCACTGTTCCATGTCGGTTGAGATATCCAAACCATTCGCCGGTCTCCGGGTCTGAGAACTGCAAGGGAACACATCTCCAGGGTCTGTCTTCGGAAATCAACGGGGGAACGCTATCACTGACGCACACCCCACCCCACTCCCCCAAGAGGGGGACGTGCATCTCTGACATACACTCTTTTCCCCCCCCCCCCGAAGAGGGGGACGTGTATCACTGATGTACTGTTCCCCCCCCCCGCCCCAAAGAGGGGGGTGGGGGGAATGTATCACTGACACACACATCCCCCAAGAGGGGGATGTGTCTTACTGATGTACACTCTCTTCCCCCAACTCCCCAAGAGGGGGAAATGTCTCACCGACGTACAGACTCCCTGAGATTGGGGACCTGCACCCTTCGGGGATTGGAGGATCCCAATGGGGGGAGCAGGTCTCTCCCCCTGGGCCAGGCTCCAGCCAACGTCGCCCCCCCAACCCCCTCCGCACCGATGGACATAGATTCCCAAGGGGCAACTCGATGCCACACACGCTCGAATGACACCTTGACTGGACCAGGTTGGATTTGCGCCGTGGGGCGTACCCGAGAGATGCCAGTGTGTGTGTGTTGGGACGGGGAGAGGGCGCTGACCGTGGGGGTCTGTGCCAGGCAGCGAGGGGGGGGGGGACAGACTCACGTGCGAGAA
>NC_057743.1:7948821-7956040 GCF_004010195.1 Chiloscyllium plagiosum | reverse complement strand
TCTTGTTTATTTACCCTATCCATGCCCCTCATGATTTTATGAACCTTGATAAGGTCATCCCTCAGCCTCCGACACTCCAGAGAAAACAGCCCCAGTCTATTTAGCCTCTCCCTGTAGCTCAAATCCTCCAACCTTGGCAACATCCTTGGAAATCTTTTCTGAACCCTTCCAAGTTTCAAAACATCATTCCAATAGGAAGGAGACCAGAATTGCACACAATATTCCAAAAGTGGCCTAACCAATGTCCTGTAGAACCACAACATGACCTCCCAATTCCTATACTTAATGCTATATCCAATAAAGGAAAGCATACCAAATGCCTTCTTCACTATCCTATCTACCTGCGACTTCACTTTCAAGCATCTATGAACCTGCACTCCAAGGTCTCTTTTTTCAGCAACTCTCCCCTGAACCTTATCAATAAGTGTATAAGTCTTGCTCTGATTTACCTTTCCAAAATGCGGTATCTCACATTTATCTAAAGTAAACTCCATCTGCCACTCCTCAGCCCATTGGACCATCTGATCAAGATCCCATTATACTTTAATGTAACCTTCTTCACTGTCCACTACACTTCCAATTTTGGTGTCATCTGCAAACTTACTAACTATACCTCGTACGTTTGCATCCAAATCATTTATATAAATGATGAAAAGCAGTGGACCCAGCACTAATTCTTGTATCACATCACTGGCCATACGCCTCCAGTCTGAAAAACAACCCTCCATCACCACCCTCTGTCTTCTCCCTTCAAACCAGTTCTGTATCCAAATGGCTAGTTATCCCTGTTAACATTCATTTTGAGAGGAATAGAATAGAAGAGGAGGTATATAGTGCTGAGTCTCACATGAATGATCTCTGGAATGAAGGGCTTGGATGTGGTGATGTTGTTCCCATTAATAGGAGAAACTAAGATCTGAGGGCACAGCCTCAGAGTGAACAGATGATCTTTTAGAACTAAGATGAGGAGGAATTTCTTCAGGCAGAGGTGATTATGTGCAGCTAATTGCCAGGCTATGGAGGCCAAGTTATAGAATATCTTTAAGGCATGGATAAATTGTGTTTTGATTAGTAAGGGGATCAAGGGTAATGTAAAGTAGACAGGAGAATGGGGTTGAGAAGCACATCGGCTCTGATTGAATAACAGAGCAGACTCAATGTGCTGAATGGTCTAATTCTGCTCCTATACCTTATGGTCGTGTGGTCTGAACTCACCCCACAGGAGGAATGAAGACTGAAGTCATTATTTTTGCAAGGGCAACCCCATAATTGGATTATAGCTGGAGGTGGACCCAATTTAAGTCCTGTCTATACCTATTAATATGTCACAGCATTAAAGTTCCACTCATTTTGCCAGACCATATTGAACCTTTTACTACACTGAATCCAAGTTTTCAGATTGCACTTCTGTCACTGACAGTGACTTCTATATTACCCATTCCTGCTTTGTTTGGATTGTGGCCTCTTGCTGCCACTCCCTGAGATGAAGGCCTCCCTTCTTTTCCTCTCACATCTTCTCCCTCAGGACGCAAGGATCATCACAAGATCAACATCAGAGAATTAAGTGGCTGTTCAGTTCTGGTTTTCCATTGATGCGCATGCCAGTGCTGTCCAAGGCTGTCAAGAAATCTTCTGCTTGCTTTTTAATATATCACTTAGTGACCCATCAGAATGGCTCTGAGCCATATTTTTGCTGATGATCTGTTACCACTGAGACTTCTAATGAACAGAGTCAGACACCATTGGCCACATGGGCTGTAGTGTTATAACTCACTTTCCATTGTCCATGCAATGGAATTGGACTAGCCAGGTAAACACTGTGACAACAAGAACAGTTCAGAGGCTAGGAATCTTGCAATTAGTAACTTACCACCTGACCCCCAAAGCCAATCCACTAGCTACAAGGCACAAGTCAGGATATGACTCCCAATTTGCCTAAATTAGTCCAACTCTAACAATTTTGAAATTTGATGAAATTTGACACCATCTAGAAAGGAGCAGTCAATTTGACTGGCACCATTGCCACAAACATTCACTCCCTCCACTACAGATGCTCAGTGCCATCAACAAGATGTTCCGTGGAAGTTCACTGAGACTTCTTAGATGGCACCTTCCAAACTCATGACCAAGATCATTTGGAAGGACAAAGGCATCAGGTACGTGAGAACACTACACAGTGCAAGTTCTCCAAGTTCCAAACTACACCCCATCCTGATTTCAAAATATATCATTGCTTCTTCAGTTTGCCTGGCCCAAAATCCTGGAACTCACTCCCTATGAATGAATGAATTTTTTAAAAATCCCAGAAAGCCTCAGGAAGACTGATCAATGGAGATCACCAGAAGACTGGACAAGATGGAAACTCATTGCACAGATAATGTGTACAGAGGGAAAGGCACTCATTAGGTGCGGATGGTCACTCTATCTTGTATAACAACAAGCACGGAGTAGGGTTGGCTCAGCACTGCAATTGTTTCTGTGCTCTCATAATTTTGAAATCTTATGTTAGATTTTCTTGTAGCCATCCACTGTCCAAGATAACAGTCCCAACCCCTCCAGTCAATATTCATAACTGAAGATTTTCATCCCTGAAACCATTTCTCTAAATCTCTTCAGCACTTTGTTCAGTGTTTTCACATTCTTCCTATAGTGTGGCACCTCAAACTAGATACAATACTCCAGCTGATATCTAACAATTGGCTTGTGTAAATTCAATTTAACCTTCTTGTAATTAACCTTCCAGATATTAGTGAGACTACAACTGAAGTACTCTACACAGTTTAGATCCCCTTGTGGAATAATGTAATTGCATTGGAAGCAGTTCAAAGAAGATTCACTAGATTAATTCCAGAAATGAAAGGCTTAATCTATGAGGAGAGATTGAGCAGTTTAGGCCGATGCTCACGAGTGTTTAGAAGAATGAGAGGTGACCTGATTGAAATGTATAAAATGCTAAAGTGGATTGACAAAGTAGATGTAGAGTGGATGTTTCCCTTTGTGGAGCAATCTACAAAGAGAGGCAAAGGGTGGAAGCAGAAATGAGGAAGAATTACTTCTCTCAAAAGCTGTGGAATTTGCTGTCCCACAGTACATTGAATAACTTTAAGGAGAAGATTTACTAATTTTAATTAGGTTTAAGGACAGGAAAGTGAGTTGAAGCTGAGATGCAATGAGTCATGATCATATTAAATGACAGAGTAGGCTTGAAGGGCTGAATTGCCTACTCATGATCCTAGTTCTCATGTTTTCATTCTTGCACTCTATGCCCCATTAATAAAACTCAAGATACTGTATGTTTATTAACTGCTCTCTCCACTTGTCCTAACACATTCAGCGATCTATGCACATATAAATCCAGGTCACTCTGCTCTAGCAGCCTCTTAATTAGATTACTCCTTATTTTATATTGTCTGTCTATGGACTTCCTTTCTAAAGGCATTACCTCACACTTCTGCACATTGAACATTTGTGGCACTGTGGTCTCCTATGGCACTAGGTATCATTCATCTCTAGGTAGTTCTTTCTTTGTTGGTAAATCTGATAGAGAGGGTTTGGCTCTCATGTTCCATCTGTCTCTCAGTCCTCTTCCCTTCTCTCCTGATATCATGGCTGTGCCCTACCTGATGAAGGTATTGCTCCTCACCACAACTGGAGCTAAAATTTAAGAGTCATGGCTCCATTGCCAAGTGCTCAACTAGTTACCAGATTCTCCTTGGTGCCTTGCCCTCTTGTGCCCCTGCAATGACAGAAAGATAGTGCCCAGGTATAGATTGCCCTGCTCTCTGACAATTGTGCATTTCTAGGGGTACCTATTTCCCATTGGCCAAATCCTCTCTGCAGCAAAGAAACATTTATAGTTCCGGGATAATTCCTGGGGTGACCATAATTGGCTATCCACTCTGCGCTTACTCCCTTATCTAGTCTGTTCCAGAAAGTGGGTGTAGCACCTATGTCTTCATGAAACTCTCAACACCAGCCCCCACTGCATTAATGGACTCTTAATAAAATCATTAAACAGCTGAACTGAGAGGCGGACGGGATAACTGCATTGTTTTCCTCTACCTGGGAATATGGGCTGACTCAAAGATTGACTGCAAGTATGGCCAGTTGTAGCATTTTCAGACTTATCTATCTCCATACCCTTCCTCAGCTGATTCAAAAACTCAACCCAGTGATATTAACTGACCTCAAAGAGAACTTCACAAATAGAAATCATTGAGTAGGCACTCTCTGCAACCTATGACTGAAAATTCTTTTTAGTAAATTTAAAGCTATGTATTTGCGCAAATTTCAGTTTTCATGGAATTATTGGGTGAAAGTTTCAGCTTCAGTCAGTGCAGAAATGTCAACGAGAGCAGGATAAGCAGAGCTGTATAACAGCAGTTGTATGATTTCATCCATTCTATAAATGCTGCCAAAGTAATGTACCAGAGCAGGAACAGAGCTCCTACACATTTAGTCTATGTGGCATTTCCTCCACATGAGATATCTGGCCTAACCCAATGCTCCTATATACTCCTGACACCCTTTAACATTTCTCTTTTCATAGATATCTATTTTTCTATTGTGGGGCCGTGTGTCTTGGCACCGTCCAGTATAATGAATAAGATTTAATACATTAGTCATTTCACACTTATTAAATCTACAATGGTAGTCCAGGATTGAGCAGTCATGGAAAACTGGAATAAGCAAATGCTAGACTGCCTTCTCGCTGAAGTAGAAACAAAAAAAACTGACTTTGGAATTTCCTCTTTAAATGAAGGTACTTTTCATTATTTAGTCAACTATCTATAAACAGAGGGAGTCCTTGTGTTTTGTTGATCAGATATTATTTTCCAGACTTTCAAAGTTCGGAATCCACCTTGTGCTGTAAGTACAATGTCTTTAGATTACAGGTATTTCAATTTATCCATGATTTCCACAGCAAAACTTGAGTATCAGTTCTTCAGCTTTGCATGCATTGAAACCATTTCTGAGGAAATCCAGCCATAGAGTCATAGAGATGTACAGCATGGAAACAGACCCTTCGGTCCAACCTGTCCATGCTGACCAGATATTCCAACCCAATCTAATCCCACCTGCCATATCCCTCCAAACCCTTCCCAATCATATACCCATCCAAATGCCTTTTAAATGTTGCAATTGTACCAGCCTCCACCACTTCCTCTGGCAGCTCATTACATACACGTACCACCTTCTGCGTGAAAAAGTTGCCCCTTAGGTCTCTTTTATATCTTTCCCCTTTCACCCTAAACCTCTGCCCTCTAGTTCTGGACTCCCCGACACACAGGGAAAATATTTTGCCAATTTACCCTATCCATGCCTCTCATAATTTTGTAAACCACTATAAGGTCACCCCACAGCCTCCGACATTCCAGGGAAAACAGCCCCAGTCTGTTCAGCCTCTCCCTATAGCTCAAATCCTCCAACCCTGGCAACATCTTTGTAAATCTTTTCTGAACCCTTTCAAGTTTCACAACATTTTTCCGATAGGAAGGAGACCAGAATTGCACTCAATATTCCAACAGTGGCCTAACCGATGTCCTGTTCAGCCGCAATATGACCTCCCAACTCAACGCCCCTCCCCCAAGTCCCTCCTCCCTACCTTTTATCTTAGCCTGCTGTGTACACTTTCCTCATTCCTGAAGAAGGGCTTATGCCCGAAACGTCGATTCTCCTGTTCCTTGGATGCTGCCTGACCTGCTGCGCTTTTCAAGCAACACATTTTCAGCTCCTGTACTCAATACTCTGACCAATAAAAGAAAGAATACCAAACGCCTTCTTCACTATCCTATCTACCTGCGACTCCACTTTCAAGGAGCTATGAACCTGCACTCTTTGTTCAGCAACATCAGCAACACTCCCACCATTAAGTGTTGCTTTTCCAAAATGCAGCATCTCACATTTATCTAAAGTAAGCTCCATCTGCCACTCCTCCGTCCATTGGCTCATCTGACCAAGATCCCGTTGTAATCTTAGGTAACCTTCTTTGCTGTCCATTTCACCTCCAATTTTGGTGTCATCTGCAAACCTATTAACTATACCTAAAGGGAAGACCTTTTAGAACAGACATAAGGAGAAACTTCTTCAGCCTGAGGGTGGTGAATCTATTGAATTCATTGCCACAGAAGGGTCTGGAGGCCAGGTCATTGAGTATATTAAAGACTGAGATAGATAGGTTCTTGATTGTCAAGGCTTATGGGGACAATGTGGGAGAATGGGGTTGAAAAACTTATCAGCCATGATTAAATAGCGGAGCAGACTCGATGGGCTGAATGGTCTAATTTCTGCTCCTATGTCTTTTGGTCTTAATGCTGTCTTTGAGGTCCACTGGTTAGTTTACATGCTGGTTGTGTTATCCTCAAGCAGACCCATAGCCAGCAGTATTCAGGACAGCCTGGTTTTAAGGGGAGAATCTGAAAACAGATATTAGGTTTCTCAATAACAATTGCATTAAGGATCTGTCTACATTTCCGGGAAAAAAAGGACTGATAGATAGGCTTGTTTCATGCACTTTGTATGCCTGAATTAAGGACACTTGCATATCAATTCTGCCTTTGATGCCCTAAACATTGTGCTTAAAACTGTCACAGTTTGCCAGAGGCAATCTGAACATGGTGAAATCTTTGGATCTACAGTCAGAAATTTAAAAATAACCTTCTAATTGACTTCAGAAGGCATTGCAATCATCTGAATGTGTCTCCTTAGACCTTTGACTCAGCACCCAGGGAGGACTTGAAAGGACAGGACTAGTTCAACACAAATTCATCTTGGCAGCTAAACATCACAATTATACACCAGATTACCTATAAACAATGTTCTTGTAGCCCTGCTAATATCTAGAGAAAGCTGTGTGTGATTTCCATATTGACATACTGTACCAGATGTAGCTTCGGACAATGACTATAAACTATTTGAATTTATCGCTTTCTGTGGCGGATGATGCCACCCAAACCCCATAAGAAGGTACCCAAAGCTTGATAGCTGCTCTTTATAATTTCTTTTCATCGCTATAAAAGTGTTTTCCTCCTTTTCTCTCCTGCATGCATGAAAATTATATATCAAACTACGACACGGAACTTAGTTAACACCTTCCATGGTCTCCAGTCTATGAGACAAAATAAGTTGTATCGGTACAAGCATTTCCCTGATACAGCACTCAAACGATCATCATTTATATGTGAACATTGATGGTGAGAATCAGCAGTTAGTCAATAAA
>NC_057743.1:7856221-7948292 GCF_004010195.1 Chiloscyllium plagiosum | reverse complement strand
TCTGACCTTTCACCCTCACCTTGACCTCTTTCCACCTATCACATTTCCGACGCCCCTCCCCCAAGTCCCTCCTCCCTACCCTTTATCTTAGCCTGCTGGACAAACTTTCCCCATTCCTGAAGAAGGGCTTATGCCCGAAACGTCGATTCTCCTGTTCCCTGGATGCTGCCTGACCTGCTGCGCTTTTCCAGCAACACATTTCCACCTCAATTTCTGTAGTCATCCAGTATTCCCTATACCTACCAGCCTTTCCTTTCACCTGACAGGAATATACTTTCTCTGGATTCTTGTTATTTCATTTCTGAAGGCTTCCCATTTTCCAGCCGTCCCTTTACCTGCAAACATCTGCCTCCAATTAGCTTTCGAAAGTTTTTGCCTAATACTGTCAAAATTGGTCTTTCTCCAATTTAGAACTTCAACTTTTAGATCTGGTCTATCCTTTTCCATCACTATTTTAAAACGAATAGAATTATGGTCGCTGGCAACAAAGTGCTCCCTCACTGACACCTCAGTCACGTGCCCTGCCTTATTTCCCAAGAATAGGTCAAGTTTTGCTCCTTCTCTAATAGGTACATCCACATACTGAATCAGAAAATTGTCTTGTACACACTTAAGAAATTCGTCTCCATCTAAACCTTTAACACTATGGCAGTCCTAGTCGATGTTTGGAAAATTAAAATCCCTTACCATAACCACCCTATTATTCTTACAAATAGCTGAGATCTCCTTACAAGTTTGTTTCTCAATTTCCCTCTGACTGTTAGGGGGTCTATAATACAATCCCAGTAAGGTGATCATCCCTTTCTTATTTCTCAGTTCCATCCAAATAACTTCCCTACAGAGGAGGAAGTGCTAGATGTCTTGAAATGGGTAAATGTGGGTAAATTCCCAGGACCTGACAGGGGTACCCAAGAACTCTGTATTTCCAGGAATATCCTCCCTCAGCACAGCTGTAATGCTATCTCTTATCAAAAATGCCATTCCCCCTCCTCTCATGCCTCCCTTTCTATCGTTCCTGTAGCATTTGTATCCTGGAACATTAAGCTGCCAGTTCTGCCCATCCCTCAGCCATGTTTCTGTAATTGCTATTATATCCCAGTCCCATGTTCCTAACCATGCCCTGAGTTCATCTGCCTTCCCTGTTAGGCCCCTTGCATTGAAATAAATGCAGTTTAATTTATTAGTCCTACCTTGTCCCTGCCTGCCCTGACTGTTTGACTCACTTCTGTTCTCAGCTGTACCCGTCTCAGATCGATCTCTTTCCTCACTATCTCCCTGGGTCCCACACCCCCCACCTTACTAGTTTAAATCCTCCCAAGCAGTTTGAGCAAATTCCCCTGCCAATATATGTGTGCAGGAGGGTTTACTGACACAGTATGTCAAAGGGCCAACAAGAGGGAAGGCCACGCTGGATCTGGTACTTGGTAATGAACTAGGCCAGGTGTTTGATTTAGTGGTAGGTGATCACTTTGGAGACAGTGACCATAATTTGGTTACATTTAGTTTAGCTATGGAAAGGGATAGGTACATGCCACAGGGCAAGAATTATAGATAGGGGAAGGGCAATTATAATGCAATTAGGCAAAACGTAGAAGGCATAGAATGGGGTAGCAAAATGCAGCGGATGGGGACAATCAAAATGTGGAGCTGGTTTAAGGAACAGATATTATGTGTCCTTGATAGGAATGTCCCTGTCAGGCAGGGAGAAAGTGATAAGGTAAGGGATTTACTAAAGAAATTGTATCTCTTATTAAGCAGAAGAGAGAGGCTTATATGATGTTGTGACGAGATGGTTCAGATGAGGCAATGGAAAGTTTCAGATTAGCTAGGAAGGATTTAAAGAAAGAGTTAAGAAGAGCAAGGAGGGGACATGAGCCGTCTTTAGCAGGTAGAATAAAGGAGAGCCCTAAAGCTTTCTATAGGTATGTGAGGAATAAAAGGATGACAAGGGAAGTCAAAGACAGAAGTGGGAAGTTGTGCGTGGATCCTGTGGAGATCAGAGAGGTGCTAAATAAATATTTCTCATCTGTTTTCACTCAGGAAAAGGAGAATATTGCAGATAGAAGACTAAGATACGGGCGATTAGATTCAAGAAGGTGTGAAAGTAGATAAGTGCCCTGGGCCAGATGGGATTTATCTGAGGATTCTCTGGGAATCTAGGGAGGAGATGGCTGAGCCTTTGGTCTTGATCTTTGAGTCGGTCATTGTCTCCAGGTTTAGTACCAGAGGACTGGAGGATTGCAAATGTGCCCTTGTTCAAGAAGGGCAGTAGAGTTGACCCAGGTAATTATACATCAGTGAGCCTTATGTCTGTTGTAGGAAAAGTTTTGGAAAAGATTATAAGAGATGATTTATAATCATCTAGCAAGCAACAATTTGATTGGAGATAGTCAACGTGGTTTTGTCAAGGGCAGGTCATGTCTCACAAACCTCATTGAGTTTTTTGAGAAGGTGACTAAGTATGTGGATGAGGGTAGGGCAGATAACATGGTGTACGTGGACTTCAATAAAGCCTTTGATAAGGTTCCGCCATGGTAGGCATTTGGAGAAATTGTGGAGGCATGGGATTGAGGGTGATTTAGCAGTTTGAATTTGAAACTGGCTTTCTGAAAGAAGGCAGCGAGTGGTGGTTGATGGAAAAAATTCAGCCTGCAGTCTGGTTACTAGTGGTATGCCACAAGTATCTGTTTTGGGACCACTGTTGTTTGTCATTTTTATAAATGACTTAGACGCAGGCATAGGTGGATGGGTTAGTAAGTTGCAGATAACACTAAAGTCGGTGGAGTAGTGGACAGTGTGGAAAAATGTTGCAGGTTGCAGCGGTCTTGGGTAAACTACAGAATTGGGCTGAGAAGTGCCAAATGGAGTTCAATGTAGATAAATGTGAGGTGATTCACTTTGGGAAGAATAACAGGAAGGCTGAATGGGAAGATTCTTGGTAGTATGGATGTGTAGAGGGATCTTGGTGTCCATGTACATAGATCCCTGCAAGTTGCCACCCAGGTTGATAGTGCTGTTAAGAAGGCATACGGTGTGTTAGGTTTTATTGGTAGAGGGATTGAGTTCCGGAGCTGTGATATCATGCTGCAACTGTACAAAATGCTACTGTGGCCTCACTTGGAATATTGTGTAAAGTTCTGGACGCCCCATTACAGGAAGAATGTGGAAGCATTGGAAAAGGTGCAGAGGAGATTTACCAGGATGTTGCCTGGTCTGGAGGGAAGGTCTTATGAGGAAAGGCTGAGGGACTTGTGTCTAAGCTCATTGGAGAGAAGAAGGCTCAGAGGAGATTTAATAAAGACATACAAGGTGATCAGAGGATTAGATAGGGTGGACAGTGAGAGTCTTTTTCCTAGGATGATGACGTCAGCTTGTATGAGGGGGCATAGCTGTAAATTGAGGGGTGATAGATTTAAGACAGATGTCAGAGGCAGGTTCTTTACTCAGAGAGTGGTGAGGGCGTGGAATGCCAAACCTGCCAATATAGTTAACTCAGCCACATTAGGGGCATTTAAACAATCTTTGGATAAGCAAATGAATGATGATGGGACAGTTTTGGGGGATGGACTTAGATTAGTTCACGGGTCGGCACAACATTGAGGGCCAAACGGCCTACTCTGCGCTGTATTGTTTTGTGTTCTATGGTGCCCAGAATATTTCATGTGGAGTACAATCAGGGTTTTGTATAGTTGCAGAATTATTACTGCATCCTTCTACTCCTGCCCTCTATATGTAAAGGCCAGCATTCCATGAGCCTTCTTGATTAAAGTAGTCAGGTTTAAAGAGCATCTTAAAGCAGGAATGAGGCTTAGCAAGGAAATTCAAGAGTTTAGCTCCTTGGCACCTTAAGGCACAACTGCCAATTGAGAAGCAATGAAAATTGGGGATATGCAAGATGCTAGATGGGGGAAGAGCAGTCATTTGGAGTGGTTGTAGGATTGAGAAGGCTATAGAAAGAGAGAAGAGTCGTCTATAGCAGGATTTGAAAACAAGAATGACAATTTTAAAATCAAGGTTTTGCCAGACTAGGAACTTGTGAATGTAAAGATTTCTGTGAATTGAAGGGCTTGAGGAGGTCATAAACACAGGGATCGATTATTTTCTGTCTCTCGACTTTGATCTGTGACAGAGTCAATATTCCTGGTACCTTTGCCAATTTGTTATTTCTTCTCACCACACTCTCCTCCTCAATCATCCCTATTATGACACACTTGTACTTTTGAGTTTATAGTTCTGGTGAATAGTCTACACTTAAGATGTTAACATTTGTGTGTTTTGCCAAGTTTCCTGATCCTGTTTTAATATTTCCTTCAAGCATTATATCTCGGCTCAAGGTAAATATTTGTGCAATTTGTGCTGGTTAAGTGAGTAGAAATCCACCAGGAATTAAATTGGTTTTAAGAATAATTATTCATGCTCTATCACTTTATTCCTTTGTTTACCTTTGATTGATTGTCTCCAGTAGCGTTCCTCTCTGGAAGTTGCGATGGTCCTTGAAGTTAGTTAATGTACAACAGTTTGTTATTCACAGCCACAACTAAAGGAAATAGCAAAATAAACAAAAGGATGTCTCTCTTACCCTAAGGCATCCAGTCTTGAACTCTGTAGGACCCAGAATCATAATCTAGTAAGAGTGCCTTAGGCAGGTTCATTTAATGTTCTCTTTTCACCTTGATTCAGCTTTTGAACTTACTTTGCATTTTATATCATGGAGAAGAGATAATTCCTGTCCATTACATTCTTGAAAAAGGTTTAAATTCCCTTTCAGTTTTGTTTCTTTCAATGAAATACACTCATAATGTTAATTATTTCTAACGATCTCTGGATAAGTAGAAGTATGTTTGTCAGCACCATTGTACTGTGCCTTTTGAAAACTGAACAAAGCAATGATGTGTTGTATTTGGCTTTGCTGTTTGTTTTCTGTTTCTAAGAAATTATCTCCATACCACCCCTACTTATTGTGGAACCTGATCTTCTGCTGACATAGTCTTAGCACAATCAACACTATAACTAGCACATTCTTTGCTTTTTCACAAACTCAGTTTATATTTACTGAAAAATCTGGGCTAGATATGATATGCCCCTAATATTATTAGGCTGAAATTCTATCTCTGAGTGGTAAAATTGGAGTTCCACAGAGTTCACTGCTATGTCTTCATTGTTATACTATTTACAAACTGCCTGAGAAAGGCTACTTTGAGCAAATATGTGAAAGATATGCTATTATCACAGAAACTCTTTCTAATGATAAATATAAGATATTTTATGAGGGTTTGAAGAGTTTAATTGTGGTGTCATGGCAGAAGAAATAGGAACAGGTAGTTGCAATATGATCTGTTCTCTATTCAATAATATCATAATGATTGTCTATATCAACATTACGCTCTCACCCTATCCTCAAATTCCTGTTACTTTAATACCAAAAAAATCTATTGATCACATGCTCAAACATTCTCAATGACTGAGCATCTGCTGATTTTTGGAGTTGGGAGTGCCAATGATTCACAACCCTTGGAATGGAAAAAGATCTCTTCATTCTACATCTAAATGGTTGACACCCACCCGAAGACTACAGCTTCTGGTTCTAGACTCCCAGCCAGAGAAAACAGACCCTGTCAGATTCTACCCTAACAACCCCTCCACAAATTCTATATGTTTCAATTAAATAACCTCTCGTTCTTCTATAATTTCCCCTCAATCTGGGGAATTCTCCTTGCAGCCCTTCTAAGGCAAGTCTCCTTAGGTAAGAAAACCAAAACTCTACAGGATACTCCACATGTGGTCTCAGCAAAGACCTATGTATCTATAGTAAGACTTTCTTAATTTTAAAAACTAAATCCCTTGTAAATTAAAGGCTAATAGGATTTGCTTGCTGCATCTCCATATTAATTTTCTGTAACTTAGATACAAGCTCACCCAAATCCCTCAGAATACCAGTTTTGCTCATTTTTCACCTTTTTAAAAAAACATCAATGAAGTGGGAGATAGCACGGGACAGAATGACACTAGGTACACGGATACACAAGATTGCCACTGAGCCATCAGTTGGCCACTTGATACACAAGATGGCTGCCGGACCACAATATGGAGAGAGACAGTACAGCAAATACAGACACTGTCTGGGGCTACCAGAATGCCAGCACAATGCACTCGCAACCTACTTGATTAGTCTCAGGCGGATGGGGGAGAGAATACACATGAGTAGCGTATTCTCCCTGCCGAAGTGTCTGGGTCCAACCAACACCTTTGATAGAAATACTAACAACTTGATATGGATTCAGTGCAGAGTGATAATCGGCAGGGCTGCAGTAATTGTCCTTCTCAGGAAGAGCGATTAGGGCCCATTACTACAGTAATGGACTTCAACGTAGACATTGAAACTGACAATGTTTGCGCTGAAACTGACAACGGACACACTGAAATTAACAAAGACTGCGTTGGAACAATGACTGCACTGAAAATATGAACAATTCTGCAATGTTTACCATAAACAAACTATACAATGTTATTACAAAGACAATAACCTCATCACTGACCTATTATTACAAAATGTATAAAAGTATCTTGACTATTGTGCTGTTGGTGTCTCTCTCCCCAGAGCTCCAGCATTTCCTTGAACAATAAACTCTATCGTTGAACCCCAACTCTGAGTCCGAGGTTGGTGATTTTCCCCACAATCATTACATTTACCCATTTAGTGCTTCATCCACCACTTTCTGTGCAAGTTGTTCAACCTATCTACATTCCAATTTCTATTGGCGTTGAACCCTCTTCGCAGCTTACTTTCCTACTTGACTTTGTATCATCAATTAACTTGGATAGATTATATTCAATTCCCTCAATTAAGTTATTGGTACGCATAGTAAATGACTGAGGGCCATGCACTTATCTTTCCCCCATCTCACTAGTTACAACTATGGAGTCAGTCGACAAATGACTATTTATTCCTACCCTGTTTCCTTCCTGGAACTAACACTCAATTCATGTTACTCCCCAGCTGCATGAACCTTAATCATGTGTGGCAAACTTAGCTTAGAGCAGAGAACAGTACAGGCTCTTTGGCCCTCGATGTCGTGCCGAGCGTAGAGCTTAATCTAAGATCAACCTAACCTACACCTCAATTTACTGCTGTCCATTTGCTTGTCCAGCAGTTGCTTAAATGTCCCTAATGTCTCTGACTCTACTATCACCACTGGCGGTGCATTCCATGCACCCACCACTCTCTGCATAATGAACCTACCTCTGACATCTCCCTGTTATCTTCCTTTAACCATCTTAAAATTATGACCCCTTGTGACAGCCTGGGGAAAAGTCTCTGGCTATCTACTCTATCTTTGCCTCTCATTACCTTGTACATCTCTATCAAATCACCTCTCTTGCTTCTTCTCTCCAATGTGAAAAGCCCTAGCTCACTTAACTTCTCTTTATAAGACAAGATCTCCAATCCATGCAGCATCCTGGTAAATCTCCTCTGCACCCTCTTTAAATCATCTACATCCTTCCTATAATGGGCAAGCAGAACTGGACACAATATTCCAAGTGTGGTCCAACCTGAGTTTTATAGAGCTGCAGCAAAACATTGTGGCTCTTAAACTCAATCCCCCTGTTAATGAAAGCCAAAACACCATATGCCGTCTCAACAATCCTATCAATTTGGGTGGCATCTTTGAGGGATCTATATACATGGACCCCAAGATCCCACTGTTCCTCCACACTACCACAAGTCCTGCCTATAACCCTGTATTCAACATTCAAATTCGACCTTCCAAAATGAATCACTTTTCATTTGTCCAGGTTGGACCATCTGCCACTTCTCAGCCCAGCTCTGCATCCTGTCACTGTCATGTTGTAGCCTGCAACAGCCTTCAACACTATCTACAACACCACCAACCTTGTGTCATCAGCACATTTACTAACCCACCCTTCCACTTCTTCATCCAAGCCATTTATAAAAACTACAAACAGCAGAGGCCCAAGAACAGATCCCTGCGGGATACCAATGGTTACTCACCTCCAGGCGGAGTACTTTCCATCCACTACCACTCGCTGTCTTCTTTCAGCCACCATTTCTATTCACATCTCTCTTCTTCCCATCAGTGAAAGCACTGGGAATGATTGGTTACAAGGGTACAAGTGTACCATTACTGTTATTCATGTGTGTGTCTTGACATGAATGTTTGAAGACTGTTCAACTACAGCAAAATGATAATTACAGAGCACTTTAATGATGTAAGTTGAAAGACAATTATTGGCCTGGGTATTGGGGCATGTAGTTGTGGTTGGGGGGTGGGAAAGTGTGTGTGCATGTATTTTTTGGGCAGTTGAGTGGAAGACAGTATCACAACTCTTTAATTCAATAAATGACTTGGTGCTGAAAAAGCAGGTTAAAATGTCTGACAGGAGTAGCTGCTGAAAGTTTGCAGATGAAATAAACAGATGATTTCCAAACTTATATATATTTCAAATACAATTTAGAAATCTAAAGCAGTAACCCCAACTGATTTTTTTGTACCTTTCTCTCGCCCAAACAAAAATACTTAGACCAATCTTAAGTGGCATTCCTTGAGCTGAGCTTACTCAAAACTTGGAACCTCAGCTTGTGTGATTAAGCTGCTCAGAGGAATGTTACAGCTGTATTGAAGTGCTACAATGTATTGTTCATTTGCCCAAATGTCATAGATATGAAATAAATATTTACAAAAAATATAGTGTAATCACCAAAGCCTTAGTGTAATGTTAGAACTCTTGTTCAAACAAGATAGTCCATTTTATCTACTTTGTAATTGCTTCATCACCTTGTACAACATCAACTTCTTGGTGGCTTTCCAAAACCTCGTTGTTAAATCAATCACAGTAATTGTATATTTTAAATAGCAAAATATTACAAGTTCTGGAAATGTGAAAGAAAATCAGAAAATGCTGGCAACATTCAGTAGTTCTGGCAGCATCTGTGGAGAGAAATGAAGTTTTAATTGTGGTGATGGGGCCTCATTGGCAGGCTGGAGAATCAGCAGAAGCCCCAACTGCCTCCTTTGGAGCAGGCCCAATGCATTTAATGTCAAACAGATACTTAGATACTTAAAAGGCCTGCAACAGGCCTTCCCTAGGATTAAAGAGTTTGCGCCAAAAACCCCACTCACCTACTCCATATGAAAGCTGCAGGCAAACAGAGGATATCAGCAGAAATAAAAATAGAACATGGAGAAACTCAGTAGGTCGAGTTGCATCTGTGGAGAGAGCAACAGAATTAGTTGATACCAGACTCAAAACCTTAACTTTTTTCTTCTCTCCAAAGATGATGACTTGCTTAGTTTCCCAGCATATTCTGTTTTTATTTCAGATTTCCCAAATCTGCAAGATTTTACATTAATTTGAGAGAATGACAACTACCATTTCACACAGTCCCAATGATGATAGTGGCTGCTGCCTTGACTTTCAATGGCATTAGCATAATCAAATCTCCCTTCATCAACCTCCTGAGGTCATCATTGATCAGCTGTATAAATATTGTGGGCATTAAAGCAGGTTCACAGGCTGAGAATTCTGCAACAAATAACTCATCTTCTGCCTACCTTCTATAAATCAGGAGTGTGATAGAATAATCTCCACATTACCTAGATGAGCACAAATCTAAGATGCTCAACACCATACAAGATAAAGCTGCCTGCTTGATCACCACCATAAACATTTAGCCCCGTGACACTGACACACAATTGCAGCAGTGTGTACAACCTATACAATCACTTCAGCAACTCGCCAAACCATTTTGACTGCACCTTCCAAACACACAGCTATTACTAGAAGAATAAGAGCAGCAGACACACAGGAATGCCATCACCATCAAGACCCCCTCCAGTCACACACCATCCTGACTTGGAACTGTATCATTGTTCCTTTTCTGTCGCTGAGTCAAAATCCTGGAACTCACTGTCTTACAGCAATATGAGTGCACTGACACCGAATAGACTGAAGTGATTCAAGAAAGTGCTCACCACCATGTTACGAAAGACAAGTAAGGATTTACAACACAATTTGCCTCACCATCAAAGTTCATGTCCACAAAAGAATCTTTTGACTTAGAACCAAACGTTAACCACTGGGTCAATAGTGCTAAACAGGCCAGTAAATATGTGCAGAGAAACAGATCATTAAAAAGGAAAAACAAATCCCTGGATTGGTATTAAGGCATAAAGATGAATACAAAAAGACAAGATTGAAATAAAAGTGAAATGTAATTGCTGGTATTCTGAAATATAAACAGGAAATTCTGGAAATAGCATTTCAGGCATTGCTCATGGAGAGAAAATTAAGGTCCTTTCATCAGATCTAGAAAATGTTCCAGGTGTAGCAGGTTTTATATCAGTAGAAAGGCATTGATAGTAACCATTCTATTGTGTATAAGAGCACTTCTAGATCATTAGAAAACAAGGCAAGGAAAGTGGAGAAGGGAAGAAAGACTGAAAGGGAAACTCTATGATAGGCAGGGGTGATTAAACATATGACAGACTCACCAACCTGCTGTTGAGAAAAATGAAGTAATGATTAGTGAATCTGAAATTATTGAACTTAATGTTGAATCTGGAGGTTGTAAAGTGCCTGATCAAAAAATATGCTATTCCTCAAGCGGCTATTTGAGTTTCATTGAACGAGTATAGGAAGATAAGGACTGAGAATTGAAGTGAGACAGAGAATTAAAATGGTTGCTTGTCATTGAAATGTTAACACCATTTCGCCCTCCACAGATTCTACCTGGCCCATTGAATATTTCCAGCATTTATATGTGTATGTGCAGAGACTTGAGGGTTTACACAAAGTTCTGCATTTGAACATAGAACAGTACAGTACAGGAACACACTCTTTGGTCCACCATGTCAATGCCAAATGTGATGACATTCTATACTAACCTTATATGCCTGCTCATAATCCATATCTCTGTGTTCCCTGTCTGTTTGTCTAAATGACTCTGAAACGTTGCTATCATATCTCCTTCGACAAACTAGGCAGCGCATTCTGGACACCTGCCACCCTATGTGTAAAAAATTTGCCTCGCATATCTTCTTTAAACTTTCTTCCTCTCACCTTAAACTTATGTCCCCTAGTATTTGACATTTCCACTCTGGAAAGAAGACTGCATGCCTCTCATAATTTTGTATATTTCTAATTGGTCACATCTCAGCCTCTGACGTTCAACTAAAAACAATCCAAATTTGTCCAACCTCTCCCTAGTTAATACACTTCAATCCAGGCAACATCCTGGTAAACCTCTTTCGTACCCTCTCCAAAGCCTCCACACCCTTCTTATAGAGTGGTGACCAGAATTGCACACAATACTCCAAACGTGTCAATACTCCAAATAGTGCCAGAAGACTGGAGGATAACAAATGTTGTTCCCTTGTTTAAGAAGGGGAGTTGAGACAACCCAGGTAATTAAAAGCCAGTGAGCCTTACTTCGGTTGTGGGTAAGGTGTTGGAAAAGGTTATAAGAGATAGGATTATTATTATCATCTGGAAAAGAATAATTTGATTGGAGATAGTAAATACGGTTTTGCGAAGGGTAGGTTGTGCCGAACTAATCTTATTGAGTTCTTTGAGAAGGTGACAAAGCAGGTGGGTGAAGGTAAAGCAGTTGATGTGGTGTATATAGATTTCAGTAAGGCGTTTGATAAGGTTCCACATGGAACACTATTACACAAAATATGGAGTTTCGGGATTGAAGGTGATTTGGCAAATTGGATCAGAAATTGGCTCGCTGAAAGAAGACAGACGGGGGTGGTTGATGGAAATGTTCGTCCTGGAGCTCAGTTACCAGTGATGTACCACAAGGATCTGTTTTGGGGCCACTGGTGTTTGTTATTTTTATAAATAGTCTGGATGTGGGCGTGGAAGGATGGATTAGTTAACCTGCAGATAACACTAAGGTAGATAGAGTTGTGGATAGTGCTGAAGGATGTTGTGGGTTACAGATGAACACAGATAAGATGCAGAGCTGGGCAGAAAAGTGGCAAATGGAGTTTAGTGTGGAAAAGTGTGAGGTAGTTCTCTTTGAAAGAAATAACAGGAATGCAGAGTACTGGGCTAATGGCAAAATTCTTGGCAGTGTAGATGAACAGAGAGATCTCGGAGTCCAGGTGCATACATTTCTGAAAGTTGCCACCCAGGTTGATAGGGTTGTTAAGAAGGCATATGGTGTGATGGCATTCATTGGTAGGGGGATTGAGTTTTGGAGCCACAAGGTCATGCTTCAGCTGTACAAGACACTGATAAGGCCGCACCTGGAGTATTGCGTACAGTTCTAGTAACCGCATTATGGGAAGGATGTGGACGCTTTGAAAATTGTTCGGAGGAGATTTACTAGGATTTGCCTGGTATGGAAGGAAGGTCTTACGAGGAAAGGCTGAGGGAACTGAGGCTGTTTTTGTTGGAGAGAAGAAGGTTGAGAGGTGACTTAATGGAGACGTATAAGATAATCAGAGGGTTAGATAGGGTGAACCTTTTCCTCGAATGGTGAGGCTAACACAAAGGGACATAGCTTCAAACTGAGGGGTAATAGATTTAGGACAGATATTGGGGTAGTTCCTTTACTCAGAGAGTAGTAGGGGCATGGAACAGCCTGCCTGCAACAGTACTAGATTTGCCAACATTAAGGGCATTTAGGTGGACATTGGACATACATATGGATGATAATGGTGTAGGTTAGATGGGCATCAGATTAATTTCACAGTCGGCACAACATCAAGGGCCAAAGGGCCTGTTGGGCGTTGTAATGTTCTATGTTCTATGTGGCCTAACTAAAGTGAAAAGAGACACTTATTTACATTCTAGATTTATTAACTGCTGCTGCATAGAGATTTGATCTCATGCTCCCAGAACATTCCCCCAGATTACTAGCTAAATGCATTACTGTTAATCACCATCATCCCATTGTTGGAGGTGCTATCTTTTGGATGAGGAGTTAAACTAATGATCCACCTGCTTTCTCTTAAATAAATGTAAATGAACCAATTGTACTGTTTTAAAGAAGAACAGAGAAGGTCTCCCTTGTGAAATGACCAACAATTATCCCTCTTATTGAACAATACAGTAGACAGTATGGACATTATCACCACACTGTTTGTGGAAGTTTGCTATACGCAAAATGGTTGCTGCATTTCCTATGCTACAATAGTCAAGAGTTCAAAAGTACTTTCAAACTTAAGAATTTAAGAAATACTCAATGAAATGGCAAGGCACTAGAAAACTCAGAGGAACAAAGGGAT
Source organism: Chiloscyllium plagiosum (assembly GCF_004010195.1). Lineage (NCBI taxonomy): Eukaryota > Metazoa > Chordata > Chondrichthyes > Orectolobiformes > Hemiscylliidae > Chiloscyllium > Chiloscyllium plagiosum. Next base: position 7,935,036 of record NC_057743.1, on the reverse strand, counting down.
CTTGGAGTGCTTGTCTACAAATACCTAAAGATGTCAGGACAAGTTAATAGGGTAGTTAAGATGGCATACCTGTCTTTATCAGTCATAGTTAAAACATCACACAACACCAGATTATAGTCCAACAGGTTTGTTTGGAAGTACTAGCTTTCGGAGGGCTGCTCCTTCATCACGTATCTGTGGAGTAGGATCATAAAACAAATAATTTATTGTGAAAGATCACTGTGTCATGCATGCAACTGAATATGATATGTTGAACAAACCTAGATTGTTGTTAAGTCTTTCATCTTTTAGAAAGAGTTATGGGTTTCGGTTCATTAATACGTAAATGCCAGAACTTCTTTCAAGTTACATTCTTGTGATAACTTAAGGTTTTATTAAAAAAAAGTGACATTGAGAAAAGCATTAAAGGTGTGAGGTTAGAGTCTATCTGTATCCAACTCTTGAGTCAGACTAGTTCTGTTTCCAAAGTAGGAATTTATAAAATGTTACATGGATCGACTGCCTGCAGATTGTGTGCTATTTGAACAAAATAAAATGTATCTGCAATTACAATTCTGCAAATGCAAATTCACCCCATAGACTTATATATCTGTGCGTGTGTGTGTGAGTGCTTGTGAGATTGTGTGCCTCGCGGGAGGGTGTATGTGTGTGTCTAAGAGAGAGAATACATCAGTTATTATATAAATTTTGGGAGCAGGGAGGTCACATTGGAGCTATATAGACTTTAGTTAGGACACAGTCGGAGTACTGTGTATAGTTCTGGTATAGTAGAGAGTCATAATATAAGAAGGTTGTAATTGCACTGGACAGGCTGAAAAAGAGGTTCACCAGGATGTTGCTGGGTTTGGCTATTTCGGCTATGAAGAGAGGCTGGATAAGCTTGTGTTGTTATCTTTGGTTAGAAAAGGTTGAGGGGGTCCTGATAAAAATGTATAAGATTATTAGGGGCATGAGGGTGAATAGAAAGCAGCTGTTCCCATTAGTCAAAGAGTCAATAACAAGGGGAATAATTTTAAAGTGAAAGATTAGAAGGTTTAGAGAGATTTTGAGGAAAATCTTTTTATTCCAGAGTATGTTGGGGATCTGGAATGTATAGCTTGGGACAGTAGTTGAGGCAGGAAACCTCACAACCCTTAAAAGGTACTTGTGTGTGTCATAACATCCAAGGCTATGGGTCGAGTACAGGACAGTGGTACTAGTGTAGGTAGTAGTATATATTTGGTGGTACAGACTTGATGGACTCAAGGGGCTCTTCTGTATTTTATGATTCCATGAAATAGGAATATGGATAGACTATTCAGCCCTTCAAGCCTGTTCTGCCATTCAATACGATAATAGTTGATCATCTATCTCAATACCATTAAGTAAAATCCTTAGTTCACTTTGTATCCAAAAAATGATCAATCCCTATGTCTTGAATATACTTAATGAATAAGAATCCGTAGGCCTCTGGGATACAGAATTCCAAAGATTTGCATCCCATCAAGTGAAGACGTTTCTCTTTATCTCATTTTTAAATGGCTGATCCCTTATTCTGAATCTATAAGCCCTAGTTCTAGTGGTCCACTAAAGGAGTAGTGTTGAGCAAACTTGAGTGTCCAAAGGTAGATAAGCCCCTGGTCCTGATGGAATGCATCCCAGGGTGCTGAAAGAAATGGTGGATACTATAGTAGGTGCATTAGTGGTAATTTACCAAAATTCACTGGACTCTGGGCAGGTCCCAGCAGACTGGAAGACAGCAAATGTCACGCTGCTGTTTAAAAAAGGGTGTAGGCAAAAGGCAGGTACTTAACATTGGTAGTTAGGAAAATGCTGGAGGCTATCACTAAAGAAGAAATATTGAGACATCTGGATGGAAAGGGTTCCATCTGACAGATGCAGCATGGATTAAGGAAGGGAAGGTTGTGTTAGACAAACTTACTGGAGTTCTCTGAGTATGTAAGAAGCAAGGTGGATGGAGGAGAACAAGTGGATGTATACTTGGATTTCCAGAAGGTGTTCGATAACATGCTGCATAAAAGACTCATCCATAAGATAGGAATGCATGGAGTTGCGGGGAATGTACTACCATGGATAGAGGACTGGTTAACCAATAGGAGAGAGAGTTAGGATAAATGGGTGTTTCTCCGATTGGAAATCAGTGGTGAGCAAAGTGCCGCAGGGGTCAGTGTTGGACCAGCAACTGTTCATGATGTATATAAATGATTTGGAAGAGGACACCGAGGTGTAATGTATCCAAGTTTGTTGATGACACTAAATTGAGTGGAAAGGCAAACTGTGCAGAGGATGCAGAGGGTCTGCAGAGAGTTTTAGATAGGTTAAGCGAATGGGGAAGGGTCTGCCAGATGGAATACAATGTTGGTAAATGTGAGGGTATCCACTTTGGAAGTAAAAATAGTAGGTCAGAACATTATTTAAATGGTGAAAGATTGCAGCATGCTGTTGTGCAGAATCACTTAGGAGTGTTCATACATGAATTGCTGAAAGTTGATTTGCAGGTGCAACAGGTAGTTGGGAAGTCAAACGGAATATTGGCTTTCATTGCTAGAGGTATTGAATTTAAGAGTAGCGAGGTTCTGCTGCAATTGTACAAGGTGTTGGTGAGGTCGCACCTGGAGTATTGTGTGCAGTTCTGGCCTCCTTACTTGAGGAAGGATATACTTGCTTTGGAGGCGGTGCAAAAGAGGCTCACCAGGTTGATTCTGGAGAAGAAGGGGTTACCATATGAGGAGAGGTTAAGCCATCTGAGGCTGTACTTGCTAGAAGTTAGAAGAATGAGAGAGGATCTTATAGAAACATATGAAATTATGAAAGGAGTAGATAAGATAGAGGCAGGCAAGTTGTTTTCACTGGTGGGTGAGACTAGGAATAGAGGACATGGCCTCAAGATTGGGGAAGTAGATTTAAGACAGAGATGAGGAGGAGCTGCTTTTCTCAGAGGTCAGTGAATCTATGGAATCCTCTGCCCAAGGAAGCTTCATTAGATATATTCAAGACACCGTTGGATGGGTTTTTGCATGGTAGGGGAATTAAGGATTATGGGGATAATGCAGGTAGGAGGAGCTGAGACAATAGTTAGATCAGCCATCATCTTAATGAATGGTGGAACAGACTCGAAAGGCGAAATGCCTACTCCTGCCTCTATCACTATGAAACTAGAGCCCCAGGTTATTGAGAAAAGCAAGAGAGGAGATTTCTGGGGACTTGACCAAGATCATTGTATGCTTGCTAACCACTGGAGCGGTCCCAGAGAGCTGGCAAGTAGCTAATATTGTTCCTCTGTTCAAGAGGGGAAATAGGGATAATCCAGAAAACTATAGACTGGTGATTCTCACATCAGTGGTTGGGAAGCTATTGGAGAGAATTCTTAGTGATTGAACCTATGCACATTTGAAAAAACATGGCCTAATTAGGGTTACTCAGTTTGGCTTTGTGCAGGTCATGTCTTACTAAACTGATTGAATTTTTCGAGGAGGTGGCAAAGGTGATCAATAAGGGTAGAGCAATGGATATTGTTTACATGGGTTTTAGTAAGGCTTTCAACAAGGTCCCTCATGGTAGGTTCATCCAGAAGATTAAAATACATGGGATCCACTGTGACTTGGCTGTGTGGATTTAGAATTGGCTTGCCCATTGAAGGCAAAGGAAAATGATGGAAAGGTGTTTCAGGCTGGAGGACCATGACAAATGGTGTTCAGTAGGGACATCTGTTATTTGTGATATAGCTAGGACTTGGATGAAAATGTAAATGGGTGAGTTAGTAAGTTTGCAGATGACATAAAGATCGGTGGAGTTGTGGATAGTGTAGAACTTGTCAAAGGATACAGCGAGATATAGATCATTTGCAGATAGGGCAGAGAAATGACAGATGGCATTTAATCTGGGTAAGTGTGAGGTGCTGCCTTTTGGAAGATCAAATGTTAATGAAAAGTGTTCAATTAATGGCAGGACTCTGAACAGCATTGATGCACAGAGGGATCTTGGGGTGGTAAAGAAGGTGTATGGCATGTTTGCATTTATTAGTTGGGGAGTTGCATACAAGAGTCAGGATGTCATGATGCAGCTTTCAAAGACTTTAGTTAGGCCACACTTGGAGTATTGGGTTCAATTCTGGTCGCCACATTACCGAAAGAATGTGGAGGCTTTAGAGAGGGTGCAGAAGAGGTTTACCAGGATGCTGTCTGGTATAGATGGTATTAGCTATAAGGAGAGGCTAGAAAAACTTGGATTGTTTCATCTGGAGCAGCAGAGGCTGAGGGGAGACTTGATAGAAGTCTATAAAATTATGAGATGCATAGACCGGGTTGACGGTCAGAACCTTTTTCCCAGAGTTGAAGTGTCTAATACTAGAGGGCATGCACTTAAAGTGAGAGGGGAAAAGTTCAAAGTAGATATAAGGGGCAAGTTTTTTACACAGAGAGTATGGAATGTGCCAGGGGTGGTAGTGGAGGCAGATACAATAGGGGTGTTTCAGGGACTTTTGGATAAGCACATGATTATGCAAGTAATGGAGGGATATGGACTATGGGTGGGCAAAAGAGATAGTTTAATTTGGTGTCATGTTTGGCACAACATCATGGGCCAAATAACCAGTTCCTGTGCTATATAGTTCTACATTCTATATTATAGAACCATGTTTTCAACATCCATCCTGTCAAACTCCCCAAGAATTTTAAAAGCTAATGAGATTTCCTCTTCATCTTCTAAATTCTAGGAAATATAGGCCTACTCTATTTAATCTCACTTTATAGGACAAACGCTTCATATAAGTAGTCTCTCTAGTGAATCTTCTCTGCACACCTTCCAGAATGTCGAGTCATACAGTCATACAACACAGAAACAGGCCCTTCAATCCAACCAGTCCCTGCAGAACATAATCCCAAACTAAATTAGTCCTACTTGTCTGCTCCTGGTCCATATCTCTCCAAACCTTTCCTATTCACGTATCTGGCCAAATGTCTTTAAACGTTGTAATTGTACCCACATCCACCACTTCCTCAGGAAGTTCATTCCACACACAAACCACCCTCTGTAAAAAATTTGTCTCTCATGTCTTTTTTAAATCTCTCTCCTCTTACCTTAAAAATATGCCACCTAGTCTTGAAATCTCACAGCCTAGGGAAAAGACAGCTACCATCAACTCTAACTACACCTCTCATTATTGTGTAAACTTCTATCAAGTCGCCTTTTAGGACAATTTTCCAGTGAAAAAGTCCTGGCCTACCCAATCTTTCTTTATAACTCAAACCTTCCATACCCAGCAAAATCTTGGTAAATCTGTTCTGAACCCTCCATAATTTAATAATATCCTTCCTATAATTGGGCAACCAGAACCGGACACAAGATTCCAGAAGAGGCCTCACCCGTGACCTGTACAACCTCAACATGATTCCCAACTCCGAAATTCAAAGGATTCCTGAAGAAAGGCTGATTCCCGAAACGTCGATTCTCCTGCTCCTCGGATGCTGCCTGGCCTGCTGTGTTTTTCCAGCACCACATTTTTCAACTCTGGTCTCCAGCATCTGCAGTCCTCACTTTCTCCTCCTAAATTCAAAGTCTGAGCAAGGAAGGCAAGCATGCCAAATGCCTTTTTTAACCACTCCGTCTATGTTTGTCACAAACTTCAACAAATTATGTACAGTACTTGCAGCCTTAAGTCCCTCTGTTCTACATTTGGAAAGGCAAGGACTGATTCGGGATAGTCAACATGGCTTCGTGCATGGGAAATCATGTCTCATAAACTTGATTGAGTTTTTTGAAGAAGTAACAAAGAAGATTGATGAGGGCAGAGGAGTAGATGTGATCTATATGGACTTCAGTAAGGTGTTCAACAAGGTTCCCCATGGGAGACCGATTAGCAAGATTAGATCTCATGGAATACAGGGAGAACTAGCCATTTGGTGACAGAACTGGCTCAAAGGTAGAAGACAGAGGGTGGTGGTGGAGGGTTGTTTTTCAAACTGGAGGCCTGTGACCAGTGGAATGCCACAAGGATCAGTGCTGGGCCCTCTACTTTTTGTCATTTACATCAATGATTTGGATGCGAGCATAAGAGGTACAGTTAGTAAGTTTGCAGATGACACCAAAATTGAGGTGTAGTGGACAGCGAAAAGGGTTACCTGAGATTACAACAGGATCTGGACCAGATGGGCCAATGGGCTGAGAAGTGGCAGATGGAGTTTAATTCAGATAAATGCGAGGTGCTGCATTTTGGGAAAGCAAATATTAGCAGGACTTATACACTTAATGGTAAGGTCCTAGGGAGTGTTGCTGAACAAAGAGACCTTGGAGTGCAAGTTCATAGCTCCTTGAAAGTGGAGTCACAGGTAGATAGGAGAGTGAAGAATGCGTTTGGTATGCTTTCCTTTATTGGTCACAGTATTGAGTAATGGAGTTGAGAGGCCATGTTGCGGCTGAACAGGACATTGGTTAGGCTGCTGTTGGAATATTGCGTGCAATTCTGGTCCCCTTCCTATCGGAAAGATGTTGTGAAACTTGAAAGGGTTCAGAAAAGATTTACAAGGATGTTGCCAAGGTTGGAGGATCTGAGCTACAGGGAGAGGCTGAACAGGCTGGAGCGTTGGAGGCTGAGAGGTGACCTTTTGGAGGTTTACAAAATTATGAGGGGCATGGATAGGATAAATAGACAAAGTCTTTTCCCTGGGGTCGGGGAGTCCAGAACTAGAGGGCATAGGTTTAGGGTGAGAGGGGAAAGATATATAAGAGATGTAAGGGGCAACTTTTTCACGCAGAGAGTGATACGTGTATGGAATGAGCTGCCAGAGGAAGTGGTGGAAACAACTGCAACATTTAAGAGGCATTTGGATGGGTATATGAATAGGAAGGGTTTGGAAGGATATGGGCTGGGTGCTGGCAGGTGGGACTAGATTGGGTTGGGATATCAGGTTGGCATGGACGAGTTGGACCGAAGGGTCTGTTTCCATGCTGTACATCTCTATGACTCTATGACTCTATAACACTACCCAAGACTCTACCATTAATTGTAACAGCCCTACCTTTGTTTGCTTGTTGTACCAAAATGCAATACCTTGCATATATGTCCTTAGACAATCAGACTAAAACTGTGCACAGGTAGTTCATCTATAAAGTGATGGTTGTGTTCTTGTGCAACCCTGTGCTATAGAAAACTCGTGCTTTAGAAATAGTACTTAAAGTGTCGGCAATATAATCACATTACAGCCAACACAAGTGTTAAAAGTTTGTACTTTAGAAGCAGTGCCCCCAATTCGGCAATTGCGTTTTAGCGAATTTATGTTAACGAAACATGCGTTATAGAAGTATGACTTGTACAATATTTCATGCATGGCCTTGCCAATCGATTATAAAGTGCAGTAAGATATCCTGAAGGCATGAAAGATACTAAGTTCTTCCTTTCTTTTGATAGATCAAAGTTAGAATATTTATACACAATTGGAATATAGGCACAAGAACAAATAAATGTGCAATGCAGAATCCCCAGAATTCTGTGGGTAATGACAGTGCTGAAGACAGAATTGGGAAGTTAGTTTATTTTGGCATAGCTGAGAACATTAAATAAGACCTGATAGAATGCATGTGCAATTATGTAAACGTGGATGGTGGCTTTGGAAGAGAGTGCGGAATAAGTCTACCAGGATGCTGTCTGGATTAGAGGGTATTAGCTATAAGGAGAGGCTAGAAAAACTTGGATTGTTTTCTCTGGAGCTGCAGAGGCTGAGGAGAGACTAGACAGAAGTCTATAAAATTATGAGATACATAGATAGGGATGATGGTAATATGTGGACACAATTTAAGTTTATCACAAGAAAAAAAGTCAGAATTTTTTTTACACTTTAGAATGTGGAATTCTGTGGTGGTGAAGCTAAGTCCATAGTTTACCCATATTTGAAAATAATTCAATTCTTTATTTATAAAGAGGAATAAGTAATGAAGGGAATGAACTTGGGGAAGTACATGAGAGCTGATTGTTGGGCTGAACAGCCTATATCAGAAAAATTAAAACCTGCATTAGTAATATCCCACTGATTCTCACTGTCAAGACTTGGGCTACAGAATTTACTATTGGATGAACCATTTGGAAGAAAGAACTCAAAGAGTTTACTATAAAGCCAAATTAGTTATAAAATTTGACTCTCACTAATGAGAGCATAAAGCTTTGCATTGTTTGATTCTTTGCTCAAAACTCTGCTGTATGCAGTTAGTGAAAAGTATTTGTTTTTTTTATTTGTATTTGTCAAATGCTTCAATGTTTCTGGCTGTAAGGATCAGGAGGCTGTGGGACTCAGAATTCCCAGTGACGTAAATGCCAAGTGCAAAGGGCTCTTAAACATTCTCATTCCCGAGGCTTCAAAATTGCATTTGTGTGATTTTTATTGTTCAATTAAAAAACATACATGTAAAAAGGAACACTGTAGGGTAACCTATTGGCATGTTTCCAAAAGAGCAGAGAAGACAAATAGGGAAAAAAAGTTTGACAAGTAACGTCATTTACTGGAATTCTTTGAGGAATGAACTAAAATAATTACTGCGTAGATTTTCAGGTTATGTTGATTCTTTCCAGACATGACAAGGAAACACATTTCTAAATACATTGAATAGCTTGTCATCCATTTATGGCAATAAGTGGGGGTTATTGGTGATAGGTTACTGCTACCAATCAGAGAGATCAGTTAGACTTCATTCATATCTAATGTGTACATGTTTTCTGGGCCCACCCAAAACTTTTAAAATGGTGGATGGGAAAGCTTTATTGAATATGAGGCAAAAAATCCAGTTTCCTGATTGTTGGTTGAAGTTTTGTAGTTAGTTTTTCAGTATCTTTCAGGTGGGTCAGTCACCTGATTTCTATTTATTACCATGTCATGAATATTCATAGGCAGCCTTTCACCCCCCCCCCCCCCCCCACCTGTTGACAGGAAACAAGTTCACAATAGTTTGCAGTATATTACTGTTGATAATATACCTTATTTAATCTAGAGGTATATAAATATTGGTTAACACGCCAGTTTAATCACAAGTAAACGTGTTCCATTTGTAAACATTTTCGTTAAACCAACCTGTTCCAATAAACTTCTGGGGTAGGTATGAACTTGAACTCAAGCCTCCAGGCCTAGAGGTAGGAATAATGAGACTGTGCCCAACAGCCCCATGACAACTGACTATAGTTACAATTAGGCTACATTTTTATTGAACCTGATTCATGTGCCAAATCTATGTCCCCAGATCATTTGCCGAGGGTTCTGGATTAGTGATATACATCATCACTTCTTATAGTATCATAAATTAACAAACTAAAAGGCAGACAGATATCCCTAAATGCTCCTTAGTAATAATAGCTCATCACATTTCATGCCAATATATTGGTCTTTTCAAATCAATTAGCTATCTTTTTAAACACCATCTTACAAGTAATAAATCTGCAGTTTTATTTGGAACAAGTTCACTGAGCTCCTCATCAATAGATCTTAATCGTAACAAAAGTCAACTCTCAGTTTTTGAAAGACAAGTCTTCATTTTCTTTACGACTGAGGCATACATGAACACACAGGCATGAACAAGAAAAGACCATTCAGCAAATCCTATATTGTTGTATTGCCCAATATATCACAATGCAGGCACAATACAGCCATCTAGAGCCCTTTAAATTTCCTAATTGCCTGAAGTAGGTAGTGGTCAGCTGATTTCTTAAATTGCTTAAGTTTGGGTATAGGGAGAGAGTTCCAGGAACAGCGAAGGAATGACAATATATTTCCAAGTCAAGACGCTGTGTAGTGTGGAGGAAAACCTGCAGCTGTTGGTATTCCCAGGCATCTGCAGCTTTTGATCTTCTAAATGGTAGAGGTTGTGAGTTTGGAAGGTTCTGTCAGAGGAATCTTGGTGAGTTATTGCAGTGCAACTCCTTGTGAGTTCACATTGCTGCCAATTTGCATCAGTGCTGAAGGGAGAGAATGTTGGACATAATGGATGAGGTGTTAACCATGTGGGTTGCTTTGTCCTGATGCCATTGAGTTTATTGAGTGTTTTTGGAGCTGCATCCATCCAGGAGAACATTGCACCACATTCTTGATGTGTCCTTAGTAGATACTGGACAGACACTGGATTTACAAGAGGGAATTACTTACTGTAAAGGTCTTAACCTCTAACCTGCTCTTGTAGCCATAATATTTATATAGCTGGTCCAGTTCAGCTTCTAGTCAATGGGAACCACAAGGATGTTGATAGTGGGTGATTCATCAATTGTAATGCTCGGGAATATTAAGGGATAATGGTTACATTCTCTCTTGCTGAAGGTCATCATTGTGTGGCATGAATGTTACTTGCCACTTATCAGCCCAAATCTGGATATTGTCCAGGTTGAAACTTTATTGCTGGAACAGCACAGCAGGTCAGGCAGCATCCAGGGAACAGGAGATTCGACATTTCGGGCACAGGCCCTTCTTCAGGAATGTCTAATGTAGACATAGAAGAGCCAATGGCACTATTTTTAATAAGAGTTATAGATACATAGAAAACACAGTAAGATTTCATGCACAGAAGGTAGTCGTCTGGCACATTATGTCCATACCAGTCGATGAATACCTCGTCACACTAATCCCACTCTCCAAATTTTGATTCCTAAACCCATTGACTGTTCCACCGCATGTTTTAATGTGATTATGGTTTTTGCCTGTATTACCCTTTGAACTCGTGGGTTCCAGAACCTCACCACTGATGAGAAAGTTGTTCCAGGTGTCATAGTCAATATTTTTTCAATAATTAGTACAGCATTTCTTTTTGTGGGAGCTTGCTACATGTAAATTGCCTGCTATGTGTCAACACTGACTGTACTTCCAAAGTACTTTATTGGCTGTAAAGCATTTTGGATCTTTCTGTGGCCATAACAGTTACTATATAAATGCAATTTAATTTTAATAACTCAATAGTTACTCATAGAAATCTAATGTTATATCACTGGGATGCTTTTTTGCCATTATTATGGCAATAATGTTTTTTTCAAATTTAAAAAAAAGTTATGATATTTCAGCTACTTTAATCCCATGTGTATCACTGATGATTTGTATTTACTCTGTGGAAATTTTAATTGAGTAGAAGATTTTACTGCATTTTACTTTCTGATTTGCTGTTTGAGAATACTTCAGTGTAATTGGCTGCCAACTCCCTGCGGTGATATCACTGTTACTGTATGCCTAGTGTTTGTCTTGATCTTGCACATATCAAGAAAGGGAAACTTCATGCCTCAGAGATCACTAGATAGCAGAAAATCCCTTTAATACTTCAAAGTACTCTTTTGGTATGATCCTAGATATTGAATATTGTTAGATATTATTACTGGAGCGAATCATAGATTTACATTTAAATAGTTCCCATTTCTGTCTTTGTTCACTCCTTTCCTCAGCAATATTTTGTGTTTGATTTTGTCTACTTTCTGTGGTTTTATTTACCCTAATGAAGAAGAGCATATCTTCTCAACATCACAACTATTGATCTCACCCTGCTTGGCTGTTGTATGGAACCCCCTACGTGTTAACCCCTTAAAGCCAAATACATAACAATATTGTCAAATTTGATGGAATTTTAATGCATTTACTTTAGGGGAAATTTGGCATGTTAATATGCTGCAGTTTTTCTTATCTGCGATGTTTTGTGTTATGTTGCTGAAAATATTACTGATGAAATACTTAGCAGTTGTAGTAAAATCATGCGTATACTTAGGATGAAGAAGATTATGAGTACCACATATGCTTGGTCCAGTTCTTGTTGGATTCATTTGGATATCAAAGTTGAAACTTTATTGCTGGAACAGCACAGCAGGTCAGGCAGCATCCAGGGAACAGGAGATTCGACGTTTCGGGCACAGGCCCTTCTTCAGGAATGAGCAGAGAGTGTTCAGCAGGAGAAGATAAAAGGTAGGGAGGAGGGACTTGGAGGAGGGGCGTTGGAAATGTGATAGGTGGAAAGAGGTCAAGACCTCTTTCCACCTATCACATTTCCAACGCCCCTCCTCCAAGTCCCTCCTCCCTACCTTTTATCTTCTCCTGCTGAACACTCTCTGCTCATTCCTGAAGAAGGGCCTGTGCCCGAAACGTCGAATCTCCTGTTCCCTGGATGCTGCCTGACCTGCTGTGCTGTTCCAGCAATAAAGTTTCAACTTTGATCTCCAGCATCTGTAGACCTCACTTTCTCCCTTTGGATATTGTCCAGGTCTTACTGAATTTGGATATAGATTGTTTCATTATCTGAAAATGGCATTGAACATTGTGTGATCATGACCAAACATCCCTACATTTGACTTTATGATGGGTGGAAGGGCATTGATGAGACAGCCTAAGATGGTTGGGCCTAGGACACTACCCTGAGGAACTCTTGCAAAGTTGTCCTGGAACTGAGATGACTGACCTTCAACAGCCACAGCTTTCTTCCATTGTGCCATATGACTCCAATCAATGGAGAATTTTACCCCAGATTCTCATTAACTTGTCAATTGCTGCCTTGATGTCTGGATCATGAGAGGAATGGATAGGGTAAATAGACAAGGTATTTTCCCTGGGGTGGGGGAGTCCAGAAATAGAAGGCATAGGTTTAAGGTGAGAAAGGAAAGATTTAAAAGGTACCTAAGAGACAACTTTTTCACGCAGAGGGTTGTGCGTGTATGAAATGAGCTGCCAGAGTATGAGGTGGAGGCTTGTATGATTACAACATTTAAAAGGCATCTGGATATGTATATGAATAGGAATAGAATAGGGATATGGGCCAAGTACTGGCAAATGGGACAAGATTTATTTAGGATATCTGATTGGCATGGATGAGTTGGACTGAAGAGTCTGTTTCCATGCTGTGTATCTCTATGACTCTATATCTTTTTGATGCTTGGTTTAGTATTTGTCTCTACTAAAAGCAAAGAATTGAATTTTTACAGGAGTAAATTTGACTTAAAATCACACAGCAGCATGAGTTTCTTATTGTTTAGTATTCAATGCTGAGTTGCTGCCTGACATTAAATTAAGGATTATTTTTCCAAGTTTCTGACCGCAGCAGGTTTGTTGGTCTAAGGATGATGTTCGATTGCCTAATAAAGCTCAGCTTCAGCAGAAACAAATGTCAGTTGAGTTGGTGAACCAGTGGCTGAGTTGTTATTCCCAATCTTCAAAACTCACAAAGGCACTTAAGCCTACTTTTTGCTTTATCTGACATAACTGCACAAAACATTCATGTTTGTCCATGGGTCATGCTATTGGCCGAATTAAACTGTCAGTATGGTTTGATGGTCATCATAAAAGATCTGATTCAAGCACATTAATTAGGCAGATAGCTTGGATGTCTAATTAAGGGCTGGCAGCAAACTAGGGACTGTGAGGCAGGAAAGGCTAAAAACCTTATCATATGATACAATGTGTGTGCATGCATGTGTGGATGTACATTGGTGTATGTATATGCAAAGTAGTATTTGGTCAATTTACAAGTATAATTGGTCTGGATTCTAACAATGGAGCGTGTATAAAATTGGCAGTGTTTGGTTATGGTCCTGCTGCCAACACAGGCAATATTCACATTTGAAAAACGCCAATTTATTCAGAAAAACAACGTCAAGAATATTTCCTCTGAGATTTGAGAAACACAGATGTGGTTCATTAGCTTGGTCATACAACTTGGACTGCAATCAAATAACATTTATTTCATGAATTGTTTGTCCTGTTCTTCAACCATGGTCATTGGAAACTACATAGTTTTGCGGAAATTACTAGGTTTGACTGAGAAGCATCCTGTATTTCAAAGGTGTGCCAGAATTCATACTGATAATCATTTTATTGCTACAGTTATTTCTACAACAGAGATGTCAAGGTGCTGCAATAATTTGACAAAGTATTGCAGATGCTGGAAATTTGAAAAAGGAACAGAAAATATTAGAAATATACGGCAGCAGTCTGGCAGCATCTATGAAGACAAAAACAAAACTAAAATTTATTACTAGAATTACTTGCTGTTTTGCTTGATTAATGTTCTGTTGCCAAACCAGACCATTTCTCTTGGACACAGGAACAGCTTTCTCCATGTTGTGTGTTTTTAAAAAGAATGACATTAATTTCTATTGCTTCCTTCTTAACTTCATCAATTCCCCAGTGCTTTTCAGCTAATGAGAGAGTGGATGAAACACAGCAACCAATTTATACACATCAAGCTCTCGCAAACAGTTAATGTGATAATGACCAGATAATCTTCTTTAGTGAGGTTGGGTGTGGCATAAATATTGACCAGAATTCCAAGGAAAACTCCTACTACTCACCAGATGTTGTTTTTGCTGTTTCTCGATTGAAGATGTACTCTGGGTTCTGAGGATCCTCCAGGCATAGAAGGAATATTCATGATGATAAAAATTGTGCTATATACTTGGACTTCTGTTATCAAACAATTGCTGCTGTAATTTGTAGAAGGTTGAGTTGATGCAGCTTAACCTCATGGAACTCATGGCCAATGGTGACATTTTGAGGGAGTTAACTGCCTAAGTATGGGAAGAGCTCAAAAATATTTCAAAGTCTCTCTTTCAACATCTATGTGATGGTGAATCATTTTTATTTATTTATTTGGGGGATGTTGGCATCGCTGGTTGGGCAGCATTTATTGCCTATCTCTAGTTGCCCTTGATAAGTGGGTGGCGAGCTGCTTTCTTGAACCGCTGTAGTCCATCTGCTGTGGGTTGACCCACAAAGCCATTCCGGAATTCTGGAATTTTGACCCAGTGACAATGAAGTAAAGGCAATATATTTCCAAGTCAGGATGGTGAGTGGCTTGGAAGGGAGCTTTAATGTGGTGGTGTTCCCAGATACAGTACAACCTCAATTATCCAAATTTCAGATTATCCAAACAAGATCTAAAGGTCCCATAAAAATGGCATTAGGAAACTCAACATTGAGTTATCAATTAAACAGCATTATGGTATGCATTGCTGGATAACCAAGAAATGTTTGATAACTGGCATTCAAATTACTGCTTGTTTACAATAGATCAGTTATCGGTTAAACAGCATTATGGCATGCATTGCCGGATAACTGAGAAATGTTTGGATAACCAGCATTCACATATTACTGCTTATTTACGATCAAATTGGTTATCTGAACAATCAATTATCCAAACAAAAGACTTCCCGCCCGCCTCATTCAAATAATCGAGGTTCTACTGTATATGCTGCTCTTGTCCTTCTAGATGGAAGTGGTTGTAGATTTGGAAGATTAGATTAGATTACTGAAGGAAATTAGATTAGATTACATTACAACGTGGAAACAGGCCCTTCGGCCCAACAAGTCCACACCGACCCGCCGAAGCGCAACCCACCCATACGTTTACCCCTTACCTAACACTACGGGCAATTTAGCATGGCCAATTCACCTGACCTGCACATCTTTGGACTGTGGGAGGAAACCGGAGCACCCGGAGAAAACCCACACAGACACGGGGAGAACGTGCAAACTCCACACAGTCAATCGCCTGAGGCGGGAATTGAACCCGGGTCTCTGGCACTGTGAGGCAGCAGTGCTAACCACTGTGCCACCGTGCCTCCCACAAAGATTCTATTGAAGGATCCTTGGTCAATTTTTACAGTGCATCTTGTTGATTGTGCACACTGCTGCTACTGAGCGTCAGTGGTGGAGGGAGCGGATGCTTGTGGATAAAATGCCAATCAAGTGTCCTGGATGGTGTTAAGCTTCTTGAGTGTTGTTGGGGCTGCACCTATCCAGGCATGTGAGGAGTATTCCATCACACTCCTGACTTGTGACCTATAGATGTTGGACAAGCTTTGAGAAGTCAGGAGGTGAGTTACTTTCTGCAGTATTCCTAGCCTCTGATCTGTTGTTGTAGCCACTGTGTATATGTAGTTAGTCCAGTTGACTTTCTGGTCAATAGTAACCACCAGGATATTGACAGTCAGGGATTCAGTGATGGTAACACCATTTACTGTCAAAGGCTGGCGATTAGATTGTCTCTTACTAGTCATTGCCTGGCATTTGTGTGGCACAAATGCTACTGACTGATCAAATCTGGGCTGATATGTGAGCTTTGTTTTGGCAACATTAAAGGACAAGCTGAGTCTCTTATACGTAGAATTGAAGTGATTGAGATCAAATGAGACCTCAGTTCAACACCTCAAACCTAAGGTGGCACCTCTGAGCAGAGCTTGTCTTGCACAGAATGTCAGCCTAGATTTTGACTTTGGACTGAAGCTTGAATATTTTGAATCAGAAGCAAGAATCCAATCCACATTGTCAATTAGCGGAACCCACTGAGTTGCAGAAAACAAGTCATCTTTGCAAATAGTTAGCTTGACATTATAACTTCTCAAAAAGAGATCTTCACCAATCACAATGGGAGTTCAATGGCTAACCACTGAAACTTATTAAGTATCAGTCCCTAACTTTCTGCAGTGAGTTTAACTGGCAATTAAGTGGACAAGTGCAGCAATTTGATCAAAATTTCGGAAGGGCTTGTGTGCTTTGTCATTTTCCTGATGGAGTGATGCAAATCGACCGGCGATTTATGCTGATTCACAACTCATGGGATATCACATCCTCACTGCAGGTTGTTGAGCATGGATTGTTATGCATTAATAACAATGAGTGCATTAAACTCATGGCAGCAAATTCTGAATCAATGTCGCAATTCAATGTAGTGTTTAGAAGATTTTCACAGAAACGTGTTCATGAGTTTATAAGCTCCACTTCACACTGTGTGACTCTAAGCTGAATTGTTGCCTTGGTTCTACTTTTTGAGGTTGATGCTGTCAGTCAGGAGCTTCCTCTTATTCTGAATTCGTGAGAAATAGCATTGTCAATGGTGTCACTGTTCTGTTTTAAAATACAGAAAGTTAAACACCATCAAGTCTTAAAGGAACAGTGCTTTTGTGAAAAATACTAAGCAACTTCAGGAAAAGCCCTTATCACAATGGCATCCCATTCTTGTGAAAGCAGAGTGATAAGGTTTAATCCCACTTATTTTGGTGATGAAGTGGTAATGTCATTGACCTAGCACTCCAGAACCCCATGCTCTGCGAACATGGGCTCAAATCTTACCTTGGCTGGGGGTGAAGTTTGAATTCAATGAAATGCTGGCCTATGGTGATTGCAATTTTTAAAAGAAAACTTGGTTTATTAATAACCTCTTGCTGCATGTAACTCTGGATCCACTACATGATGATTGACTCTTAATTAGCCTGTGGGTAACTTGGGATAAAACATGAATAGTTGCCCAGTAACATTCTCATCCCATCAACAAATAAATAAAACTAATTGAGTCGTAATGGAAAATTATACACATGTAAATACTTCTTTGCATTTATGGCTGCCCATTCTTAATAAAGTTGAGTTCAATTCAAAACCACTCTATCCATATGCAAACTTGTTCCAACTTCTGCTCAGCCATCACCCCTGTGCTGAGGGGTATATAGTCCCAGCACCGTCAAAACTTTGGTTTCATAATTCACATCCTTGTTTGCAAGTCCCTTATGACCTCCCAGTAACCTCCTTTCGAAAATCCTGTGTTCCCAATCTGTGCTCTCTTGTTCATTCCCAATTTTAATTGCTCCACAATCAGTAACTGTGCCTTCAGCTGATAAGTCCAGAGCTCTGGAATTCCCAACCTAAACCTCTCCAGAACTCTATCTCTGTCTTTTCTCATTTAATGCCTCTTCAAAACATACCTCTTTAACCAAATTTTTGGTTATAAGTCTTAATACCTCCTTCTAGGTTTGAACCATGTTTTACTTGAACACGTTTTGAGGATGTTAAACTGCTATAGAAATGCAAGTTTTTTTAACGTGTAACCATCAGCATGGCTCACTTGGAATGCACTGATCTATGAATCAAAAGATTGCAAGTTCACACAACACGATGTACTTTCAAAACATAGTCAAAGCTCCGCCAGTACTGCGGGAATGCTGCATTGCTAGAGCTAATGTTTTTCATTTGAGGGATTGGACAATTCTGTACATTCAGGTGCACATCAAAGATCTCATTATACCTTCAAGATGTGCAGGAAGATCTCCTAATTTCCAAGTGGTCAAGCAACATTGATTAAAAAAAATAGATCTTGCTCTGCTTAAGTTGGTTGCTGCATCAACCACTGTAATACTTGCATTTTTAAAAGTTAATTCAGGTATCCTGAAAGCTGAATCCTGAATGCTGAGAGTGCCTGGGCAAAATTAAAAGCAGATTTCTTCAGGCATGTGGCTGATGCACTGTTTCTTGCCAGCTGTAAGTCTCAGTCCTGCCCTCATGTGTGCTACACCCCACGTAGCCCAATCTTCACAGTTGTGAAGGTCACCACCTCCCTCTGTTATATTTGACTTAGCTGGCTGTTTTAAACATCATCCAGCCACATGATGCTGTTAATTAAGTCATAAAAACTTGCGTTTATATCAAAATGTTCACAACCTCAGGATACTACAAAGCATTTTGTGGTGGCAATGGCCTAGCAATATTGTTGCTAGACTATTAGTCCAGAAACTCAGCTAATGCCTGCAGACATGGGTTTGAATCCTGCCATGGCAGTTAGTGGAATTTGGATTCAATAAATATCTTGAATTAAGAATTTAATGATGACTACAAAACTATTGCCTTTTGTCAGAAAAATTCATCTGGCTCACGAATGTCCTTCAGGGAAGGAATTCTATCCTTATCTGGTCTGATCTTCTCTTGACTTCCGATCTGCAACAATGTAATTGACATTCAACTACCCTCTGAAATGGTCCAGCAAGGCACTCACTGTATCAATTGCTATGAAGTCTCAACAAAGACGTTAATTTGGACAGATCGCTTGACATCAACTACGGCACCTGAAAGGGCAACAGCGATAAACCCTGAAAAGTCCTCCTTACTAGCATCTAGTGTCAAAATTGGGAGAACTGCCTCTCAGAGTAATCAAGCAATAGCTTGACATAGTCATACACAAGGAATCATATCTTACGATGTCCCAGACATCATCATCTCCATCCCTGGATATGTCCTACCACCAGCAGGACAGACTCAGCAGAAATGCCAGCACAGTGGGATACAGACAGGAGGGAGTTACCCTGGGAGTCCTCAAAATTGAATCTGGACTCCACGATGTCTCATGGTATCAGGCTATATTTGGGGAAGGAATGACATGCTGATTACCATAAACTGTCCTACCTCAGCTGATCAATCAGTGCTCCTCCATGTTGGACAACACTTGGAGGAAGCACTGAGGATGGCAAGAGCACAAAATGTATGCTGGGTGGGGAATTTTAATGTCTACCATGAAGAGTGACTCAGCAGCAACACTACTGATTGAGCTGGTCATGTCCTAAAGGACATAGCTGCTAGACTGGGCAGATGATAAGGGAACCAACAAGAGGGAAAAGAGTAGACTTGACCCTCATCCCCAACAGTCTGCCAGCTGCAGTTGCATCTGTCCATGACAGCACTGGTAAGAGTGACCACTGCATAATCCTTGTGCAGGTGAAGTCCTGATACCACATTGAAAATACCTTGCATAATGTTGTGTGGCACTATCACTGTACTAAATGGGACAGACTTTGAACAGGTCTACCAATGTGGACTTCACCAGTTTCCTCATTTCCCCTTCCCCCACCTCACCCCAGTTCCAAACTTCCAGCTCAGCACTGTCCCCATGACTTGTCCTACCTGCCTATCTTCCTTTCCACCTATACACTCCACCCTCCTCTTTGACCTATCACCTTCACCCCCACCCCCATTCACCCATTGTACTCTTTGCTACCTTCCCCCATCCCCACCGTCCTCCCATTTATCTCTCCACCCTGCAGCACTCTGCCTCATTTCCTGATGAAAGTCTTTTGCCCGAAACGCCGATTTTCCTGCTCCTCGGATGCTGCCTGAACTGCTGTGCTTTTCCAGCACCACTCTAATTTAGAATCTGGCTTCCAGAATCTGCAGTCCTTGTTTTTACCTACTACGGTTCTACCAAATCAAGACTGCGTATCTATGAGGCACTATCGACCATCAGTAGCAGCAGAATGTACTCCAGCACAATCTGTAATTTCATGGCCCAGCATTTCCCCTACTCAACCATTACCATCAAGCTAGGGGTACAACCCTGGTTCAGTGATGGAGGAGGAGGGCACACCAGAAGCAGCACCAGGCATACCTAGTAGTGATGAAGCCACAAATCAGGACTAGATGTGTGCAAAACAGCATAAGCAGCACGTGATAGAGCTAAGCAATGCCACAACCAATGGATTAGGTTTAAGCTCTGCAGTCCTGTCACATCCAATTATGAATGGTGGTGGAAAATTAAACAACTCATTGGAGGAGAAAGCTCAAAAATAGTTGCCCATCCTCAATGATGTAAGGGCCCAGCACATGAGTGTAAAAGATAGGGCAGAAACATTCACAAAATCTTCAGCCTGAAGTGTTGAGTGAATGATCTATCTTGGCCTCCTCCAGTGTTTCCAGATCAGAGATGCCAATCTTCAGTCAATTTGATTCACTCTACAATGATTGGAGGCACTGGACTCTGAAATAGCTATGGATCCTGACAACATTTCAACAATAGTACTGAAGATTTATGCTCCAGAATTTGCCATACCCTTAACAAAGCTGTTCCAGAATACTTCCAACACTGGCATCAGCATGCTAACATAGAAAATTGTCAAGGTATTTCCTGTACACAACAAACAGGACAAAGCCCTCTCTGCTTATCACCACCCCATTACTCTACCTCGGTCATCACTATTGTCATCAATAGTGCTATCAAGCAGCACCTGCTCAGTGACACCCAGTTTGTGTTCTGCCAGGGCCACACAGCTCCTGACTTCAAACAGCTGAATTCCAGAGGTGAGGTAAGAGTGATAACCTTGGACATCAAGACTGTAAGTGACCAAGTGT
Source organism: Chiloscyllium plagiosum (assembly GCF_004010195.1). NCBI lineage: Eukaryota > Metazoa > Chordata > Chondrichthyes > Orectolobiformes > Hemiscylliidae > Chiloscyllium > Chiloscyllium plagiosum. Next base: position 7,914,163 of record NC_057743.1, on the reverse strand, counting down.
GTATAAAGGACCTGAGCAAAACTGGAATCAGTGGGAATCAGGGGGCAAAGTCTCTGCTGATTTTAGTTATACCTGGCACATAGGAAAATGATTGTGATTGTTGGAGGTCAGTATCTCAGCTCCAGGACATCTCTGCAGGAGTTCCTCAGGGCCAACCATTTACAGCTGCTTCATCAACAATCTTCCCTCCATCATATGGTCAGAAATGGGGATGTTTGCCAATGACTGCACAATGTTCGGCACCATTCACAACTCCTCAGGTGCTGAAGTAATCCATGTTAAAATGCAACAAGACCTGAACAATATTCAGAATTGGGCTGACAAGTAACGTTCATGCTATACAAAAGCCTGGAAATTACCATCTCCAACAAGAGACATTTAACGACCACCCCTTCACATTTGATAGTGTTACCATCACTGAATCCCCACATCAACATTCTGGAGAGTTACTATTGACCAGAAACTGAACTGGACTCATCATATAAATATAGTGGCTACAAGAGCAGGTCAGAGGCTAGGAATAATGTAGGGAATACTTACTTCCCCAAAGCCTACCCATCATCTATGATGCTCAAGTGAGGAGTGTGATGGAATACTCCCCACTTGCCTGATTGGGTGAAGCTCCAATAAGACTCAAGAAGCTTCACACCATCCAGAACAAAGCAGCATGCTTGATTGGCACCACAACCACAAGCATCAACTCCTTCCACCACTGATGCTCAGTAACAATAGTGTGTACTATCTAAAAGATACCTTGCGGAAATTCATCAAAGATCCTTAAACAGCACTTTCTAACCCTTCTAAGGGATCATTTCCATCTAGAAGGACAAGGGCAGCAGATACATAGGAACACTACCATCTGTAAGCTCCCTTCCAAGCCACTCACCATCTTGACTTGGAAATATATCACTCTTCCTTCAGTATCATAGAGTCATAGAGCTGTAGAGCACAGAAACAGACCCTCTGGTCCAACTCATCCATGCCAACCAATATTCTAAATTAATCTAGTACCACTTGCCAGCATTTAGCCCATATCCCTCTAAACCTTTCCTATTCATGTACCCATCCAGATTGTAACAGCTTCCATTACTTCCTCCGGAAGTTCGTTCCATACATGCCCCTCAGATCCTTTTAGAACCTTTCCCCTCTCACATTAAACCTATGGTCTCTAGTTTTGGTTTCCTGTACGCTGGGGAAAAGACCTTAGCTGTTCACCCTATCCATGCCCCTCATGATTTTATAAACCTCTAAAAGGTCACCTCTTGGAGTGTCTTTGACACTCCAAGGAGAATAGCCCCAGCCTATTCAACCTCTCCCTATAGCTCAAAACCTCCAAACCTGGCAATATCCTTGTTAAGTCTTTTCTGAACCCTTTCAAGTTTCACACATTCTTCTTATAGCAGGGTCAAAATCCTGGAATTCCCTCCCTAACAGCATTATGGTTCCACCTACAGCACATGGACTGCAGCAGTTAAAAGTCACACAACACCAGGTTATAGTCCAACAAGTTTATTTGGAAGCACTAACTTTTGGAGCGTTGCCCCTTCATCAGATGGTTGTGGAGAACAAGATCATAAGACACTGAATTTATAGCAAAAGATTACAGTGTCATGAAACTGAAATGATATATTGAACAAACCTGGATTGTTAAGTCTTTCGATATGCAGGCAGTCAATACATGTAATATTTTGTAAATTCCATTTTAGAAGTAGAACCAGTCTGACTCAAGATTAGGATACAGACAGACTCTGACCTCACATCTTTAATGCATTGTCTGAGCTGAGATGTCACCTTTTGTTATTAAACCTTAAATTATCTCGAGAAGGTGACTTAAAAAAGTTCTGGGATTTACATATTAATGATCCAAAAACGTGCAACCCATTATAAAAGATGAAAGACTTAACAATCCAGGTTTGTACAATATATCATTTCAGTTTCATGACACTAATTTTTTTGCTATAAATTCTGTGTCTTATTATTTATACTGTACAACCACCTGATGAAGGAGCAGAACTCCGAAAGCTAGTGCTTCCAAATACACCTGTTGGACTATAACCTGGTGTTGTTTGATTTTTAACTTTGTCCAACCCAGTCCAACACCGGCTCCTCCACATCATGGCATTTCAAGAAGGCACCTCACCACCACCTTCTCAAGGGCAAGCAGAGACATGAAATAAATGCTGGCAAGCCAGCACCACCCATGTCCACAAGTGAATTAGTTAAGGAGTAAACTAACTAAGTAAGTTAGCTAAGGAGTAAATGTTGATCAGAATGGGAGAGAAAACTTATTGGCTCTTTTTCCAAATTGTAACGGGATTTTGGACCACTTGAGAGAGCAAGCAGGACCTTGGCTGAACATCTCCCATGAAGGATGGTTCCTCTGACTTTATAGCACAGCCTGAAAATGGCGCTGGAGAGTCGATTAAGATTTTGTGCTCAGGTTTCTGAAGTGAGGCTTGAATCCACACCCTCTGACACAAAAAAGTGAGTGCCACCCCACCGCACCATGGCAAAGAACAAAACAAACAAACTCCAATTGTGTCCTTACATTGTACAAATTAGAGTTGTATAAAATATATAAAGACTATACCTGAAGGTTACTGCATACCAGACAACTCACAGCCAGGCTTGACTTTTAAATTACTTCCTCAAAATTACATTTAATCTTGATTAAAGAGTTCATGTTGACCCTGTTTCTGATAGATTGCCTGTTCTTTCAACAAAACCCTGAACAAAGAACAAAGTAAGTTTACAGCCCATGCATAGGCCCTTCAGCCATCCAAGCTGATCCAAATCCACTGTCTAAACCTGTCACCCAATTCCTAAGCATCTGTATCCCTCTGCTCCGCACCTACTCATGCATCTGTCCAGACGCATCTTAAATGAATCTACCGTGACTGCCTCTAATATCTCTGCTAGCAACCCGTTTCAGGCACCTGCCACTCTCTGTGTCAAGTACTTGCCGAGCTATCCCCCTTAAACTTTTCACCTCTCACCTTGAAAGCTTGACCTCTCGCTATTGAATCCTTCACCCTGGGAAAAAGCTTATCTTTATCTACCCTGTCTATACCCTTCATGATCTTGTAGACCTCAATCAGGTCCCCCCTCAAACTCCTTTTCCCTACGAAACAATCCTAACCTACTCAACCTCTCTTCATAGCTAGCACCTTCCATACCAGGCAACATCCTCTTAAACCTTCTCTGCACCCTCGCCAAAGCGTCCACATCCTTTTGGTAATGTGGCAACCAGAACTGTACACAGTATTCTAAATGCAGCCAAACCAATGTCTTGTATAATTTTAACATGATCTGCCAGCATTTATACTGAATACCCCGTCCGATGAAGGCAAGCATACCATATGACTTCTTGACCACTCTATCCATCTGTGCAGCAATCTTCAGGGTACAATGGACCTGAACTCCCAGATCTCTCTGCTCATCAACTTTTCCCAAGGCTCTTCTATTTACAGTAAAGTTTGTTCTAGAATTGAACTTCCAAAATGCATCACCTCACATTTGCCCGGATTGAACTCCATCTGCTACTTCTCTGCCTAACTCTTCAGTCTATCTATATTCTTTGACAGTCCTCTATGCTTTCTGCTACTCCACCAATCTTTGTGTCTTCTGCAAACTTGCTGATCAGACCACAAATGTCCTCTTCCAGATGATTTATGTATATCACAAACAACACTGGTCCCAGCACTAATCCCTGTGGAACACCTTTCTCCATTTCGAGAAACTCCCTTCAACTACTACTCTCTGTCTCCTGTTGCTTAACTAGTTTTTTATCCATCTAGCTAGAACACCCTGCACGCCATGTGACTTCACTTTCTCCATTATTTACCATGGGGAACCTTATCAAATACCTTACTAAGGTCCATGTAAATGACATCTACAGCCCTTCCTTCATCTATCAATTTGGTCACTTCCTCAAAGAACTCTATTAAATTGGTAAGGCACGATCTCCCCCGCACAAAACCGTGTTGCCTATCATTGATAAGCCCATTCTTTTCCAAATGTAAATAGATTTTATCCCTCAGTACCTTCTTCATCAACTTTCCCACCACTGAAAGTTGTATTTCTGTAGACAATGACGACATAAAGATCAAAGCCAAAGGTTCTGCAATCTCCTCCCTAGCTTCCCAGACAATCTTAGAATAAATCCCTTCCAGCCCAGGGGATTTATCTATTTTTACACTTTCCAGAATTGCTAACACCTCCTTATGAACCTTAATCCCATCTAGTCTAATAGCCTGTATCTCAGTATTCTCCTTGACAACATTGTATTTTTGTGAGTACTGATGAAATATATTAATTTAGCATCTCTTCTATCTCCTCGGACTCTATGCACAACTTCTCACTACTGTCCTTGACTGGCCCTAATCTTACTCGAGTCATTGTTTTATTCCTGACATACCGAGAGAAAGCTTTAGGGTTTTCCTTGATCCTATCTGCCAAAGATTTCTCATATCTCTTCCTGGCTTTTCTAAGCTTTCTCATTAGAGAGATGTCCTATTAGATTTGTGGTGTTCTAATTATGTAACACTGAGGGCACATTCCACCTTTAACACATACTCGTATTTGGTATGAAGCATCCAACTTCAAAGTTATTTTGTGTCAATCTGATGAAGGGCTTTATGATTGGATTGACACCATTTTGGAGCCATCCCTACTGCTCTCTGACCCTCCCCTCTAGCTGCTTCTCCACCTTGTTGCTCACTCCTGCAATCCAAGGCTGATGGTGCCTGTCTCTCAGAACTCACCTCCAAAGCCCTCCTACACAGTGCAGCTTCAGGAGTGGATACGAATGGGAGTTTCAGTGAGAAGAAGGATTGGCAGCAACACAGAAAGTGAGGGAGTCACAGAAGCCAGGAGCCCAAAGGCTGGTGAGAGGAAGGGTTTGCATCTTAGGGTGCAAGAGTGAACATGAACTGCAGAGACAGTGAGGAAGAGGATCAGTCAGTGAGATGTGTGGCTCCAAAATATGTGTTTAGCTGGATTGCTGCCCAGCAGGGCAGCTAGAGCGGGAACCAAGTAGATAGTTAACATACTTCTTTTACATTGTTTACTTTGTTTTGAAAGTTACTTAATTTCCCTGTATAAGAATTTAGCTGCAAAGTATTTCAACTTACAGAGTATAATGCTTTAAATGTTTTTCTCTGATGAGAAAGGTTCTACAGTACTGGAATTTCTACCTCGTTTTAATTTGAAAATCTAAAGCTCTTTAAAGAGGCACTTACGAGGAACACAATTTTTAATTGAAGGGCTGACTATAATTTTAGAAAACCCACTCTTCTGGCACTTCTTTTCTGATCAGATCTCTCATCATTCCTCAAGCCCCAGATGGTGACTGATGCTGGAACCATCAGGCCATCTGTGACATTAGCTTAGAGAAAAATATCAGCCAACCGTTTAGCTGTGGTAGCCGTCACAATTATCTCAATGGAATTTAGTTAACCCAAGTGGCTGTACAATTGACACTCAATACTGTAATGTTTCCCTTCTAAATAACACAGGGGTGGGAGTAAGCACAGGACAAGATTTGTTCATTCAGCCAGAGTGACATTCCTTCCACAGACCATTCATTATTTGTTTGATGTTGAACTCTATCCAATCTGTAATCTTCTGAGAAAGCCTCTAGACTGTTACTCCCACTTCCAACCCAAGATAAATCAAGCTGCAATTCAGTAAGTAAAGGAAAGCATTTAGACTGTGCCTTTCATAACGTCAGGACACCCAAAACACCAAGACATAAAGTCAGGGTTCAAACCGTACTTCAGAGTTTCATACGATAGCTGGGATGCCTCTTCAATGTAATGCTGAGTTACACCATCTTTTAGATATGAAGTTATGAAAGAGAATAGAAACATTGTAATCTACCCATTAAACATTAAAGATCCCAGGGGTCTGTTGCAAAGAATCACATAGGCTGATCATAGTCACATTGCTGTTTATGGGATGTTTGGTGCTGATCCTACCTGTCACATCTCCTACTTTATCACAGTGACTTCATTGGCTGAATACCATTTTGAGCTCAGTAAATTCTTAGAATTGCAAATCTTTCTTTATCTGAACTGTGGGGAGTAGTTGCATTATCCAAGAATGTTTCCAATGGAAAAGAGTTGATAGAATCTCATGGACAGAATCACATACTACAAGGTCTGTACAAGATCAACTTTGATATTTTTTTAAAAAGCAGTCACAAATTCCACAAATAGACAGCACAGTCTAAAACATAGAAAACTAGAGATTGAAATATCAATATAGGTTTAATGGTTTATATAGAGAATGGTGAATATCTAGAGTGAACAAAACTATCACTAATTAAAGAGAGAGTTTAGTGCCTATGGAGGAAACTCTGAGGGCAAGATTGTGTGGGATGTGTGATTTCCTGGACATTGTTCTTGCAGTCTTTGACTCTGGTACCTCCACATTGTTGCAGTCTTGATTCGCCCATATTCCTTGCTGCACCATTGTAACTGCCTTGAACATATAATTGTGGCCAGATGGGCCATCTGAAATAATGAACTTATGGATGGACAATAATAAACTTACCACGGAGTTAGAAAAGATGGACAATGATTAAAGCATGCTGGGAAATAGAACCCAGCCTTGACTGTGTCAATGCACAAATTATAGCAGATTTGTTTATGAATCATTGGGGATATTCCTGCATCAGGCACTCCATTTCCTTCTCACCCACAAGAGCAGGCAAAGAGCCAGTCAACTCTTCCCAAAACACCACCATTGTCAGGCAAGGGCCTCTGTCCAGAAACTAAAACTAAGTTGCAGCACTGATTACATCCTCAATTTTCCTACTTATTAAGTGTGTTCCTGACAATTAATAAAATGTCCCCCTGAGTCTGATGCCTGCTGTAATTAAGCTGTTTGATTCTAATATTTGAAACAATCCTCAAGCTGACCTCCTGTCCATTATTCAATCCAAATAGCTTACTTTAACATTTAGGCTTTTGCACTTCTGGTAAAGTTTTCGCAGAGATATGAAAGAACAGCTAGAGAATGTGTAGTCCCTCTGTTGTATTTTCTCCTTGCCTGTGACAGAAAGAGCAAAATTTCTTCGGTTCTTCAAGCTGATAGATTGTGTACTCCAGTAGCAGAATATTGACTGTCATCATTTTAGGAATCAAAAGATACAGGTTACTCTGCTGGGAATTCAAACAAATATCATCTTTCTCAGACTAACTTACTAGGTTTGTTGACATTACTAAACAGATGTGTTGCTGCCCAAAGTAATTGGGCCAACATAATGAAATGAAGTATTTTTTGGCAAAAAGGACCATTTGACAAAGAGCTTGGTGCAGAGTAACGGCTTATTGAGGTTTGGAAATACTTATTCACATGTTTTGATCATTACAGATGTCACATGTAGATTGTATGGCCAACCAGGGAACTTGTTTTCTTATTGTTTGTTACTAAACTTTAAAATAAATTATTTTAAAATAAAGTGAATATTATTAATGTAAGGATTTGTGACTGCTAAGTTCCAATCAGGTGAATGACCAATTAATCAGTTTTGGATGGTATTGGTTGAAAGTGGTCAAGGTAATATTGCTATGAACACAGATATACTCCAGTCTCTTATCCAAAGGATTGTACAATGTATCCAACAATCTTGGAGTGTCAGCAAGATTGTACTTGTATTATCTACTCTCTAATTTGAATTACTATCAATTAGAGGGACTAGGACAGCAGATACTCGCTATCTCCAAACCACTCATTATCCTATCTTGAAACTATAATGTCGTACCTTCATTATCAGTGGGTGAAACTTTCTCCCTAATAGCACATTGTGTGTATTCACACCACATGGACTGCAGTGGATCAAAGAGGTTGCTCACGATCACCTTTGCAAGGGCAATTAAGGATTGATGGTAATGATGCTCCAGCCAGCAACATTCATAATCCATGAATGCAGGATAACTCCAGGAGAGGCATCATGCAGATAAAAAGATGTTCTCAACTTCTGTGATAATGTATAAATACTTTTTTTCACAATTTCTCATGAGAATAGCCCAAATGCATCCATTGTCTGGATTCATAGAATCATAGAATCTGAACATTGTGGGAAAAGGCCATTCAACCCAGTTCATTAATTAAAAATGTATCTTGGGATGCCATTGGAAATTTCCCAGTGCCTCCTGTACAATGTTCTAGAATGAGTCAGCACTTTCAGGAAAAGTGAAATTATAGCAAGATAGTTTTGGATTTTTCCAGTTGAATTTATAACATCCACAGGATACAGATGAAAACTTCCAGAACTCCGTTTACATTTAGTGCTGCCAAAGATAGTCAAGAGTTGAATCTAGTTTAACCATGCCTAACCCAGTTACTAACCTATGCAACCTTGCGAAATGACATCCCATAGCATAGAAAAGGTCATGAATTATATAATGAATACCATGATTCTGGTGCATACCAAAGCACTTTACAGCCAATGGAATACTTATATTCCTCTAATTCTTTTCCCTCTTGTGGTGAAAATATTGCCAGACCAGTTTGACAAGGAACTTCCTGGAAAAGTCATGACAGAAGAAAGTCGAACAATGTAATTTATTAACTATAATAAATTCATGATTTTTTAATGTTGGCACAAGTTCAAGAGAAATATGTAAAGTTGCAATTGTGTTCATGAAACAATCAGAGTGAAAATATTCTAAACCTGTGCAGTTTAACCACTTATTTTTATGTCAGTCATGGGTTATTTAGATTACACTTGTTCCAGAGAAAGAAAATATTTCACATGTTGCACTTTTCATGAGCTCAGGACATCCAAAAATGCTTAATCGTAGAATCCCTACAGCATGAAAACAGGCCATTTGGCCCAACAAGCCCACACCAACTCTCTGAAGAGCATTTCACCCAGCTCCAACCCATCAGTTGTAACCCTGTGTTTCCCATGGCCAATCCACCCAACCTACAGATCCCTGGACACTACAGGCAATTTAGCATCACCAATCCACCTAAACTTTGGATTGTGGCAGGAAACACACAAGGAGAGCATGCAAACTGCAAACAGAGTCACCTGAGGCTGGAATTGAACCCCGGTCCCATGCACTATGAGGCAGCTGTGCTAATCACTGAGCCACTGGTACTGTGTTGCTTGTAGACCCTTTTAAGCATTTTTGAAACTTATTCAGCTATCCTTAGTAGCCAGGCACGCAGACAACAAGCAACATGAATTCGACTGGGACAACACTACTATCATAGGGCAAGCCACTCAGAGAACAGCCAGGGAATTCCTAGAAGCATGGCATTCATCCACAAACTCCATCAACAAACACATCGACCTGGACCCAATATACCAACCACTACAGCGGACAGCTGAAACTGACAACCGGAAGCGGCAGGGACACACCACTATAAACACCGGAGGAAACATCAAAGAAGCGCTTCGCAGGAAGCTCCCAAGCACTGATGATATCACCTAGCCAGTGGACGAAACGTTTGCAACAAAAACTTCCAGCTCGGCGAACAGAACCACAACAACTTATTCAGCCTTGAGCCACAGAAGCTAATTTGCGAGAATCAAACATCTACAAAATGTAATGTGATGCTGGTTGAGGGATAAATATTCACCTGAGAACACTTTCCTGTTCTCTTCACAGGGTTTAGTGAGAAGATGAAGGAAATCATTATTGGTTGGGAAATTGATAGAATTAAAGGCTGATAAATCCCCAAACCCTGATAATCTTCACCTGAGAGTAACTTAGGAGGTGGCCCCAGAAATAGTGGATGCCTTAGTGGTCATCTTCTAATGGGAGGCGATGGCCTAATGGTATTATCACTGGACTGTTAATCCAGACACCCAGATAAAATTCTGGGAATCTGGGTTTGAATCCTGCCATGGCAGATGGGGGAATCTGCATTTGATAAAAATATCTGGAATTAAGAATCTAGTGATAACCATGAATTAATTGTCAGGAAACACCCATCTGGTTCACTAGTCTCTGTTAGGGAAGCAAACTGCCATCCTGATCCTTGGTCTGGCCTACATGTAACTCCAGACCTACAGCAATGTGGTTGACTCTTAATTGCCCTCTGGCAATTAGGTATGGGCAATAAATGCTGTCTAGCTAGCATCCCATGAATGAATTTTAAAAATCTTGATAGACATTGGAACAGCTCTTACAAGCTGGAGGGTAACTAATGTAAACCCAGCATTTCAGAAGGGTGGCAGAAAGAATTATAGACGAGTCAACCTTTTGTCAGTGGTGGGAAAACTACTAGAGTCCTTTGTAAAAGAATTAATGGTTGAGCATTTTGAAAACAGTTACAGGATAGAACAAAGTCAGCAAGGAATTATGAAAGGGAAATTATGCTTGATAATTATCATGGAATTCTTCGACCATGTTTGTTGAGGAGGAGCAGGTGGATATACTTTGTATCATAGAATCCCCACAACACAGAAAGTGGCCATTTGGCCCATCATCTGCACTGACCCTCTGAATAGCATCCCACCCAGACCCACCCCACACCTGAAACCCTGCATTTAGAGTCATAAAGTAATAAAGTATGGAAACAGGCCATATGGCCCAAACTGGTCCATGCTGACCAAGATGCCCACTCAAGGAGTTCCAATTGCCCACATTGGTTCATATCCCTCTAAACCCTTCCTATCCATGTACAAATCCAAATACTTTTAGAATGTTGCTATTGTACCTACGTCAACCACTTTCTCTGGCAGCCCATTCCATATACGCATCACTCTGTGCGTGAAGAGGTTGCCCCTCCCGTCCTTCTTAAATCTTCCCCTCTCACCTTGAACCTATGCCCTCTAGTTTTCAATTTCCCATTCCTGGGAAAAAGACAATATGCATTCATCCTATCTTTGTGCTTCATAAGTTTATACATCTCAATAAAGTCATCTCTCATTCTCCTACATTCCAAGGAATAAAGTCCTATCTTGGCCAACTTCCCCATAAATCTCAGGCCTACTAGTCCTGGCAACATCCTTGTAAATTTTCTTTGCACTCTTTCCCAGTTCAACTATGGATTCCCTAGTGACCAAAACTGTACACAGTACTCCATGTATGGCTTTTACAACAGACTTATACAACTGTTACACAACGTCCCAAATCCTGTACGCAATGCCTCAACCAATGAAGGTCAGCATGCTAAATGCCTTCTTCACCACTCTGTCTACCTGTGATACTGCTTTCAATGAACTATGTCCTTGTACTCCTCGGTCTTTCTGTTCCACAACATTTCCCATGGCTGACCCACCTGGACACTACTGGGCAATTTTTAACATGGCCAATCTGCCTAATCTGCACATCTTTGGACTGTGGGAAAAATTGGAGCACCCAGAGGATACCCACACAGACATGGGGAGAATATGCAAATTCCTCATAGACAGTCGCCTGAGGGTGGAACCGAATCCAGGTCCCTGGTGCTGTGAGGCAACTGTGCTAGCCACTGTGCACCATGCTGTCCATTTATTTGGACTTCCAGAAGCCCTTTGGAAAAGTTCCACATTAGTATGAGGATTCTGGGTAATCCGAGATGGAGATGGGAAAAAATTGTGGTTGCAAGAACTACTCCTTTTTTGAAGTATTTTCAGTGTTGGGGCTGATGGTATTTAATAGAATGATGTGCTCTTTCTGTCGGATGTGGGAGATTAGGGACAGTTTCCATGTTACTGAGGAGCTGGTGGAGGGGAGAAGGGTTCACATTTTTGTATTATTGGAATTGCTTCTGGGGTAGGAGTGACCTGTGTACGGCAGATAGTTTGCACCCAAATTGGAAGGGGGCTAATGTACTGGAGATGAGATTTGCTATAGCTGCTCAGGAGGATTTAAGTTAGTAAGGTGGGGGTGTGGGACCCAGGTAGATAGGGAGGAAAGAGTTCAGTCTGAGACTGCTACAGTTGTGAAAAGGAGCAAGTCAAACAGTCAAGGCAGGCAGGGATAAAACAGCGAAGGAGGTAGAACTGATAAATTAAACTGCATTTATTTCAATGCAAGAGGCCTAACAGGTAAGGTAGATGAACTCATGGCATAGTTGGGAACATGGGCTGGGATATCATAGCAATTACAGAGACATGGCTCAGGATGGACAGGACTGGCAGCTTAATGTTCCAGGGTGCAGATGCTATGGAAAAACAGAATAGGGGGTAAGATGGAAGAGGAGTGGCATTTTATAGCAAACAGAGGGTGGTGGTAGAAGGAAAGTATTCAGTCTGGATCTCAGTGTTCCACAGAGATCTGTTCTGGAAACTCTGCTCTTTGTGATTTTTATAAATGACTTGGATGAGGAAGTGGAAGGGTGGGTTAGTAAGTTTGCTGATGGTTGGTGGAGTTGTGGATATTGTGGAGGGCTGTTGTAGGTTGCCATGGGACATTGACAGGATGCAGAGCTGGGCTGTGAAGTGGCAGTGGGTTTCAACCTGGAAGAGTATGAAGTGATTCATTTTGGAAGGTCGAATTTGAATGCAGATTAGAGGGTTAAAGGCAGGATTCTTGGTAGTACGGAGGAACAGAGGGATCTTGGGATCCATGTCCATAGATCCCTAAAAGTTGTCACCCAAGTTGATATGGTTGTTAAGATGGAGAAAGTGAGGACTGCAGATGCTGGGGATCAGAGTCGAGAATGTGGAAAATGCTGGAAAAGCACAGCAAGTCATACAGCATCCGAGGAGCAGAAGAAATGGCTTTTCGAGCATAAGCCCTTCATCAGGTATCATCATTAAGAAGGAGTATGGGTGTTGGCTTTCATTAGCATGGGGGTTGAGCTGTGAGATTATGCTGCAGCTTTATAAAGCCTTGGTTAGACCACAATTGGAATATTGTGTTCAGTTCTTGTTGCCTCATTATAGGAAGGATATGGAAGTTTTAGGGTGCAGAGGAGATTTACCAGGATGCTGTCTGGACTGGAGGGCATGTCTTATGAAGAAAGGTTGAGGGAGCAAGGGCTGTTCTCATTGGAGTGAAGAAGGATGAGGGACGACTTGACAGAGGTGTACAAGATGACAGGTGACATAGATAGAGTGGATAGCCAGAGACTTTTTCCCAGGATGGAAATGGCTATCACGAGGGGCAAAAAAGTCTTGTGATTTATATATGAAAGAAGTGAAACTATCATGGTAATTCTAACAGATGAGAGACTTAACAAACAATCAAGGTATTTTTCAATGTATAATTTCAGTTACATCACATTGTAAACTTTTGCTATAAATTCTGTGTCTTATAATTGTGCACTCCACAATGACCTGATGAAGGAGCGGCTCTCCAAAAGTTAGTGCTTCCAATTAAACCTGTTGGACCATAACCTGGTGTTGTGTGATTTGTAACTTTGTACACACATATAAGTTTGTGGAGTGAATTTGTAATTGCAGAATTATATTTTATTTTGCTCAAAAACTGCATGAATCCATGTAAGATTCTGTGAATTTCTTTTTTAGAAATAGAATCAGTCTGAACATTGGGGCACAGACAGCCTCACACAGGGGACCTCACACCTTCCATGGCACCTACTATTAAAGTTCACTTGAGAATGTAACTTTAAAAAACAGTTCTAGGATTTACATACAAAAGAACTGAAACCAACATGGTCATTCTAAAAGATGAGAGACTTAACAAACAATCCAGATTTTTTTCAATATACAATTTCAGTTGCATCACACTGTAAACTTGTGCTATGAATTCTGTGTCTTACGAACTTATACACCACAACCACCTGATGAAGGAACAGCGCTCTGAAAGCTAGTATTTCCAAATAAACCTTTTGGACTATAACCTGTGTTGTGTGATTTTTAACTTTGTACTGCCAGCAGTGGTAGTAGAGACAGATACATTAGGGACATTTAAGCGACTCTTGGATAGGCACATGATCTTGAAATGATGGATATGCAGGTTAGTTTGATCTAAGAATAGGATAAAAGGTTGACATAACATCAAGGGCCAAAGGGTCTGTACTGTTCTATGTTGGATGATCACCTTACTGGGATTGTACTATATATCCCCTAATACTCAGCAGGAAATTGAGGAACAAATTTTAAGGAGATTTCACTTATCTGTAAGAATAATTGGGTGGTTACGGTAGGGAACTTTAACTTTCCAAACATAGACTGGGACTACCATAATGTTAAGAGCTTGTATGTAGAGGAATTTGTTAAATGTGTACAAGAAAATTTTCTGATTCAGTATGTGGATGTACCGACTAGAGAAGTTGGAAAACTTGACCTACTCTTGGGAAATAAGGTAGGGCAGGTGACTGAGGTGTTAGTGGGGGAGCACTTTGGGGCCAGTGACCATGATTCCATGAGTTTTAAAATAGTGATGGAAAAGGAAGGCCAACTTTGATGGTATTAGGTAAGACCTTTCAAAAGTTGATTGGGCGTGGATGTTTGCAGGTAAAGAGATGGCTGGAAAATGGGAAGCCTTCAAAAATGAGATAACAAGAGTCCAGAGACAATATGTTTCTGTCATAGTGAAGAGCAAAGCTGGTAGGTGTAGGGATTGCTGGATGACTCGAAAAAAATGAGGTTTTGGTCAAGAAAAAGAAGGAAGCATATGTCAGGTATAGACAGCAGACATTGAGTGAATCCTTTTAAGAGTGTAAAAGCAATAGGAGTGTACTTAAGATGGAAATCAGAAGGGGAAGAAAGGGAACATGAGAAAGCTTTGGCAAATAGGGTTAAGGAGAATCCAATATACCTGATATAGGCTTCCTTCTTTTTCTTGACCAAAACCTCAATTTTTCTAGTCATCCAGCATTCTCTACACCTACCAGCTTTGCTCTTCACTCTAACAGGAAGTTTTTTGAAAAAACACTTAATGGTAAGATCCTGGGGAGTGTTGCTAAACAAAGAGACCTTGGATTGCAGGTTCATAGCTCCTTGAAAGTGGAGTCCCAGGTAGATAGGTTAAGAAGGTATTTGGTATGCTTTCCTTTGTTGGTCAGAGCATTGAGTACAGGAGTTAGGAGGAGAAAGTGAGGTCTGCAGATGCTGGAGATCAGAGCTGGAAATGTGCTGCTGGAAAAGCGCAGCAGGTCAGGCAGCATCCAGGGAACAGGAGAATCGACGTTTCGGGCACAAGCCCTTCTTCAGGAAATGTTGCGACTGTACAGGATGTTAGTTCAGCCACATTTGGAATATTGCGTGCAATTCTGGTCTCCTTCCTATCAGAAGGATATTATGAAACTTGAAAGGGTTCAGAAAAGATTTACAAGGGTGTTGCCAGAGTTGGGGGATTTCAGCTATAGGGAGAGGCTGAATAGACTGGGGCTGTTTTCCCTGGAGCGTCGGAGGCTGAGGGGTGACATTATAGAGGTTTATAAAATCATGAGAGGTGTGGATAGTGTAAGTAGACTTTTCCCTGGGGTGGGGGAGTCTAGAACTAGAGGACATAGGTTTAGGGTGTGGGGGGAAAGATCTTAAAAGAACGTAAGGGGCAACTTTTTCACACAGAGGGTGGTGCGTGTATGGAATGAGCTGCATGAGGAAGTGATGGAGGCTGGTACAACCAAGTGATGGCAACATTTAAAAGGCATCTGGATGGGTATATGAATAGAAGGGTTTAGAGGGATATGGGCCAAGTGCTGGCAAATGGGACTAGATTAATTTAGGATATCTGCTCGACATGGATGAGTTGGACCGAAGGGTCCAATTCCGTACTGTACATGACTCTAAATAGCAAAGACAACTGATGAGGGCAGAGTGATCTATATGAACTTCAGTAAGGCATTCAGAAGGGTTTATACTTGAAGCGTCAATTCTCCTGCTCCTTGGATGCTGCTAGACTGGCTGTGCTTTTCCAGCACCACACTCTTCCTCATGGTAGACTGGTTAACAAGGTTAGATCACATGGAATCACATGAAGGACGAGCCATTTTTATGCAGAACTGGCTCAAAGATAGAAGAAGGAAGGTGGTGGTGGAGGGTTGCTTTTCAGACTGTAGGCCTGTGGCCAGTGGTGTGCCACAGGGATCGATGTTGAGTCCACTGCTTTTTGTTATTTATATAAATGGTTTGGATGCGAACATATAATTAGTAAGTTTGCAGATGACACCAAAATTGGAGGTGTAGTGGACAGCGAAGAAGGTCACCCCAGCGTACAATTAGATCTTGATCAGATGAGTCAATGGACTGAGGAGTGGCAGGTGCAGTTTAATTTAGATAAATATGAGGTGCTCCATTTTGGAAAAGCCAATCGCACAGGGTTTTTCTACTTAATGGTAAGGTCCTGGGTGGTGTTGCTGAACACAGAGACCTTGGAGTGCAGGTTCATAGTTTCTTGAAAGTGGAGTTGCAGGTAGATAGGGTAGTGAAAAAGGTATTACATATGCTTTCTTTTATTAGTCAGTGCATTGAGCATAGGAGGTTATGTTGCTGCTGTACAGGACATTGGTTAGGCCACTGTTGGAATATTGCGTGCAATTCTGGTCTCCTTCCTATCGGATGGTGCGTGTATGGAATAAGCTGCCAGAGGAAGTGGTGGAGGCTGGTACAATTGCAACATTTAAGAGGCATTTGGATGGGTATATGATTGGGAAGGTTTTGGAAGGATATGGGCTGGGTGCTGGCAGGTGGGACTAGATTGGGTTGGATTTATCTGGTCGGCATGGACGGGTTGGATCGAAGGGTCTGTTTCCATGCTGTATATCTCTATGACTCTATGACATTGGTATGGCCATTTCTGGAATACTGTGTACAATTTTAGTCTCCCTGCTATAGGAAGGATGTTGCAAAACTTGAAAGGGTTCAGAAAAGTTTCACAAAAATGCTGCCAAGTTTGGAGGATTTGAGCTTTAGGGACAGGCTGAAAATACTGGGGCTATTTTCTGTGGAGCATCAGAGGCTGAGAGGTTTATAAAATCATGAGGTGGATGGATAGGGTAAATAGGTAAGGTCTTTTCCCTGGGGTGGAGGAGTCCAAAACTAGAGGACATAGGTTTCAGGCAAAAGGGGAAAAATTTAAAAGTAATTTAAGGGCAACTTTTCTCGTGCAGGGGCTGGTGCACGTATGGAATATGCTGCCAAAGGAAGTAGTGGAGGTTGATACAATTGCAACATTTAAGAGGCATCTGGACTGGTATATGAATAGTAAGGGTTTAGAGGGATACGGACCAAATACCAGGAAATGTGACTAGATTAATTTAGGATATCTGGTTGGCATGGATGAGTTAGATGGAAGGGTCTGTTTCCGTGCTGTACATCTCTAAGATTCTTTGTCAAATTAAAACACACAGGATTGGGATTTATAGTGTAGGGAGACAGATGTAAAACTGGTTGGCAGGCAAGAAATAAGAAGTAGGAATAAGTGGATATTTTTCCAATTGACTAACAGTGACTAGTGAGGTACTGCAGGCACCATAGAGTCAGAGGACAGGAACGTGCTGACCAGACATCCCAATCTGACCTAGTCCCATTTGCCAGCATCTGACCCAAATACTTCTAAACCCTTCCTATGCATACACGATCAGTGCTAAGACCTTAACTATCCACTATTTAGATGAGAGAACTAAATGTAATATTTCCAAATTTATAGATGATTCAAAGCTGGTTAGGAGGGTGAGCTGTGAGGAGGATGTGGCAATGATTTGGACAAACTGAGTGAGAGAGCAACTATGAAGCAGATCAGGTACAATGTGGATAAATGTGAGGTTATGCACTTTGATAGCAGAAACAAGAAGGCAGGTTATTATCTGAATGGCCATAAATTGAGGGAGGGGAATGTGCAATGAAACTTGGGTGTCCCTCTACACCAATGACTGAAGGTAAGTATGCAGGGCAATAGGCAGTGAAGGTGGGTTGACCTTCAGAGCGAGCGGATTCGAGTACAGGAGCAGGAATGTCTAGCTACAATCATACAAGGGCTTGGGTGAGACCACACCTAGAATATTGAATATAGTTTCAGTCTCCTTATCTGAGGAAGAACATTCTTGCTCTCGAGGGAGTGCAACAAAAGTATATAAGACTGTTACCTGGGATAGTGGGACTAACCTACAAGGACAGATTGAATTGATTAAGGTTATATTCACAGGAGTTCAGAATAATGAGGAAGGATCTCTCAGATACTTATAGAATTCCAACATGAGACAGGATAGATGCTGGGAGAATGTTCCAATGACAGGGGTCTCCAGAACTTGGGGTCACAGTCTACCTATAAACCATTCCGCACTGAAATGAGGAGAAATTTCTTCAGCCAGAGAGTGGTGAGCCTGTGGAACTCATGACCACAGGAAGCAGTTGAGGCCAAAGCAATGAATAATTTAAAGAAGATATAGGATATAACTCTTGGGTCTAAAAACATTAAAGGATATGGGGAGGAAAGTAGAACAGGCTATAGAATTGGATGATCTACCATGATCATAATGAATGCCGGAGTAGGTTTGAAGAACTGAATAGTCTATTCCTGCTCCTAGTTTTGATGTTTCTATGTTTCCTTTCAATTTTATGCCCACCCAAGAGATTAGGGAGGTTTAACATCTCCCCCAAATGTCAGCATTCCAACAATGTCGCACTGCCAAAGTCATCAACTTTGACTTTCATTGCCTTAAATCTCCAGACTGGGGCTTGAACACCCGACACAGCAAAAACAGCTACCATGAAGGATTTCTTTTTAGTCAATTTGGTTTCTTGGTATTTTATGGGTTTGTTATTTGATATGGTTGAAATCGACATCACAAAAACACATGATTAGACTGTGGGATCTTATGTGTACAAATGCCTGCTGTGTTTTAACCATTCTTTCTACCTTCCTATTCAATGGATACAAAAATAAACTAATGACTTTTGGTGCGGCAGTGGTGGAAATTATCTAGATTAAGGATCAACCCTGGTCTAAATAATTCAGTACATTTATCCATTAAGGCATCAGGCAAGCTGAAGTCATTTTTAATTAACTAATTGACAATTGCTCATATCCCTGTAACTGAGAATACTGACATCATTGCAAAATGATATGAAGTGTGCTGCTGCTACTTGTAACTACTCCTACCAGGTGATCTGCTGTCATGGTATATCGTGCTTGTCTTTCCTGTGCCATTCTCATTCATTGTAGCTGCTCTGCAGTTGTTCTGTGACATTCATCGTCCAAAAATGTTTAGATTGACCCAGCTTGCCACTCATCTCCACTTTGCCCTTAAGAATAAACCTCTATATTTCTTGAGCTCTGACTAAATGACTGGAATGCTGACATCTTTTTTTATTCCCAGATGCCACTTTTCAGTGACCACTTCACTCTTGCAATTTCAAGCACTCTTCATTTGTTTTACAGACTGTATATAAAGTTTAAAAATCGCACAACAACAAGTTATAGTCCAACAGAGTCAAGATTAGAGTGGTGCTGGTCAAGCAGCATCCAAGGAGCAGGAAAATTGATGTTTCGGGCAAACACCCTTCATCAGGAATGAGGCAGGGAGCCTCCAGGGTGGAAACTGGTGAAGTCCACATTGATGCCCTGGGGTTGAAGTGTTCCGAGGCAGAAGATGAGGCATTCTTCCTCCAGGCATCGGGTTGTGAGGGACCGTGGTGGAGGAGGCCAGGACCTGCACGTTCTCGGCAGAGTGCGAGGGGGCTGAAATGCTCGGCCATGGGACAGTGGGGTTGATTGGTGTGGGTGTCCCGGAGATGTTCTCTAAAATGCTCTGCGAAAAGGTGTCCACTCTCCTCAATATAAAGGAGACCGCATCGGGAGCAACTGATACAATAAATTATATTGGTGGATTGCAGGTGAAACTTTGATGGATATGGAAGGCTCCTTTGGGGCCATGGATGGAGGTGAGGAGGAAGGTGTGGGTGCAGGTTTTGCAATTCCTGCGGTGGCAGGGGAAGGTGCGAGGAGGGGAGGGTGGGTTGTTGGGGGTAATGGACCTGACCACGTTGTCACGGGGGGAACGGTCTTTGCAGAAAGTGGATAGGGGTGGGGAGGGAAATATATCCCTGGTGGTGAAGTCTGTTTATAGGTGGCAGAAATGTCGGCGGACAATGTGGTTTATGCGGAGGTTGGTGGGGTGGAAGGTGAGGACCGGGGGGTTCTGAACTTGTTGTGGTTCGTATAGTCCAACAGGTTCAATTGGAAGCACTAGTTTCGGAGTGCTGCTCCTTCATTAGGTGGTTGCATCTCCAAATCATCTGTTTATAGAACTTATGATCAAGTATTCATATTTCAAAGGCCTCAAGCAACTGTGGTGAGAATTCAGAGTGAAGGTTTCAGGTCCAGCGAGTCTTCTTTCGATGTTAACAGACACTTTGAGAGAGTAAATAACTATTTCCACTGACAGGAGAGGAACCAGAGGACACAGAGATGGGGAGAAGAGAACATTTTTTTACACAGTGAATTGTAATGATCTGGAATCCACCATCTGAAAAACTGATAGATGCAGATTCAATAGTATTACCAAAAGAAGATTAGGTAAATACCTCAAAGAAATGAAGAACAAAGAAAATTTTTACAGCCCAGGCATAGGCCCTTCAGCCCTCAAGCTTGTGCTGATCCAAATCCACTGTCTAACCCTATCGCCCACTTCCTAATGATCTGTATCCCTCTGCTCCCCACCTACCCATGCATCTGTCCAGATCTACCATAAATGAATCTACCATGCCTGCCTCAACTACCTCTGATGGCAATGCATTCCAGGCACCTACCACCCTCTGTGTAAATCACTTTCTGTGTGTATCCCCCCTAAACTTTTTTTCTTCTCAACTTGAACACGTGACCTCTCATCATAGAAAAGCTTATTTCTATTCACCCTGTCTATACCCTTCATGGTTTAGTAGACCTCAATCAGATCCCCCCCAATTTCCTTTTTTCTAATGAAAACAATCCTAACCTACTCAACCTCTCTTCATAGCTAGCACCTTCCATACCAGGCAACATCCTCTTAAACCTTCTCTGCACACTCTTCAAAGCGTCCACATCTTTTTGATAACGTGGCGACCAGAACTGTACACAGTATTCTAAATGCGGCTGAACCAAAGTCTTGTACAATTTTAACATGACCTGCCAACACTTATACTCAATACGCTGTCCAATGAAGGCAAGCATACCATATGCCTTCTTGACCACTCTATCCATCTGTGCAGCAATCTTCAGGGTACAATGGACCTGAACTCTCAGATCTCTCTGCTCATCAACTTTTCCCAGGGCTCTTCCATTTACAGTAAAGTTTGTTCTAGAATTGAACTTCCAAAATGCATCACCTCACATTTGCCCGGATTGAACTACATCTGCTACTTCTCTACCCAACTCTCCAGTCTATCTATATTCTCCTGTATTCTTTGACAGTCCCCTATGCTTTCTGCTACTCCACCAATCTTTGTGTCTTCTGCAAACTTGCTGATCAGACCACAAATGTCCTCTTCCAGATGATTTATGTATATCACAAACAACACTGGTCCCAGCACTAATCCCTGTGGAACACCATTTCGAGAAACTCCCTTCAACTACTACTCTCTGTCTCCTGTTGCTTAACTAGTTCCTTTATCCATCTAGCTAGAACACCCTGCACACCATGTGACTTCACTTTCCCCATTAGTTTACCATGGGGAACCTTATCAAATGCCGTACTAAAGTCAAAGTATATGACATCTACAGCCCTTCCTTCATCTATCATCTTGGTCACTTCCTCAGAGCACCCTATTAGATTGGTAAGGCACAATCTCCCCCACACAAAACTATGTTGTCTATCACTGATAAGCCCATTCTCTTCCAAATATAAATAGATCTTATCCCTCAGTATCTTCTCCAGCGACTTTCTCACCACTGATGTCAGGCTGAAATAAAAGCAATTGAATGGGTCTGGAGAAAGAGCAGGAGAGGAAGAATAATTAAGATCTTTCAAAGGGCTGGCACCGGCATGACAACTTCCTTCTGCAGCAGTGTGATTCCATGAGTGCTTGATGCAAATGTAAAAAATATGATGTACTTTTCACAGTGGTCCATCACCACAAATCTAGGTTAAATTCTGAACATCTTCTGGTTTATGCTCAATAGAATATTTCAAAAAGCACAGCAAATGATCTGGAGCCATGAACTCATAGCTGTACGTGGGCTTGAATTCAGGGACTCTACCCACTGTGTCTCAAGATCCCTCCTCTAATAAGGGACTATACTCAGATAAACAGAGGCAGTTTGTTCTGGTGAGAGAATTTGAAATAATTGAAAGGTATAGAGATTGCTGAAAGCATGAAATTTATTTTAAAATGGTTTGAAGAAAGTTGATACTTGACAGTTTGTGAAATGCTATTTCTGGCACTTTAATTCTGCCTTTCGTGCCAAAATATCATATCAGGGAAGAATTACAATTACAGTATTTTAAAACATAAAAATAAATTAATTATACAATCAATGGTCTATTCTTCCAACTGGCGAACCTAATCCCAAATGCATTATGGTGTTTATAATGTAAAACACACACCTATAGCAATTCTGCTGGCACTTTATATTCACAGTGAACAGTTGATTGTACCTGTCACTATCAAAAAAGCCTGAGGCCAAGTAAGAGTTAATCTGAAGTGATTCTACATCAATCTAGCCACCTTAAATTGTTTTTGCATAGCATCAGGATGTGGAATAATTGAAATACAAATTAGAATCATATTTTGATGAAGGATCACAATTAAACCAGTATTAAGTCATGTCAATATTGATTTAAGCTGCAACAGATTTTAAGATTTTTCAGTTTTTAAAAGAGACAAGGAGAAATGACTGTTTTAACAACAGAAGATGGAGACTGGCATGGTTTATAACATTTCTCTTCTCATTACTTTATCTGTAGCTCTTGGGAGCTTTCATTGTATTGTAAAACATAATGTCTCAAGGTTACTTCTCAAAACAATAGTGTCAGAAAGTGATATAATGCCTGATTGGTAGGATCTCTCCTACACCGACTATTGCAATAATATTTCACAATCTTCAAACCCAGTGGAAAACTTTTCATGCTGATAAGCTGACAAGTTGATTAATGAGTTTAAATGTGAATCTTAACCTCAAAATGTTAAAAACTTAGCAGGTATAAAACACTGAAGTCAATTATTCTCATTGTTTCCCAATTGATCTGACGGTCATGCAGATTAACTGCCAACAAACTCAGCTAATATTTGAAAAGCAGTCCTTTGAGTGATATGCTGGTCTTGTGTACCAACTGCCACATATGATATCAACAAAATCAAGAGCAGAAATAAGGAAATTGGAAGAGAAACAAACCATTCAAGACTAGACTAGCAGGTACAGCAGGAAATGATGCAGCTTTAATAATAACAAAAGACAAACTAAACAGACTCTGTTATCTGAAACCTTGGATTGTGTTACTGCGTTATAATTATGTCCTACTATTCTATGCATTTTGAATAATACAACACCCAGAATTTCTTTTTAAAAAATCACTCCAGTGACTTCCTGCTTAGAAGATTCCCTTGGGAAGCCCTGAACTGTGAGAAGGGTGAGATCGGGGCTGTAACTTACACTTTGTTCTCATTCCCTTCAAATGGTCCTTTTTGGTATCGGATATATCAGGTACCTCTGCAGAAATTATTCAGGAATCCATACACTATTCCATACAAAATGTAGTTTAAAAACATAAAACACTGGAATAATTGACATTCATCAACTTGTGAGAGAGAAAGGCACATTCATGTATTTGGTGTGAAGATTTCAAAACAGAACAAATCCCTAGTTTTAGTGAAAAGGGTTCATTTAACACATTTCTGTCTCCTTTCAGAAGATTTGATCATCAAATTCAGGAAGGAAGGTTGAGGGCATGTCCCTATCTATGTCACCGGAGCTGAGGTGGAGATGGTCAACAGCGGTCAAGTTCGTGGGAGCGAAGATCACCAATAGAATAGAACAGGATACAGAACATAATGTTACAGCGAAGGTGCAGAGAAAGATCAACTGCAATATATGAACGATTTTTCAGTATGCAAACACTATTACAAGAAAGAAAAAAAGTGGAAGAATTAAAAGAAGGGCCTTTTTGTAATGACGGACTGAGGATTCCAATTGTGTTAAAAGTCTAACTACAAATACCTGATGGGTGAAACTTCCTTTTGCAGAAAACCTAATCTATTGCCATTTATTTCCCATGTTTGAATTTAACTTTAAAAGGTTCAAGCGAGCAAACGGCAATAAGACAGTCATCTCAGACAAAATTTGATAAAAATAAATATACTTTGTACAGGGAATGCTAGAATGTACTGTTACAGAGAGGTAACTACTGAATTCATTTTCCTCTCCCAAGTATCCATAATCAATAAGTTTTTAAGAAGAAAATGTCTGTATTGTTATCTCCTGAGTTTGTGAACCATTTGAAGAACTAGTAGCAGGTTATTTCTGGGTTAAATACAGATAATTGTTTACTTAAGCACTCACCTCAAAACTTAATGTGCACAGACTCAAGAAACGACCAGTTGAATAGACTAGCATACTTTTACAAGTCATAAACAAAAGAACTGTCCATAATTCATGTGATTCTCTTGTTCTGAGTAGACACGTTGCAGGCCTGATGAAAAGATGTCTTCAGTCTTGAAGTGTAGCTTGGGTGAATTCATCAGGCAAAATTCTTTTCAAGATTTTCTCAGTGCAGTGGATTTTCTGAAGGTCACAAAACTTGTGGTTATGGACTCATAAATGGACAGACTTGGACACCTTATGATGTTGGAACTCTGATGCTTAAGGCATAGATGCCATTGCCTTGTCTGCATTATATCTGTTTATGCAGAGAGAATTTAAGGATAAAAAGGGACAATCATTCCTGCCTGAGCATGTGAGGTACCACATTGTAGTCCCTTTATCAAATCTAGTAGTGGCTTTGATATTATTGAGTCCCATCCTGGTTTATATTTGAAGACATTCATCCTGAGAGAGTTAAGACCTTGTTTGTTTCAAAAATACCTATTCCATTCAGGACCATCTGATGGTTTCATGCTAAGTGTAGTTGACATATTCAACTGGGGTATATTCTTTTATTTCTCTAAGACAATGAATCAGCCAACACAGGCTTGATTAGTTGACATTCGGTACCCATCTTTAGATTATTTATACTATAAAAGTTTAATACAGATTCTACATTGAATAAGGTTTGTGTGTTATCATATGACATACAGCATATAAATAACATGTAACATACAAAATATGACATGTGTTTGATGGGTATGACTCAGAGTGATCAACAAAGTGTTTCACGTATTATTGATATTCTATAGCATTACCAAAAAAAGTGAATTTAATGGGGCGAAATCAGATAAAGAATAAAATACATTAAATTAATAAAGCATTAAATTTCATGATCTCTGGATATGTCAACTCCCTTAAAAATCAATTAAGCACTTTTACATTGAAAACATATTCATAAGTCTACATCGTTGGGGTGGTTTGCTGGAAATCAAGCCCTACAGTCTTTACAAAATTAAACATTTTATCAAAGAAAGCAGTCACAAACTTACCTACATTTACAGAAATAACAGAACAGGTTTTCTACTTAACAAGAACTACTATTCATTACAAACATGTAGAGTCTAACTCACTTTTAAAAATTCTCCTACACACATATACAGTCAGAAACAGTCAAAAAAGAATTGCTGTTATGTCCCTGTAGGTTATTGGAAGGAGTTTAATTGTCCACTCCACACAGATCATTGAGACAGGCAGTGGAGAGGACTAAATTTAGCGAAGTACAAGTAAATTGCTGTCTCACTGGAACAACGATTTGTGTTCTGGATGAAGCATTTCAATGGGAAGGTGTCACAGGTAGGGGAATCAGTGTTGAGCATGGACAGTCCTTTGTCTAGATTATATGTACTTTGTCTTTTGATTGGGCCGGGCTTTTGAGCAAAGAAATGCATACTTAAACAGGAAACATGAAGTAACATGTGCATATTGCTTAGTATTAGACTATCCTGAAAAACCTGCCAAGATGTTTCTGCTTAAAATGCTATGAAATGCTTGCAATAAAGAAGGTTCCTTGAGAAGGTGGAAAAGAAATTGGAGGAGGAGATGGTTATCAAACACAGGAAGTATTTGGACAAGCTAATATCAATAGCACTAATGAAATCATAGGGCCAATGAAGACAAATCAATAATGCAAAACCACAATGCATTCAAACACAATATTGGCCTCCCAATCCTCCACAGTGCAGTAATCTGTCAAGAAAGTTCAGGGAAGAGTTGGGTTAAGTAGAGTGTGTTTTTGTTGAAGGGAAGATTGAGACAAAACATGAACATCAGGAATTAATTTGAACTTTCAACTCAAATTGAAAATTTACTCACAAATGTTAAAAATTAGCAAGTAAACTAGAAAGTGTTGAATCATTCAGCAGGTCTCACAGTCTCTTTTGGGAGAGAATCAGTTGCTGTTCTAAGTAAATATAACTCTTCTTAAGAGTGGTTCAGTTCAGATCTGAAGACTTAACTAAAAATGCTAACTCTGGGCTGAAGTTTTCCATTTTGACTAAAGACTATAAAGATATCAGAGTTGAGGTTGGCCCACTGAGTCTGCTTTGTCCTTCAGTGAAATCATGACCGAGATGAAAACCCTCAACTCCACATTCCTGCCTTATTCCCATTATCCTTGACTCTCTTCCCGATTAAAAATCTGTTGAATTATCAAGATAAAGTCGCCATAAGTCTCAGAGGATCATAGGGCTGCTCCCTCGTTAGAG
Source organism: Chiloscyllium plagiosum (assembly GCF_004010195.1). Taxonomy (NCBI): domain Eukaryota; kingdom Metazoa; phylum Chordata; class Chondrichthyes; order Orectolobiformes; family Hemiscylliidae; genus Chiloscyllium; species Chiloscyllium plagiosum. Next base: position 7,887,540 of record NC_057743.1, on the reverse strand, counting down.
AGAGGGAAATCCTATCAGTGTTATGGCAGGGAAGAGAACAGGTAAGGGCCGAAGTGTAGGTAATGGGTCAGGCATGGCTGAGGGCCCTGTCAAACATGGTAGTGAGGAATCCTTGGTCGATGAAATAGCTGGACATTTCAGAACTCCTCCCCAGCTCCCCCACTTCCCAATGCAGAAGGGAAGGTTATCAGAACAGGTACGATAGACAAGGAGAAACTGGGAGGTGGGTTGGAGTCCTTAGAGGAAGCTTCCAATTCCCTTTACGTGCAATTGCTTTACACATCCAACCCACATCAGGATGGTCTCAGGGCTTTCTGCTTCTTCCTCGCACCATTCCCCATCCACCAACACCTTCCTCTGCCTGGCCAAACTCACCCTCATTTTGAATATCATCTTCTTTAATTCCTTCCACTTTCTTCAGGTCAAAGGTGGGGCCATGGATACCTGCATGGGCCCCAGTTATGCTGGTTTCTATGAGCGATACTAGGGAAGAGCTCATGCTTGAAGCATCAACTCACCTGCTCCTTGGATGCTGCCTAACCGGCTGTGCTTTTCCAGCACCACACTTTGACTCTAGGAGGGGCTATGTGGAACATTCCTTGTTCCAGTCCTATTCCGTCCCCCACTCATATCGCCTTTGCCTGTATATCAATTAAAACATCAACACTGCTTCCCTCTCTCATGTGGAAGTGGAAAATTTTTATCAAATTCGCTTCTAATTTAAACCTTGTTGTCATCTTCACCTGATCCATCTCTGACTCCTCCCTTCCCTTTCTTGACATCTCTGTTCTCGTTTGAGGAGAGGCTGGCCACCAATGTCCACTACAAACCCACTGACTCCCACAGTTACCTCAACCATATATTCACACACCCTGCTTCCTGTAAAGACTCCACCCAATGTCTCCATCTCTGTCACATCTATTCTAATGGTGCCACCTTAGATCATAGATCACAGGAACAGGCCCTTTGGCACACAATGTTTTGCCAAACATTACGCCAAATTAAACTAATCTCTTCTGCCTGTCCATGGTTTACATCCCTCCATTCCTTACATATTATCTAAAACTCCCTTAAATGCCTCTAACATATCTGCCTCCGCCACCACCTCTTGCAACATGTTCCAGACTCCTACCACTCTCTGGATTTAAAAAATGCCCCTCACATCTCCTTTGAACTTTCTCCCTCTTACCTTAAATGCATGCCCCCTAGTTTGAGGCATTTCAACTCTAGGAAAAATATTCTGATTGTCAATCCTGTCTATGTATCTCACAATTTTAGAAACTTCTACAAAGTCTACTTTCAGTATCTGCCACACCAGAGAAAACAACATTAGCTTATCTAGCCTGTCCTTATAGCTCCTACCCTCTAATACATGGCAGTATCTTTGTAAACCTCTTATGCTCTCTCTCCAAAGCCTCCACATCCTTTTTGTAATGTAGTAACTGGAACTGAACATGATACTCAAAGTGTGGTCTAACCAAAGTTTTATAAAGTTGCATTGTCACTTTCTGACTCTTGTACTCAATGCCCTAACCAATAAAGACAAATATGCCATTAACCTTCTTTGCCACCCTAGCTATTAATATAACCAATTTCAGGGAGCAATAGACTAAGACCCTAAGATCCCTCTGTACATTAATGCAATTAAGGGTCCTGCCATTAACTGTATGCTTTCCTCTCACATTTGATCTCCCAATGTGCAACACATTACAATTGCCCGGATTAAACTCCAACTGCCATTTCTCTGCCCATATCTGCAACTGATCCTGCTGTATCACTTGACAACCTTCTACACTAACCGCAGCTCCAACCATCTTTATGTTGTCTGCAAACTTACTGACCACCCCCACCTAATTCTTCATCCAAGTCATTTACATAAATCACAAACAACGATCCCTGCGGAACACCACTAGTCACGCACCTCCAACCAGAAAAACACCCTTCCGCCACTATGCTGTATGGGCATGGTAATATGCGCATATGGGCAAGCCAATTCTGAATCCTAATGGCCAATTAATTGTGGATCCATGAGGGACCTTGTCAAAAACCTTATTAAAGTTCATGTAAACATCAACTGCTCTACCCTCATCAATCACTCATCATCTCAAATATAATCAATCAAGTTCATAAGACATGACCTGCCCTGCACAAAGCCATGCTGACCAGCCCAAATTAGCACTGCTGCCTCACAGCGCCAGAGACCCGGGTTCAATTCCCGACTCAGGCGACTGACTGTGTGGAGTTTGCACATTCTCCCCGTGTCTGTGTGGGTTTCCTCCGGGTGCTCCGGTTTCCTCCCACAGTCCAAAGATGTGCGGGTCAGGTGAATTGGCCATGCTAAATTGCCCGTAGTGTTAGGTTAAAGGGGTAAATGTAGGGGTATGGGTGGGTTGCGCTTCGGCGGGTTGGTGTGGACTTGTTGGGCCGAAGGGCCTGTTTCCACACTGTAAGTAATCTAATCTAATTTAATCTAATCTAATCTAATCTAAACATAGAACAATACAGCACGGAACAGGCCCTTCGGCCCACGGGGATGTTGTGCCGAACATTTGTCCTAGCTTAAGCACCTATCCATGTACATATCTAATTGCCGCTTAAAGGTCACCAATGATTCTGACTCTGTCACTCCCACAGGCAGCGCATTCCATGCCCCCACCACTCTGTGGGTAAAGAACCTACCCCTGACATCTCCCCTATACCTTCCACCCTTCACCTTAAATTTATGTCTCCTTGTAACACTCTGTTGTACCCGGGGAAAGAGTCTCTGACTGTCTACTCTATCTATTCCTCTGATCATCTTATAAACTTCTATCAAGTCACCCCTCATCCTTCTCCTTTCCAATGAGAAAAGGCCTAGCACTCTCAAACTAACCTCATACGACCTATTCTCCATTCCAGCCACATCCTGGTAAATCTCCTCTGCACCCTCTCCAAAGCTTCCACATCTTTCCTAAAATGAGGCGACCAGAACTGCACACAGTACTCCAAATGTGGCCTTACCAAGGTCCTATACAGCTGCAACATCACCTCACGACTCTTGAATTCAGTCCCTCTGCTAATGAACGCTAATAAACCATAGGCCTTCTTACTGCTTAACTGGAAGGCAAAATGTTAATTAAAGCACCTCATAAAGTATAATCTATATCTTATAGCTTAAGATGCAGAAAAGGCTATGAATGTTAGAGTTTGCCAATTTTCCTAATTGTTCTGTTAAAATTTGCATCAGACCTCAATTGATGTGTTAATTTGATTTTGCACTATCACTGAGCCCAGACAATATCACTCCTACAATAACCTGCTGTGTTCTGATCGACTCCAGACCTTAATTATGTGGGAGTGTGCCCAATCATGGGAGGATGGCATTTCACAGGAAGCAAAGGTGTGAATGGCCATCATTAGCTCTTAACGTCAGGGACTTGAGCAGAGAATTTGGGCTACCAAATCAGCTGTATTTTTGAGAGGTTCTACCAAGGTCTTCTGTGCCTGATCAGGTGGCATAAATATTCCAATGGCACTATTTTGGAAAGATCTCCCTAGTGTCCAGTCCAAATATATCCTACAATTAGCATTGCCAGAAACAAATGATCTGATCAGTATCACATTACTGTTTGTGCGACCTTGCTGTGCAGCCCCTGGCCTAGCTGTGGTTCCACACCCTCAGTAATATGGTTGACTCTTACTTGTCTAGTGAACCACTCAGATCAAGAGCAATTAGGGATTGGGACTGCCCTCATCAGTGATGATCACATCCCATGAAAGTGTTTTGGGAATTGCTAGGGTGCTGAAGACACTAAATAAATCGAAGCATTTCCTTTTTTGATTTATTTGTCCAGGATCCCAACAAAGTTTAGTTGGAGAAAAGCAATGGACGATTCCGCATTCTCCAAAGAACTGCATGTTTTAGAACACAAAAGGCAAAAAACAGGAGCAGGAGTAGGCCATGAGGCCCACCTAGACAGCTTTGCTATTCAATTCGACCATGACTGATCCTGGATAACACCACTCGCACCCATCTTCTATAACTATCAGGAATTCCCACTTTGTCTCCCCCAGCTTTTACATAGTGAAATGACCTAAGTGATCACGATGACTCCCCAGTCAATTGTTACAATGTGTAAGAGAGGAACTCCCCTTCCTGCATGGGACCCTTCAAAATGTGAACCAATTTCTCCTGCAAGGACAAACGTAAGAGAGATAAGGCATCATTGGCCTCTAAAGACATTATCAACTGTTCCTTTTCATTGTTAATTGACAGTGGGCTCTAATACTTGCTGATGTTTCAGTAAGTGCTAACATGGTTCCACATTCAGGAACAGCATGAGCCGTCAATCTTCTCTCCTGGTATGTCTGGCAGAGCTGGTAAAAACAGAGGCTCATCATGAAGAGCTGGCAGTTTGCCAGAACAAAGTTCATTGAACACTGGACCCAGTTCCTTTGGAACATACTCTGTCTGGTCACAGGCTCCATTTCCCTCCCCTGGAATGGAAATACCTACCCTTTCCAAGGTCTTCAGTCCTCCAGGTGAAGCAAAAGACCTATTGATAGTTTAATATGTGGCACATAGGATAGGTGAAGCAAAAGACCTATGGGATAAGTTTTGAGAAAACAGCCCATCTGGGAAACATCAATCAGCACTTTGAGAAATTTCAGTTACTTAAGAGGACCAAGCAATGATTTGTAAAAGGCAGAATAAGATTGACTAAACAAATTAAAATTGTTGATGCTGGTTGATGAAGAGAATGTGGTAGATACTGTGTGACGATGCCATTCCTTTAACATGGTTATGTTGTTCTTGTTTTTTTCAAGAAGGGTTGTAAAAGGCAGAGGTTCCGGTTTGTCTGATGTTTGGGGTCTTTGCTAATGGCTAACAGATACTACCTAAGGCAACAATCAGGGAAAAGGGTTTTCGGCTTTTGTTTTAAACATTTGGATAATGAAAGAGGTGTGGCCAGTTCTCCCAGTTCAGAGTTTTTCCCCTGGTTTGGTTTGGTTTTAGCAAGCAGTCTTTTTGAAGTTGCAGTTAAAAGGAAGTTCCTGGGACAAACTTCCCTGATTCAGCAGATATTTCTGGGTGACTCTCCCTCTCTCTAACATCTCTCCTGTAAAACCCATGTTTGAATTTACATTTTTTGCCAAGGGATGTGTTTATGGCGATGTTGTAGGAAATTGGAAATTTGCTAAATTGCAGGGATAGAGTGTCAGTTGAGTTTTCAAACAGTTGTTATTCTAAATTCTGTTTTCTTCTGCTTGTGCTTCATTCAGTGGTGTGTAAATAAATTCCGAATTACTTGAAGCCAATTGGTTTGATCAGCTGCATCATTCCTGGGATATCCACCTTATATTTGCCTAAAACAATTACAAACATTAGGGTCTGGGCTTTCTTGAATTGTTTTCAGGGGGATATGGATTTTAAGAAAATATTTATGATAAAGGACTGATTAACAAAATTGAGGTTCATGGATTTGGAAGATCTTTGTCCAACTGGATCAAATTTTGAGTTCAAGACAGAAATAGTGGGTGTTGGGAAATTAATATTTTTCAGATGAGAAGATGATAGATTGTGGTGTTCCCCAATGGGTCATTGCTTTTTGCTATTTATAAATTACTTTGACCTTAGAATACAGTGTAGAATTTCAAAATTTGCCAGTGATACCGAATCTGGAGGAATGACAAGCAAGATGATACAAATCACCGACAGCTTGACTTAGATAAGTTAGCACAATGGACAGACAAATGGCAGATGGAATTTAATAATAAACAGAGAACTGTGAAGTGATGCATTTTGGTAAAAGGAATAGGGAAAAGCAATATAGTGTTAATAGCACAGTTTTAAAGAGTGTGCAGGAAAAGAGGGACCGAGGGTTTCATTGCATGACCTTTGAATGTTTCTGGATGTTATGCCCTGAAGAGTGCTAGCAAACCTACCTCGCAGGGTATTGGTGCCCTTCTGGTTCAGGTGCAACCCGTCCTGCTTGTACAGGTCCCATCTTCCCCAGAATGCAGTCCAAGCTCCCCCTCCTACACCATCCTTGCAGCCACGTGTTCAACTGCACTCTCTCCCTATTCCTTGCCTCACTGTCACGTGGCACCGGCAACAACCCAGAGATGACGACTCTGTCCGTCCTAGCTTTTAGCTTCCAGCCTAACTCCCTGAGCTCCTGAATGACCTCCACACCCCTCTTCCTATCTATGTCGTTGGTGCCAATGTGCACCATGACTTCTGGCTGCACACCCTCCCCCTTAAGGATTCTGAAGACACGGTCCGAGACATCTCGGACCCTGGCACCCGGGAGACAACAAACCATCCGAGAGTCTTGCTTATGTCCACAGAACCGCCTGTCTGTCCCTCTAACTATACAGTCTCCTATAACTAGCGCTCTCCTCCTCTCCCCCTTTCCCTTCTGGGCCTCAGAGCTGGACCTCGTGCCAGAGACCCAGTCACTGCAGCTTACCCCTGCTACCCCAACAGTATCCAAAGCGGTATACTTATTGTTGAGGGGAACGACCACAGGGGATCCCTGCACTGCCTGCTTCCACCCCTTCCCACCTCTAACTGTTACCCAGCTACCTCTGTTCTCTGGCGTAACTATGTCCCTGTAGCTTCTATCCATCACCCTCTCAGCCTCTCGAATAATCCTCAGTTCATCCAACTCCAGCTCCAGTTCCCTAACGCAGTCTGCGAGGAGCTGGAGCTGCCTGCACTGCCTGCAGGTGAAGTCGGCAGGAGCATCGGTGGTCACCCCTACCTCAAACATCCTGCAGGAGGAACATTCCACTGCCTGTGCTGCCATAACTCTACACTTAGTCTCCAAAACAAGAACACTTAGTAGCTTACCTGTTCAGCCGACTGAATCCTTTTTTTTAGGTTAGAGGAGAAGGGAGGGTGGGTTCCTTCTCCACTCAAACTTCTTACCTTCCCAGAAGCCTCTGTTGACGACTTCCGGGTTCCAGCTCCTAGTTAAAAAAAAACAGACTGCGAAAAGAAAAAAACCCGTTAATTTAAACTGGTCTCTGCTTACCTTCCAGCTATCCTCTCTGTGCGCCTGCTGTAGCACTGAGGTCATGTGTTTCAAAATACGCATAAATGCTTTCCCTAAGAATCCTCTCCAACAGCTTCCCAACCACTGATGTGAGACTCATCAGTCCATAATTTCTTGGATTATCCCTATTTCCATTCTTGAACAGAAGAACAACATTAGCTACTCATCAGTCCATACTGACTAGAGAGGATACAAAGATCTAGAAAAGGCCCCAGAAATGGGGTAGATACCATCAGACCCTGGGGACTTATCCATCCGAATGCTCTTCAAGACACCTAACACAACTTCTTTCTTGACCTCAAAATTCCCTAGCATCTTAGCATGCCCTACACTAATCTCACTATCCTCCATTTCCTTCTCCTGGGTGATTGTCAATGCAAAATACTTAGTTAGGATGTTGCCTATATCCTCTGTTTCCAAACACAAGTTCCCTCCTTTATCCTTGAGTGGTCATACTTTCTCCATGGTTATCCACTTGTTTTTAATGTATTAATAACAGGGGAGGCCACAAAAATGTCCACCAGTTTGGAGGTCATGTTACGGCCTTACAGGATATTAGATAGGCCACTTTTGTAATACTGTGTGCAGTTCTGCTCTCCCTCTGATAGGAAGAACGTTGTGAAACTGGAAAGGGTTCAGAAACAATTTACAAGGATGTTGCCAGAGTTGGAGGATTTGAGCTATAGGGAGATGTTGAATAGGCTGGGGCTATTTTCCCTGGAGCGTCAGAGGCTGAGGGGTGACTGTATGGATGTTTACAAAATCATGAGGGGCATGGGTAGGATAAATAGACATCGTCTTTTCCCTGGGGTGGGGGAGTCCAGAATTAGAGGGCATAGGTTTAGGAAGAGAAGGGAAAGATTTAAAAGGGGCCTAAGAGGCAATTTTTTCACACAGAGGGTGGTGCATGTATAGGATGAGCTGCCAGAGGAAGTGATGGAGACTGGTACAATTACAACATTTAAAAGGCATCTGGATGGGTATATGAATAGGAAAGGTTTAGAGGGATGTGGGCCAAGTGCTGGCAAATGGGGCTAGATTTATTTAGGATATCTGGTCGGCATGGATGAGTTGGTCTGAAGGGTCGGTTTACGTACTACACATCTCTACATCTGAAGATTCCCACCACCATGGTTGACAGAGCCCATAGCCATTTCTGACTTTGTTTTTGTTTCAGATCTTCATCATCGGCAGTTCTTGGTTTTATTTAACAATTTAATTCCCTCTACATGTTAACAAAAAAAAGACTCCACTTCCACCATTTTCTGAGGCACAGTTCCAAAGTCTCATATAGGGTCTGTTTACATGCTATACTGCCCTTTGTACCAACTTGTCAATGACAACCAAGGATCTCATTCCATTTGCCTGCATTTGGCCCATATCTTTCTCAACCTTTCTTATCCATATTCCTGCCTTAATATCTTTTAAAGTTAGCATCCACCCCACGCTCTCACAATAGGGTCCCTTAGTCCTTACTTTGCACCCACCAAGCTCCACATTCAAGGGATTGTAAGCTACACATTCTACCACCTCCAGCAGGATGCCACCAGTCACATACTCCCCTTCCCCTGTCAGTATTCTACAGGGACCAGTTCCTCCAGGACACTTGGTTCATTCCTCTTCCACTCCCAATACCTCCCTCTGGCACCTTCTCCTGCAATTGAAGAAGGTGCAACAGCTGTCCATTTACCTTGTCCCTCCTCATGATCCAAGGGCCCAGATATATATGCCAAGTGAAGCAGAGATTTACCTGCAGTTCATTCAATCTAGTCAACTGTATTTACTGCTTACACTGTGGTCTCTTATACAGTGGGGAGGCAAAATGCAGACTGGGTAACTACTTTGCAGAACACCTACTTTTAGTCTGTAAAAATAATCGTGAACTTCCAGTTGCCTGCCACTTCAATACACCATCATGTTCATACACCTGCCTTTCTGCTGCAGTGCTTCAGCAAGTCTTAGTGAAAGCTTGAAACACTTCTCATTTTCTGCTTGGGGACTCTGTAGCCTCTAGGACTCAACATTGAGTTTAATAATTTTAGATCCTGATTTCATCCTTTTTTTTTACCCACCCCACACGCTGGTCCTGTCATGACGTGGGTTGTTTTCAGTGCAGCCTACCAATTCTTTCCTACTCTGAGCTCGCATTTAGTCATTTACTAAATTTCTCTTCTGTCGCTATCAATAATTCCCTATCTACCTACCTCTTTCAGCTCATCTCTCACTCTGGGCTCCATCTCCATCTTTCCGATCATCTCACTGACCCCCTGTCCTGCGAATGTTGTCTTCAGCATAAATATCAGTGCTTCCTAGTTGCCATCAATTCTGACGTAATGTCTTGGAAGCAAAACTTTAACTCTACTTTCTCCCCACAGATGGTGGCAGACCTGTTGAGTTTCATCAGCAATTTCTGTTTTTGTTTTGGATCCTCAGCATCAGCAGTTCTTGGTTTTATTTAACAATTTAATTACCTTTGCATGTTAAAAAAATAAGTTACTCCACTTCCACCATTTTCTGAGGCACAGTCCGAAAATCTCGCATAAGTTCTGTTTCCGTGCTATACAGCCTAACTTGTCAATGCCAACCAGGAACTCATCCCATTTGCCTGCATTTGGTCCATATCCCTCTTAAAACCTTCTTATCCATATACCTGCCCTAGTGTTTTTTAAAAATGTTGTAACTGTACCTGCTTCCACGATTTCCATTGGCAGCTCATTCCATATATACACTAATCTGTGTATGGAAAATGTTGCTCATCAGGTTCCTTTTAAATCTTTCATCGCTCACCTTTATCTATGCCCTCATGATTTTATGAACCTCTCTCAGGTCACCCCTCAGCCTTCTATGCTCCAGGGAAAAGAAAATCCCAGCCTCTCCTTATAACTCAAACTCTACAGTCTTGGTAACATCCTTGCAAATCTTTTGTGCACTCTTTCCAGTTTAGTAAGATCCTTCCAGATGCCATCCTTCCAGGGCGACCAGAACTATATGCAGTACTCCAAAGGTGCCTTGTATAGCAGTAACATGATGCTCCAAAATTCATACTCAATGCTTTGACCGATGAAGACAAGCGTGCAAAACACCTTCACTATCCTGTCTCCAAGTGACGCCACTTTCAAGGATCTATGTACTCTAACCCCAGGTCTCTCTGTTTGACAACACTTCATTGGGCCCTACCATTACCCAGGTACGTTCTGCCCTGGTTTGTCTTATCAAAAAGCAACACTTTGTATTTATCTAAATTAAACTCCATCTGCCATTCCTCGGCCCACTGGATCAAGATTCCCTTGTACTCTTAGATAATGTTCTTCACTGTACATTATACCACAAATGTTGATGGCATTCGCAAACTTACAAACCATAACTCCCATAATCTCATCCAAATAATTTAAGTAAATGAAGAACAGTGGATCCAGCACTGATCCATGCGGAACACCTCCCAATCTAAAAAGCAATTCTCTACCACCACCCTGTCTCCTACTGTCAAGCCAAGTTTGTATCCTGTTGGCTAACTGTCAATGGACACCACATGATCTAACCTTACTAACTAGTACTAACTGGAACCATGTCGACGGCTTGCTGAAGCCCATGTAGACAATGTCTACTAATCTGCCCTCATCTATCTTCTTGGTCACCTCTTCAAAGAATTCAAATGATTAGTGAGACACAATTTCCCATGCACAAAACGATGCTATTCCTAATCAATCCTTGCTTTTCCAAATCTTGTCCCTCAGAATCCCTCCAACAACTTATGCATCACTGATGTCAGGCCAACTGGTCTGTAGTTCCCTGGCATTTCCTTACAACCTCACTTAAATAATGGTGCATTAGCCATCCTCCAGTCTCTGGCACCTCACCCATGGCTGTTGATCATCTTTGCTAAGTGCCCCACAATTTCTTCTCTAGCTTCTCACAATGTACTGGCATATACTTGATCAGATCCCAGGCATTTATCTACCTTTTCGTATTTTAAGACCTCCAACTCCTCCTCTTCTATGATGCTGACTCATTTCAAAACATCACTATTTATTTCCCCAAGTTCCCTAGTTTTAATGTCTTCCTCCAAAGTAAATAATTATGCAAAATATTTGTTTAGGGTCTCACCCATCTTCCATGGTTCCATATACAAATCTTTACGTGGCCCTATTCCCTTCCTAGTTACTCTTTTGTCCTTAATATACTTGCAGAATATCCTTATAATCTCCTTAACATTCTATCAAAGCTATCTCACGTCCCTTTTTTGCCCTCCTGGGCTTTCCCTCTTAAATGTACTCCTACACCCCTACACTCAAGACGCACTTGATCCCAGTCGAGTGTGTGTTGCTGGGAAAGCACAGCAAGTCAGGCAGCATCTGAGGAGAATCAACGTTTTGTGCAGAAACCCTTCATCAGGAATCACTTGATCCCATTCTCTATACCTGACATGTCTTCTTTCTTTTCTCAACCAGAGTCTCAATATCTCTATTCATCTAATGTTTTCTACTCCTGCCAGCCTTGTCCTTCGCACTAACCAGAACATGCTATCCCTGAACTCTTGTTATCACACTTTGCCAAATGTCTCTTTACCAGTAAGCAGCCTCCCCCCAATCAACTTTTGGAAGTTTCTGTCTAATACTATCAAAATTGACCTTGTCCAAATTTACAAATTTAATTTGCGGACCAGGCCTATCCTTTCCCATAACTATTTTAAAACTAATGGAATTAAGCTCACTGGTCCCAAAGTGCTCTCCAATAACACCTCAGTCACTTATCCTGCCTTATTTCCTAAGAGGAGATTGAGTTTTGCCCATTGTCTTGGAGAGCTATTTACACATGGACTAAGGAAGTTTTCTTGAGTACACTTAGGTTTCTCCCCATCCAAGCCCTTAAAACTATTGCAGTCCCATTCTGTATTTGGAAAGTTAAAATTCCCCACTATTACAACCCTATCATTTTTACAGCAATCTGTCATCTCTCTCTATTTTTGCTCCTCAGTTTCCCATTACTGGGAGGCCAATTATACAATCCCATCAAGTGATCACCCCCTTCTTATTTCTTTGTTCCACCAATCTAGTTTCATTTGACGACACGGCAAGAATATTGTAATTACTGCCATGATGTTTTCTCTAATCAAGAACATTACCCTCTTCCTCTCTTGTCACTCCTTTTAGCATTTGTAACCCAGAACATTGAGCTTTCAGTCCTGTCCCTCCCTCAGCCATGCAACCCCAGTCCTATGTTTCCATCCATGCCACTTTCCTCTGCCTTACCAATCAAGCCTCTTGCACTGAAATAAATGCAGTTTAATTGATCAATCTTCCCTCGTTCTCTGCTGTCCTCTTGCCTGCCTTGTCTCTTTAACTTATTCTCTAACTTCTGTATCAGCCTCAACTTTCCCTCAGCTCACTACTACTTTGTTTCCCAATTACCTGCCAACTCTCAAATAATAAATAATTCTCATTTTTTTATCCTAAACAGACACCCGTTCCCCGAACCAGATCCAAAATTCTGGACTGACCCACAAGAGGAAACATTCTTCCTATTCCCACCTTGTCAAGACTTCAATCTATTCAGGATTTAATGGACTTCAATCTATTTACCACAGCCTTCTAAACTCCAATGGAACCACGCCCAGCCTTCCTAAACTATCCTCATAAGACCACCCATTTATTTTAAATATCAATCTAGAGAATCTCCTCTAAATTGCTTTTTGAGTCAACTGTAATTGGCTTGAGTTCAATTAAGTTCGCTAAGATCAGCAGAACTGGTACCTCCATGATCTGCAGGTCGTTAAGGCAGACTTTTAGCTACCAGTTCAACTATATTTATTCAATGCTTCATATATCCATGCATGATTTCCCGAAACGTCGATTCTCCTGTTCCCTGGATGCTGCCTGACCTGCTGCGCTTTTTCAGCAACACATTTTCAGATCTGATCTCCAGCATCTGCAGACCTCACTTTCTCCTCAATGATTTCTTACATAGGTCACTCAATTATCTCACCATTTCCCATGTCTATCTGATTCTATGAAGTTGTGAGTTTGTTTTAAAAAAAAAGACAAAAATTACAAAGTAAATATTTATTCATTTCATATATTGGTGCAAATTCAACTCCTTCAAATACATGATCATGTGCTTTGAATTTGAATAAAATTCTTTGAAGGGATTACCTTGTAAAAGTAATAACGTATAAATTACAATTTCTGAACAAATTAATTATTTTTGATTTTCTTTTCATCATATCAGCTGATTTAATGAATGTAAAATGTGTACATTAGTGATACCTGGACACTGGAATACACTGCAGCCTTGGAGACTCAGGTCAGTTCCAGTTTTTAACCTTACTAAAGAGGGGAAGTGCTTTCTTTGCACTTCCCACGGTCGAGGTAAGGGACCCAAGCATGCAACTTAAAAATTGTTTAGTTTCCTTCCTAACCACCTCTACTTCCCTTTTTTCCTTTCCCATTCCCTTCAATCCAATCTTTTTCCATGACTTGCTATTGATTCCCTCACATCTCTAAAGTGGTTTTAGAACATTTCCCAACACTAAATATGTGTGGTTATTAGCTCATGATCCAGTGTTCTACCATTTTGGTAATAGGACTATCATTCTGTTTAGGGAACAGGACCGATCCATACCAAGAGGTTTTCTTGTGCAGGATTATACCAATTCTATACAGATAGACACAAGAAACTGTTATAGGATCCTGGAGACTTACACACCCCTCTTCTTCTGCTCAATATTATTTGATATTTTGATGAAACATTCCAATCTATTGTTTGGTGTCTTAATCAAAGTTAAGTTCATTGTTTCAAAAAATCAAGTGCAGTAGAAAATTCATGGATATAAGGGTAAAATATAAACAGATTCACAAAATAATACAACATTCAATTACATTTATGTGGTACAGAAATACAAAACAAAAAGTGCAAATGTTAAAATCAGAGGAAGGACAGTAATACCAAATAATAAACTCACCTTTCAAATGGATTTCCTTCTTGTTCCTAGTATCTAATATGGCAGGTATCCCATATTAATTGTTATCCACAAACTGCTCACTACAGTTGAAATTTGTGTAATAGGTTTAGTAATAAAAAAGGAACCAAGCAAAAGTGAGTCAGCTGTATAAAGCTGCTCCAGATTATTATTCAACTGGAATCTTGACCATTTTGATGCGATTTCAGTGGAATGAATAAAAAGCCTTGATTAAGAGCTTGAGACAATCATAGAATATCTGGCATAGATATAATAAGTATTATCCACGTCAGTGCTAAAAAAAACCAAACAATTTTTGTGTGTTTGTGGGTATAAACTTGAAAATCAGGCACCAATTAAAGGTATATCCAGTTAAACGCAGAGAAGCAAATGTATCATTGTACTGACATTTATCACCAAGTGTACTACCGTTTATAAGAAGGAAATGCTGTAATAGTTTGTAAAGTTGGAGCTGAGTCAAATGTAGCAACTTATGTAACATGAACACCCATGTGCAACTAAAATCAAAACCTACAATTCAAGGCATGACCAAGAAATACATGGGAGAGAAGATAAATCAATAATTCATTATCTTAAAAATACTCAATTTCAATAACTTGAAAATTGTAGATAAGGTGAGGGACTGAGTCTCAAAGTATTATGATCCTGGGAAAGAATTATTTTTAACAGTGGAATGAATCTTTCAGTGAAGGTTGACATTCTCCTGCAGGAACTAAAAGTGAGAGCTCACAGGATTCCTAGGATGCCATTTGAGAGGGCCCCAGTAAACAATCTGGCAGTACAGTAATCTTGAAATGTCTCACGCCTATGTGACGATGCTGTCAGTTTAAGAGGTTATTTTATCCTTTTTTTGAAGGCAGGTTGTAAGGCAGAGGTATCAAGTTAATCTCTAAGGAAATAAACAACTTGTGATACATTGGGCTTTTTTAATGGAAGAGTTAGAACAATGAAAGCAGCCTTGGTGTGGCTAGCTAGCACACAGACAAAGCTTTATAGTTTTTTTTATATAGCCGGAAGCTTCAGTGAATGCCTCTAGCTCCTTTTTCTGAATTTTCTCTCAATGTTTCTTCGTCCTGGATTGGACAACTGCACGTGAGAATCTGTCTGAATTTACTTTTTTGTGTTAATGGTACATTACAATATTGGAAAGTCTGTTAGTAACTGTATCTATCATTCGGTTAAGTTTTCCACTAAAGTTATTCTAAATTCCTTTTTTTTGTTTGTATTTTAACTGTAGTCTACCTTTAAACTAACGCTGGGGTCTAGGCTACCTTCTTAAACTCAATACCTGGAAAGGGCTGGCTGATGATGGTGGTGGAAGCCACTTGTGCTCAAGTAGTGTTGCTGTAGTGGGATGGCTATTATTGCTGAGGGCCCTTTCTAGGCCAAGAAGTACAAATTACAGGGAATCCGCTCAGAGGTTACCGGAGTTTAGCTTGTGAGCACGTTACAATCGTGGGCCTCACTGGCATAGCCAAACTGTCCCAAATGGCCCAATTTGGCCACTGAGGTGCCAACTGTGCCATTGTGAAACTCCTTTTGCCATACTGTGAGCCCAATCTCATTGGGCTGGGAACAATTCAATTATGAGGTTGTCTCCCAATACAAATGTTTGAGCTACGCTTTCAGAAAAGACTGTAGTTGACCCAAAATCTAACAGCTGTTAAAAATTGCATTGTTCTCAGACTACAAGATCAGATTCTGTATCATTATGGCTATAGATCATCATCTCCAGGGTGTTAGGCACTAATCATTAGCTCGATAAGGCCAGCATTTGACTAAGTGGTGATGAGCATTCATTTCAGTTGGCCACTTCCCAAACCACTAATTGCAGAAGCAACGATCTTTTGTGGTAAACTGGGAGGAAGTTCAACATTTAAATAGGGAAGAGAATTATTTATGAAAGTTGTACTTAGAGGAGAAAGTCAACTACAGCCCTATAAGTATCATGCCTCCTCAGCAGATGGAAACAGACTTTAGGAGACTCAGTGCAACTGAAGTACAAATGTGTGCTCATTGTTTAACTTGCAGGATATGAAGCTATCCTTAGTTGCATGTTGCATTGCCATTCTTTGATATATGGACATTGGATACGCCACAATAGATGCTCTCACAGGCTTATTTTTTGTTCCAATGAAGTGACGTAAAATATTTCTTGTAATTCAGAAAACTAAAGGGAAATGAGATAAACAAGGAACAAAAGCAGAAGTTGCTGGAAAAGCTCAGCAAGTCTGGCAGCATCTGTGAAATCAGAGTTAACGTTTCAGGTCATGTGACCCTTCCTCAGAACCGGACTTGAAACATTAACTCTGATTTCACAGATGCTGCCAGACATGCTAAGCTTTTCCAGCAACTTCTGTTTTTTCTTCCGATTTACAGCTTCCATAACTCTTTTGGTTTTTAAATAAAGAGCAAAATGATTTTCCATTTGGTCTCTGCCTAAGACACAGGAGCACTCATCCCACCGAGTCTGCTCCGCCATTAAATGAGATCATCATAATAATAGGTTATCCTCAAATGCACTTTACAACCCTTTCCTCATAACCTCGATTCTTTCACTGATTAAAAGTCTGTCTTGGCCTTGAGTATACTCGCTGACCTAGCCTCGACAACCCTCGTAAAGAATTCCACAGATTCACTACCTCAGAAGAAATTTCTCTTTATCGCAGACTTAAATGGGCCTTTTGCAATTATATCGTAGACACTCCCACATGAGGAAATAACTCCAATCTACCTTGTCAAGTCCCTCAAGAATCTGAAATGTGTCAGTAAGTTCATCTCTCATTCTTCTAAATTCCAAAGAATACATGCCCAGCATACTCAATCTCTCATCATAAAACAGTTCCTCCATATCCTCTGTCAGCCCAGTGAACCTTCTGTGGACTGACTACAACACCAGCATTTCTTTCTTCCACTTTCTGGAGAAAAGTTTCTCCAATCCATTTTATATTTTGAAAGAAGCTTGCAAGTTTACACTCAAAGTGCCCCTTCTTCCTTTCTTTTCCCTGTCTTGTGAGATTCAAAAAGATAACTGAGGTAACATAACTGGACTTCACCCAATGACCAGCTAAATCACAGATTATTGAAGTTCAATGCAATCAATAGTCTTTGCTAGGTGGTGACTCTTAACATTTTTCTCACTGTTCCTTGGATTGGGGAGAAAAGCCATCAAAGTAACAACTTGCGTGCATAAATCAATGAACAGTTTTGGAAATGTGTGCTCAGTCATGAGTGACAAATTAGTGGATACTTGAACAATACTTTCTTGGGCAAGACAGAGATTACTGATTAACACCCACACTGTACCTTAGCCAAAAAACCCCCCAAAACTTTCAAGAAGGGACGCAAGGGAAAAAAATTAGCATGGAAGAAATAGTTTAAAAAAAAATGTACATTGCAATCTATTGTGAACAATGAGCTTGTGATTACAAAATCAAAACCACCTTGGATGCTTTAACAAAATCGAAACTTGGCAATCGAGGAATAATCTGTATTCCAGGAATGACTGTAATAAATACAAATATACATTTGACAAGGTTATGAACAATAAGTGAAATAAATTATTTGCTTTTTAAGCTGAAAAGCTAAAATCAGGAACAAATTATGGTCAGTCTCTTTTTAATTAGATATGTAATTGCAATTATATACATTTTTTTAAAAACACCTATACCTACAATAGTTCACTCAGTTTCTCAAATATCTCAAATCATGGAGTTAGAACAACATACATCTTGATCACCCAAGGCTTTTTGCAAAAGATACATTATAGTTGACTTCGTAATTTTACTTGCTTCTAAATGAGCTAACTCAGGCTATGGGGAACGGTAGGCGATTATGGTCTAGGAGATGGAGCTAGAAATTCTTCCACAGTGCTGATAACAGTAGATTTTGTAACTAATACACAGCATTTTTTACCTGCTAACCTAAAATGCAAAATAAATATTTCCATACTGTTCACCTAAGTGTTCCATTCATTTACCATTCTTGGTGGTTCTCAGGAAAGGATTTATGAAATTTACTTGCAAAGGTGTTTTTTAAATTTTGAAAACTTGCACTTTTTTTTTTAAACTTGGTCACATTACTTTGCTAACATAGATGATGTTCTCCTGCTTTTTTAACCTTCCAGGGCTGATTCTTTTCCCCAGTCCAAAACAGCTGAAAAGGTCATTAGTTTTCATATCTTCTGGCTACTGCCCAAAGACCAACCTGTTTATAAAATAGGTGGGTACTGGCACCAAAACCCATTTGCTGGGGTTTTTCGTTGGCTGCAACCTTGGCAAGCTGGAGACCCAGGATAATTACATCAACCCTATTTTACTTCAAAATATTGTATCAGTATCCTTTGCTCCAAAAATTACAAATTAGATTTTTCTACAGAGCAGTATCAAATAGAACATATGGCAATAGTCTGTGAATATGCAACATAGCAATTAAAATTGATCTTTTGTTTAATGCTCCAGTTTTCTGACCAAGTTTAATTTGATGTTTAGGCTTTCTATGTAAGAAACACTTATCTGTTCCATTATTGCACTTCAATTTTGTGGCTTTCAATAAATGAGCTGAGACACATGCAATTTATTTTCTTAGATGTCCTAAAACCACAATGCCAATCAAACAATCCATATTTAAGGGCAATTTTATTTTAATTTGGGCAACACAGCTCCCAAAATCATTTGGAAAATATTGAGCAGGATTCTGTAATTTTCACAAGTTTAAGTATTGAGCTACAAGGGTTTTAATATTAAAAAAACGTACTGAACTGATTTTTGGCAGCATCTTTTGAGATTCTGCCTGTATTATATTTGGTGGCATTTAATAATCCCTGTACAATGTAGATAGATGGATAATCGAGTGGGTCCTGTTATGTTTGCGATCCTTCCAAACCAATGCTTTGCTATGCACTTCATCTAAGCAGTTATTTAACATCAAAACAAGAAACGTAATACTTTAATGTTATTTCATGATTCTCCCTAGTGTATTTTTACCAACAGTATTTTCCTTGATAAGTGTTTATAGAAGCAAAGCTATGTCATTTTACTCTAATCAATGATTCTATTCACACTGAAGCAGCAATCAGACTTATAGGCTACAGATGCATGAAAGAACTGTAATGGGAGCTTCAGGTGTCTAGCTTTTCTCAATTTATCTTAAATTAAGCTCCAGTGTCAGATTCACAGATTTATTGCATAAAACTAGTTTACTGCAACCACTTATATTAGCGAGATTTTACGTAGTGAACAACAGTTCCAGCTTTCAGTCTGGCTATTAACAGTGAATGATTTGTCCTGCCACGATGAGCTCAATTCTCTGATGAATTGCATGTTATTCAAATAATTAGTCAAAAAAAACTTTCGTCTCTGAACTTAAGACCAACTATCAAAGTACAGCACCTCCTTCAAACACATGTAGTATTTCACTACAAATGAAAGTGTTGTTGGTGATACATTCAGTTTAGAAGAGATAATTCTGTATAGTCTTTAATATATTCCAAAGGAATGCTATAATTGATCAATCATAACAATGTGATTAAATTCCTTTCCAAACCTGTTGCATAAAAAGAAAACAAGTAGGAAAACATGTGAATGTAACAAATTATAACTTGTTATAGCATAAGAGATGAATGTATTGCAAAATAACTATTGTGTACTTTTACAGTTCTGTTTTCATTCAGAAGAAGCTTAATCATTTAACAAAAATCATTTCCTTAGTACCAATGGAATTCTTTAAGGAATTAAGTTGAAGGCTAGCCTGGCTGAGATGGATGTTTCACAGAACATCAAAATGACTCCAACAGATCAGAAGCATGTTCTACTGTGATTAGCCTTCGTGCAAACAGTCTTTCACCCGTCAATTACTTCACAGCCCTGCGTGTCCAGAACTGACATTGCAATCTGACTGTTCAATATTCATAGTGCAGAGTTTTTTTTTAGGTTTATTGCCATAACTTGACCTTGTATGGTGAGAGTTTATCGTCGATTTGAAGATAAATTTGTTGTTTTATTTAATCCAGCTCTTGGAGCAGGGATTTTGCTGCTGGAGGGTGGGGAACGTCCTTTAATCCCAGTGGGACCAGACCTAGAAGTAGCCAGTGTCCCAGATTTTTCTGTTTATAAAGTAAGAAAAAAACATTTATTTGACTTTAATAAGGATTTTTCATCTTATTGTCCTAGTGGTACGAAGAGTGACAAGAAAAATTAAAAGTTACTTTAAGCAGAAGTCCAATATTGCAGTAATCAAGGGGATGGGATAAGTTCACTGAAATCAAATATTTTAAGCAACTTGGCAGGAACAAACCAAGAGGAATGCTACATAGCAGCAGCCCAAAATGTATACAGTTTTCTGGTTGTTAATGTAAACAGAAAAAATGTGAGAAGTAAATAAACTTTCAGCTAGAGTTTGATGCACTTTAAAGTGTTAGGCAACAAACATATGTCCTCTGCCATAAATTATAGCAGCTGTCTTTCATTATAAATCAGTACTCGAGCTGGAAGTCACCAACTTGTGAATACAAGGTTTGTAACCTCAATGAGGTGAGCTAAGCATAAATCTCACATGCCTCAATTAAACTGTGATGCATTAAGTCCTTCAAATGTGATTGCATTCCTGAAAAATTGTGACTTTACACAAAACACTGATTTCCATTAGAATCCACACTGAAACTATGTTCTGTAGGGTTTTATCAGATTTTAAAAATACCTTGTAAATTGAAGCATTTAGTATTGTTACATTGATAGATTAAATAACTTTTTACTATAGTACTGGACTTATGCTTGCTACAGATCTTCCTAAACCTCCCATTGCCAGTAGATCCTTCTTCCCGCTGATCTTCTGACTTGCAACCATCACACAGAAGATTCAATTATGGTAATTTTGTTCAATGGCATGGGAAGGTAACTGGACTCTCTCTCTTGGTGGGAATGGTCATTGCTCATGCATCACAAAAGTTAGTCGGCACTAATGTACTGACCAACTCGAATGGATTGCTGCAGATAGGAACAGACTGCTTCAGTAGCTGAGAAATCAAAATGGTAATTAACAGTGCATTAACAATAAATATCCCCACATTGCATATTAATTAATTTTCCTCCAAAAATAATAAAACTGCATCTTCAAGATGTCATTAAAGTTCAGTTTTGAAGAAGGGTCACTGTACCCAAAATGTTAACTCTGCTTTCTCTCCACAGATGCTGCCAGACCAACTGAATTTTTCAAGCAATCTCTATTTTTGTTTCTGATTTCCATCATCTACAGTTCTTTGATTTTTAAGAAAAATGGCATGCTCACCTTCATTACAAGAGGATGGAGTATAAGAAAAGGGAATTTTGTTGCAATTATAAAGGGCATTGGTGAGACCATACCTGGAATACTGCACACAGTTTCAGACTCTTTACACAAGCAATTATGTGTTTGCCTTTAAAAGGGCAAATGTTTACTCTGTTTGTTCTGAGATGAAAGGGATAGCCTATGAGGTGAGATTCAGAAGAATTAGTTTGTCATCTCTGGAATTTAGAACAATGACAGGTGATTTAGTCAAAAATTACTGCTTCTGTATTTGTAAAATGACATTTCCAAATCCTTAATTGTGTAAGCATATTCATTTACTTTAAATTGATGAAGTAGTTACAATTTGGCTCTTAAGGTGCTCTGATTTATATAAAATATTTTACCTTGCTGGAGTTGCTGGGTCTTCTGTAATGTCTGCATTCGACGGAGGTTCATTTTACAGCCATCTCTTCCCATGAGATGCACTTTCCAGCCCTAGAAGGGTGAGGAGAACAAGAAGGCCTCTGTTAGTTACAATCTGCCTGGTGAGCAGCTCCTTGTGAAGCAGAGCTGCAGACAGGGCCTCTGCTGAAATCTGCACAAACCACACAGGGCGAGTAGGTCAGCATGTCTGCCAGATAGCCCAATATTTGCTTCAATGTACAAAGCCATTGCTTTATTCAGGAACTTAACATCTTTAATGGAGTGGAGCCTTAAAACAGCAGCATAGTATTTTACTCCACTTTTTTTTCTCTTAAAACCACTACATTATGAAATATTTAAATGTATATAGCAAACTTTCCTATTGCAGTAAATTAAACATTTTTAAAATGGTAACATTTTCAGGAAAAGAGTTTCAAATCTTGAATGAGAATGGCTAACAATCTTTATTTTCAGTTTTGGTCACAGTTCTGATATTTCTCAATTTCCATGTGGTAAATACTAATTATTTATAGTGCAGTTGTCATTACTGCAGTCTCCATAAAGCTTTGGACTTTCTAACAACTGTAGCTGAACTCTGACATAACCTCTCTTTCTCTTTACAAATGTTAGCTGACCTGAACGTATCCAGCAATTTCTATTTTTGTTTGTTGTTCGCCATATATGACCTGTTATAGAAGGTCAACTTCTACTTGAGTACCGTATTTCTTCATAGAAATGGGTGGTGGTAGTGGTTAGTGAGGTTGACTTATATGTTGAGTCCAGGCCTAAACATGATTTTCAGCACCTGAAAAAAGGGACTGTCTTACACAGTAGCTGACCTGTCTTGATTTAAAATAAAATATTCATGGTATGTCAGTGTCGCTGGCTGAACCAGCATTTATTGCCCATCCCTAGTTGCCCAAAGGGCACATAAGGGTCAACCACATTGCTATGGGTCAGGAGTTACATGTAGGCCAAACTAGGTGAAGATGGCAGATTTACTTCCTTAAAGGACGTTAGTAACCAGATTGCTTTTTACAATAATCAGTAGTTGTTATACGGTTTCCTTTGGACATGTTTTTTTCCCTTTTATCAGATTTTTAATGAATTCAAATTTCACCAGCTGCCATACTGGGATTGAACCCACATCCTCACACCATTACCCTGAGGTTTTGTATATTACCACTAAGCCACCATCTTACTCTTATGGTTAGCTTAAGTAGCATCATGTACAACACAGAACAGCAGAAGCTCGGGTAATGAGAAATTTCATTCACTTGTTGGATGTGGGCATCACTGGTTGGCCAGCATTTATTGCCTGTAGCTGGCTGCCTTTAAGGAGTGTTTAACCAAGTAATCTACAAATACAACAGTCTATCCTTATGAAATAGAATTTATATTATCAGATCTATCTTGTTTAACTGATAACTAAGGTGAAAGATATGAAATAGAATAAAATGAACAGTCAAAACAAATCAATAAGTTCAATTTGGTTGATACCACGCTCAGAAATATGGCTTGAGGAACTTCAATTGCTTTGAGATTTTAGAAACAAAAACAGTGTTGAAAGATAATACAATAAACTGTTTTCATCTTAGTAAGGCTGTAGGGAGCAATGTTCTTGTAGGACAGCATTCTGGCAGCTTCGAATGAGCCAAAGACAGTTTGCAAGTGATAGTAACTAGTAATATCAGTAATACAGAAAGTCAAGAACATCTTCAGCAGGGAGTAGAGTTGGAGAGCTGTTCAAAGATTACACAACAACAGATAATTTTTTTCTTTTGTTCTGCCCAGAATTGCTACAGAGTGGAAGAAACTATCCACAATATGAGACCACCATTCCACCATATATAAACAGCATGAAGTTATTCAGCCCTTCAAGCCTGATGTATGAAACAAACCCACACAATGTATTTGCATCGTGACTCACCTTGGTCCCTAACACCTCAACATTTTGCGAAACCAACATCAATCTCAAGTTGAAATTGATAGGTGGGAAGGAGGACGGACAGGTCAAGACGGTGGTGTTGAATTGGAGGGTTGGATCTGGAATGACTCCCCACCTCACTCTAGATCCAACCCTCCAACTTGCCACCGACCTAACCACCTTCCCCCACCGACCTATCACAATTACCTCTCACCTGCATCCACCTATCGCCTTCCTCTACAAAATATTGCTCCAGGCTAACTTAATAATTAGAGTCACAGAGATGTACAGCATGGAAACAGACCCTTCGGTCCAACCCGTCCATGCCGACCAGATATCCCAACCTAATCTAGTCCCACCTGCCAACACCCAGCCTATATCCCTCCAAACCCTTCCTATTCATATACCCATCCAAATGCCTCTTGAATGTTGCAATTGTGCCAGCCTCCACCACTTCCTCTGGCAGCTTATTCCATACGCATACCACCGTGTGTGTGGAAAAAGTTGCCCTGTCGGTCTCTTTAACATCTTTCCCCTCACCCTAAACTTACGCCCTCTAGTTCTGGACTCCCCGACCCCAGGGAAAAGACTTTGCCTATTTACCCTATCTATGCCCCTCAATTTTGTAAACCTCTATAAGGTCACCTCTCAGCCTCCAACACTCCAGGGAAAACAGCCCCAGCCTGTTCAGCCTCTCACCTGCAACTCCACTTTCAAGGAGCTATGAACCTGCACTCCAAGGTCTCTTTGTTCAGCAACTCTCCCTGGGACCTTACCATTAAGTGTATAAGTCCTACTAATATTTGCTTTCCCAAAATGCAGCACCTCGCATTTATCTGAATTAAACTCCATCTGCCACTTCTCAACCCATTGGCCCATCTGGTCAAGATCCTGTTGTAATCTCAGGTAACCCCCCCAGCTACTTTACCCCCAGTCCCATCCTCTTATTTATCTCTCAGCTCCCCCCGCACGTGCACACACACACACTCCTGATGAAAGGCTTATGTCCAAATCGCCGACTCTTCTGCTCCTTGGATGCCTGACCCGCTGTATTTTTCCAGCAAGTCACTTATTGACTTGGCGCATCTGCAGTCCTTACTTTCTCCTTTACTCACAACAGACATGCTTAGCTTATTTCATATCTTAGTAATAGATAGTTGGTTCAGCTGACAGAGGATAGGCCATTCAAGTCAATGACTAATGTTTTAATCTTATTAAAACAAGTTGTGCTGATCATTGAGAGAGAGTGAGAGAGAGAGAGAGAGAGAGAGAGTGAGAGAGAGTGAAAGGAAAGGATCCACTACGCAAGAACAGTAAAACACAGCAGTTGCGTATAATTTATTTTCTATTAATACAAGAAGGAAGGTTCGTTTAATAACTACCACAAATGTCATCTTGGAATTTTGCCTCCACTTGGATGTTCTTTTATAATTTAGTTCACATTTCTTAGTTCATGTCAAAGTGCTTGAGACTCCTGAGACATTGGGACCAGCTCTGGGGGAGTTGACCTGTACAGGTAGGGTTGCATCTAAATTAAGCAAGGATTGATTTCCTTGTCAAGCAATTGATAGTTCTATTGAGGGGGGCTGAAAAGAACTAACAAATTGTTGGAACCAGGAGATAATGTTAGAGACTAACACCAATAGAAAAGATAAAGTGCACAGATCTTAACAAGTTCTCCTTCTTTGGCAGTCCAACTGGATTGAAGACGATTGACATCTTCTCTCTGTCCCCCTCAAAATGGTACTGTTCAGTTCATATGGTCTGTCCTCATTCTATATTTTAAAACATGTAATTTTATACTTTAAGTATATTCCAGCTGTAATGCTCCTGCCATTTCAGTAGCCAATGTCCTCTTAAAGTCTGTTGCTGATTATTAGAATAAAAGAATCCTTACTGTGCAGAAAGAGGCCATTTGGCCCATTAGGTCTTTACCTAGCCTCCAAAGAGCTCCACACCCTAACCCTGTAATGCCACATTTACCATGGCTAATCCACCTAACCTGCACATATTTGAACTGTGGCAGAAACCCACATTGACATAAGGAGAATGTGCAAAGTCCACACAGTCACCCAAGGATGGAATCAAACCCAGATCCATGGCACTGTGAGAAAGCAGTGCTAACCATTCTAGGACAGCATGCTGGCAGCTAAAATTGAGCCAAAGATAGTTTACGAATGGTAACAACTAAATAATATCAGTCGTCCAGAAAAACAGTTTATTTTATTGTATTATCTTTCAACTCAGTTTTTGCTTCCAAAATCTCAAAACTATTGAAGTTCCTCACACTATTTCTGAGCCACAGTGCCACTCTAATTACATTTTCAAGTTTTCTGTCATCATAAACCAAAACATTATGCCTTTCGTACTGAACTTCAATATCAAGAGGAACAATGGTCTCAAAATCAACACTTGGGATTTTCCATTCTGGACTTCTCTTTAATTTTCAAAGGAGTCTATTATGTGGTTTATCAAATACCTTTTTTAAGTCCAATGCAGAACATCCACTGTTTACCTTCAACTCTCTACAACTCTTAAACAAATTTGTCAAACATTTTTTGCTTTGACCAGATCTGTATTAAATGTCATTTATTAACCTATGTTTTTCAAGTGACAATTAACCTTGTCACAATTATGAGCTTAGGATGTTCCCCCCCGACACTGATTTTAGGCTGACAAGCATGTGGTTACTCAGCTTATTCCCTTTTGTTTTAAAAACAGGCATCGCTAACCCTCCATATCATATGGAGCCACACATGAAAAAGATGCAGACAAACCTATTCTAAGTTCCCTCGGCAACCTAGAATATATTGATTTTTCAGCCTCAGTACTCAACACCAACAACTGCCAATCTCCAAACAGCATTCTACAATTCATCCGCTTTATCCTTGATCATAGCGCCATCACCTTTGACAACCAGTTCTTCATCCAGACACACGGAACAGCCATGGGGACCAAATTTGCACCCCAATATGCCAACATTTTTATGCACAGGTTCGAACAAGACTTCTTCTCTATGCAGAATCTCCAACCAACATTGTACACCAGGTATATTGACGACATTTTCTTCCTCTGGATCCAAGGCGAGGAGTCACTGATATAACTACACAGTGACATCATCAAGTTTCATCCCACTATCAAACTCACCATGGACTACTCTCGACTATCTGTCTCATTCTTGGCCACATGCGTCTCCATCAAGGATGGACACCTCAGCACCACACTCTACCACAAACCCACAGACAACCTCACAATGCTACACTTCTCCAGCTTCCACCCAAAACATATTAAAACAGCCATCCCGTATGGACAAGCCCAACGCATACACCGGATCTGCGCAGATGAGGAGGAACGTGACGGACACCTGGAAGTACTCAAGGATGCCCTCACAAGAACAGGGTACGATGCTCAACTCATCGACCGCCAGTTCTGACGTGCCACAGCAAGTATCCGTAATGACCTCCCCAGGAGACAGACACGTGCTGCAACCGACAGGGTACCCTTCGTTGTTCAGTATTTCCCAGGAGCTGAAAAATTACGCCATGTTCTTCGTGACCTGCAACACATTATCAATGAGGATGAGCACCTCACCAAGACCTTCCTCAGACCTCCACTACTTGCCTTTAAACAACTGTCAAACCTCAAACAGATCGTTGTTCGTAGCAAGCTGCCCAGCTCTCAGGACAACTCCACACAACTCCCCATCACGGTAGGCGCAGCAGAGAAAAGTGGCCGAGCAGAGGCTGATAGCTAAGTTCGGTACCCATAGGGAGGGCCTCGGTGATAGCGGAGGGCTCGATCGTAACACAGAATTTTTAGCAAAAATTTACAGTGTGATGTAATTGAAATTATACATTGAAAAATTGATTGTCTGTTAAGCCTTTCATCTGTTAGAATACAGTGATAACAGACTTAAGACACTTTGCACTCACTACACACACACACACATACACTTTCTCACACTCACAACCCCCAACCCAGACAAAGACCCACATGCACACATATATTTTGTGGGGTGAATTTGTACTTGCAGGGTTACATTGTACTTTGCTCAAAAACTGCATGCATTCATGTAGAACTCTGAGCTCAAAAACTGCATGAATTTGGTAAAACTCCGTTATATCACTTTTTAGATTAGAATCAATCTAAACATCATGGCATAGACAGAGAACACAGGGGGCCAACACCTTCAACATATTGTCTAGCTATCACCATTGTTAACAGCTAACCCGAGAATGCAACTTTTTAAAAAAAAGGTTTTGTGATTTACACATGAAAGAAGTGAAACTGTCACTGTATTCTAACAGATGAAAGGCTTAACAGACAATCAATTTTTCAATGTACAATTTCAGTTACATCACACTGTAAATTTTTGCTATAAATTCTGTGTTACGATCGAGCCCTCCACTCTCACCTGATGAAGGAGCGTCGCTCCGAAAGCTAGTATGCTTCCAATTAAACCTGTTGGACTATAACCTGGTGTTGTGTGATTTTTAACTTTGTACACCCCAGTCCAACACTGGCATCTCCAAATCGTAGAATATATTGAACAGAGATTGGGTGAGATTTGTACTTTGAGTGCTTTAAGTAGCTCTTTTGATCTATTTCTATCCTATCAATTCTTCCTTTACTGTAACATCAGGGCAAATTCTCTGTGAAAACAGATACAAACTACTCAGTGCTTCAAATGTAACATATAAGGATGAACCAAGGAGATAGCTTTGTACTGGCTCACATTAGAAAATTGCTTGGACATTCATTGTACTAGATATCTCCAATGGAAAAAAAATCTCCATTCAGACTCGATTGTCAGTTACTGGTTACTGGATTCTAGCATTGGCTCCTCAACTTCTGAATGCTGTAATAAATATTTATACTTAAGATTTAACAATAATGGAATATTTAAATTTATCTTTCCTAATAAGATAGTTGCATTTCAAATAGAGATAAGAATTTGGACAATGAGTACTTAATTTTTTTATGTCCACACAAAAACATAAAAGTTAAGTCACGCTGGCTTCCTTGTTTTGCAATAAAAGAAAATGCAACCATTGACGAGAAAGCCTATGACATAAAATGCTTTAATCAATTGAGTAATGAAAATAAAAGAACATAATATCAGACGAGCAGCAACTTAGATAAACTAATAAGCAATTGCACCATAATAAAAATATTGTAACACAGGATTTTGTTGGAATTGGTATGTTCAGTTGTGTGCACAATTGTTAGAGGCAATGGCCTATCCCTACTTTGCAATAGATAGGTACACACCAAGGCCCAGATACTTACTGTTGCAGGTTTTGACTGGTAAATTTTTGGGGGGGGGGGGGGGGGGGGGGGGGGGGGGCGTGGAGGGGGAAATAAGGAGTTGTGGAACTACCAAGAGACCTGAAAGTATAAGTTTCCAAGCATTCTTAAGATTTAACTCAGTTGAGGGCTGTCACAGGAGACTGGTGGAGGGCTCAAAAGGTTATGGTCGGGGAAATAGCTGAGGGCCAAAGATGGCCTCCTTTTATGATGTAATAACTTTATGATACAAATGGTGGGGGTGCTGCTTGTTGGTCCTGGAGGAAGTTTTCCTGTTCTGCCTGGCTCAAAAGTAGCGCTATATCTGCACCAACCTGTTGGATCCAGTCGTTCCTGCCTTTTACTTACCAGTTTTTCCAGATGGCATCAGTTAAAAGTAGAAGTTGCAGTACAATGATAATGTACAGCTTCAAACAGTTAAAACCAGATGGAGACAAGTATGAAGTGTGCTGACTACCATCTCCAAATGACAAATCCATTAATTTTTAGGGGTTGAAACTGCCCACCTTTTGTGTCTGAGAGAACTATTCAGGTGAATTTTAAAATCCAAATCCAAGCAAATTTTGGGTGATGTGAATGTTAAAGGGTTGCTTTAAAGAACCCAAATTCTTCATTTACACTCAGTGTGCAACCAATCCATTTCCCAGAAGGCATGCCAACTATAACTTATATGAGCAACTTCCATTCTAAATAACATCATTTAGAATGTAAATCAATGGCAAAGATTTCAAGGCCTCAGGAAATTCAACAACTAAACGGAGATCAGGACTTGTGGATCCAGAAGGCAATTGCCTTTCAAATTACTTGCAGGGTCTTGTATACTTGTCTCACCAACTCCTCTACAATCATGCACCCATTCAATTCTTCAGGAAGCCTCTGATCTTTCCCTCCATAATCATCTTTCTGACTTCAAAATAATGCTGCAAAACTACACTCCTGACAACTAGCCAGTTTCTTCAATATGTCTGGCTTGATCAAGAAAGGGAGGCAAAAAAATCATGTGTCTTGTGACCCAATAAATTAAACAGATTCTAAGGAAAGCAGCTTTTACCAATTTCCTGATCACAAAGGTCAGTCAGTTTCCTCACGGCTCAGAGGTGATATCCAACCTATAGACTATCTGACCTAAAATGCCCAAATGGTACAGAGAACAGGTACAACTAAGTAGCTTTCTGCCATCCCTGAACTACTGAGGGAAATTGTGATGCAATTTAAGAGGAACTAACATGCCATCTGTCACATCAATTCATTCAGTAAAACTATGTCAAGTTGAAATGATCTCCTCAATAGTGTTTACTTGTCGAGTAAAAGATAGGATATAATAGATATGTTTATGCTAGGTATGGAAAGTTTGAGTTAGAAAGAAAGGTTGGGTAGGCTGGGACATTTTTCACTGGAGTGTATGAGGTCAAGAAGCAACCTTATAGAAGTTTATAAAATAATGAGGGGTATAGACAGAATTAATTGTAGTTGTCTTTTCCCTAGGTTGGAGGATTTAAAGACCAAGGAGCACATTTTTAAGGTGAAAGGAGAGAGATTTAAAATAGACATGAAGGGCACTTTTTTTTTAAAAGAAGGTGGTTCGTGTGTGGAATGAACTTCCAGAGGAAGTGGTGGATGTTGGTACAATTACAGTGTTTAAAAGACATTTGGCTAAGTATATACATCGAAAATGTTTGGAGGGATATGGGCCAAGAGCAGGCAGGTAGGACTAGTTTAGTTTTGGATTACGTTCAGCATTGACTGGTTGGACTGAAGGGTCTGTTTCAGTGTTGTATTACTCTATATTAGATGCTAGTAAAACAAAAGTGCCTGAAGCAATGGTAATACAGAAAAGATGCATTTCTTTTTCTGTACTCCAATTTGTTCTAAAATCCAGTTTGAATTGATAATTGGCTTTTGCTCATTTCCAAGCCACAGCTCCATTTCGTGTTATGTAGACAGAACAAATGTGATTGCTTTGTTTTCCTGCGTTTCATCATTCCTTGAATTATGCTGGAGTTCTGCTCTTATTTCAGTCTCTATCACGATGTCACAGGTTCACCAAAACGTATCTTTTGAGTATCCTTCTTGTTGCTGAATGTTTCAACCCACTGTAGCTTTCACCAATTGCTCAGTCATTAAGAATGGTAAAAACGTATGAAAACAGTTCATTATGCATATCTGCATGGCTGCACCACATAACAATAATAATCATGTGTAATCCACCTTGAAGGATAACATGCTCAATAACCTCAGTGCCTCCAGTAGCAACAACATCAAAGAATTGTTACAGCACAGGAGGCCATTCAGCCCATCATACCTGCACCAAAGTATTAAATCATTCTGCTGTGACAGTTGTGAATGCTGTAGATTAGATTAGATTAGATTAGATTACATTACA